>NC_041385.1:268644992-268695976 GCF_002162155.2 Triticum dicoccoides | reverse complement strand
TATCAATATTTATTGCATTATGGGCTGTTATTACACATTATATCTCAATACTTATGACTATTCTCTCTTATTTTACAAGGTTTGCCATGAAGAGGGGGAATGCCGACAGCTAGAATTCTGGCTAGAAAAGGAGCAAACGTTGGAAACCTATTCTGCACAACTCCAAAAGACCTGAGACGCCACGAAACAACTTTTTGGATTTTATAAGAATTTATGAGCGAAAGAAATAGGCCAGGGGGCCCACACCCTGTCCAGGAGACAGGGGGGCGCGCCCCCCCTATAGGGCGCCCCCCCCTATAGGGCGCGCCCCCCTATCTCCTGGACCCCCTGGTGGGCCTCCGGCGACCATCTTCTGCTATATCATCACAATTACCCTGCAAAAAATCGTGGGAAAGCTTGCGGGACGAAACTCCGCCGCCACGAGGCGGAACCTTGGCGGAATCAATCTAGGGCTCTGGCGGAGTTGTTCTGCCGGGGACACTTCCCTCCGGGAGGGGGAAGTCATCACCAACGATCCTCTCATTGGGAGGGGGTCAATTTCCATCAACATCTTCACCGGCACCATCTCCTCTCAAAACCCTAGTTCATCTCTTGTATCCAATCTTGTATCAAAACCACAAATTGGTACCTGTGGGTTGCTAGTAGTGTTGATTACTCCTTGTAGTTGATGCTAATTGGTTTACTTGGTGGAAGATCATATGTTCAGATCCTTTATGCATATTATTAATCCTCTGATTGTGAACATGAATATGCTTTGTGAGTAGTTACGTTTGTTCCTGAGGACATGGGTGAAGTCTTGCTATTAGTAGTCATGTGAATTTGGTATTCGTTTGATATTTTGATGAGATGTATGTTGTCTTTTCCTCTAGTGGTGTTATGTGAACGTCGACTACATGACACTTCACCATTATTTGGGCCTAGAGGAAGGCATGGGGAAGTAATAAGTAGATGATGGGTTCCTAGAGTGACAGAAGCTTAAACCCTAGTTTATGCGTTGCTTCGTTAGGGGCTGATATGGATCCATATGCTTAATGCTGTGGTTAGGTTTACCTTAATACCTTCTTTTGTAGTTGTGGATGCTTGCAATAGGGGTTAATCATAAGTGGGATGCTTGTCCAAGTTAGGGCAGTACCCAAGTACCGGTCCACCCACATATCAAATTATCAAAGTACCGAACGCGAATCATATGAACGTGATGAAAACTAGCTTGACGATAATTCCCAATGTGTCGACGGGAGCTCCTTCCTCATTATTAGAATTTGTCCAGGCTTATCCTTTGCTACATAAAGGATTCGGCCACCTTGCTGCACTTTATTTACTTTATTTACTTGTTGCTCGTTACTATTTATCTTATCACAAAACTATCTATTACCTACAATTTCAGTGCTTGGAGAGAAAACCTTACTGAAAACCGCTTATCATTTCCTTCTGCTCCTCGTTGGGTTCGACACTCTTACTTATCAAAAGGACTACGCTAGATCCTCTACACTTGTGGCTCATCACCCAGCAACTGCAGATGTTGTGAACGCCTGGCAGTCGCGTGTTGATGACTACTCGATAATTTAGTGTGCCATGCTTTACGGCTTAGAGTCGGGACTTCAGAGATGTTTCGAACGTCATGGACCATATGAGATGTTCCAGGAGTTGAAGTTTATATTTCAAGCAAATTCCCGAGTTGAGAGATATGAAGTCTCCAACAAGTTCTATAGCTGCAAGATGGAGGAGAACAGTTATGTTAGTGAACACATACTCTGAATGTCTGGGTATCATAACGACTTGACTCAGCTGGGAGTTAATCTTCTAGATGATAGTGTTACTGAAAGAGTTCTCCAATCACTACCGCCAACCTACAAAGGCTTCGTGATGAACTATAATATGCAAGGGATGGATAAGACAATTCCTGAGCTCTTTGCTATGCTCAAAGCCGCGGAGGTAGAAATCAAGAAAGAGCTTCAAGTGTTAATGGTTAACGAGACCACTAGTTTCAAGAAAAAGGGCAAAGGAAAGAAGGGGAACTTCAAGAAGAATGACAAGAAATTTGCCACTCCTGGGAAGAAGCCCAAGTCCGGACCTAAGCCTAAAACTGGGTGCTTCTACTGCAAAGGGACTGGTCACTAGAAGCAGAACTGCCCCAAGTATTTGGCGGATAAAGGATGGCAAAGTGAACAAAGGTATATTTGACATACATGTTATAGATGTGTACCTTACTAATGCTCGTACTAGTGCCTGGGTATTTGATACCGGTTCGGTTGCTCATATTTGTAACTCAAAACAAGGGCTATAGATTAAAGGAAGATTGGCTAAGGACGAGGTGACGATGCGTGTCAGGAATGGTTCCAAGGTTGATGTGATCACCGTCGGCATGCTACCTTTACATGTACCTTCAGGATTAGTTTTAGACCTGAATAATTGTTATTTGGTGCCAGCGTTGAGCATGAACACTATATCTGGATCTTGTTTAATGTGAAACAGTAATTCATTTAAATCAGAGAATAATGGTTGTTCTATTTATATGAGTAATATCTTTTATGGTCATGCACCCTTGAAGAGCGGTCCGATGAGTGTTGAGGCTCGCGGCGGGTATCGTTATTTTTTGACCTTCACAGATGATTTGAGAAGATATGGGTATATCTACTTGATGAAACACAAGTCTGAAACATTTGAAAAGTTCAAAGAATTTCAGAGTGAAGTGGAGAATCATTGTAACAAGAAAATAAAGTTTCTATGATCTGATCGCGGAGGCGAATATTTGAGTTACGAGTTTGGCCTTCATTTAAAACAATATAGAATAGTTTCACAACTCACACCACCTGGAACACCAGAGCGTAATGGTGTGTCTAAATGTCGTAACCATACTTTATTAGATATGGTGCCATCTATGATGTCTCTTACCGATTTACCACTATTGTTTTGGGGTTATGCATTAGAGACAACTACATTCATTTTAAATAGGGCACCATCTAAATCCGTTGGGATGACATCGTATGAACTGTGGTTTGGCAAGAAACCTAAACTGTCGTTTCTTAAAGTTTGGGGTTGCGATGCTTATGTGAAAAAGCTTCAGCCTAATAAGTGTCGCTATCAAAACCGGTAGATCTCAGTAGGGGGGCCCAAACTGTGCGTCTAAGGATCGATGGTAACAGGAAGCCAGGGAACATAGTGTTTACCCAGGTTCGGGCCCTCTTGATGGAGATAAAACCCTACTCCTGCTTGATTATATTCAATGAGTATGAAGATTACAAGAGTCAATCTACCTCGAGATCGTAATGGCTAACCCTAAGTGACTAGCCTATGAAGATTTCGATAATGATGAAAAGTTACCCTCCACAGACTAACCTCTCTAGTTTATAGACACACCGGAGGGGGTCTAGGGTTTGTACAAGGTCGGTTTATCTGGGAAGGAAACCTCCGGACTCTATTCTTTCCGTCCACGCATTGTGAAGTCCCATCCGGACACGGTAGATGATCTCCAGCTTGATCATGTACGTCCCATGCAACCCGGCCCATACTCCTAGGCCGGGTACCTGAGGACCCTCAAATCCAGAACTCCCTCAGTAGCCCCCGAACTTGCCTTCAATGACGATACAGTATGCGGACGCAAGTCTCCGGCTTTGCAAGGCGGGTTCCCCATTATACTCTAGATTGATGATAGTTCGACATCGGTTTCCGTGTCCAGTCTTTATGATTCCTCCCTGCCGTCGCCTCGATTTCCATGCATTTGAGTGAATACGAACGGTCTGTTACCCTTGTATTTTAATATTTCTGACAGGCACAAGTTGCGCCTATAAAACGAGCCGAGATCTTCAAAATGCCATCCCGTAGCACACCAAAAGCAACAGAGCAAGCCATGGAAAACTTCAGACCATGCCGAGTACCCCCGGCTCCTCCTCGCACCCTCATGGCCCTCAAGAAGGGGACTGGAAGAGTTGCTCCATATCCCACTTCTAGCTCACTCGGCTCCAAACGCAAGGATATCTTCCTCCCTCAGATCTAGTCTCCGTACGGGCGGGATTAACTACTATAGGTGTGGGTGGATTGGCGGAGAATTTCCCCAATCCCAGCCAAGGGGAGAGGGTGTGCTTCACCTCATTCCTTTTGAGGGGCGTGGGATTCCCAATCCACCCCTTCCTTAGGGGCCTACTGGAACACTACGGGATCCAGCTGCACAACCTCACACCAGGTTCTATTTTACATATGTCTGGTTTCGTCGCCCTTTGCGAATTGTCTTTGGGTTGCGAGGCTCACTTCGAACTATGGAAAAAGTTCTTCTGCCTCATCCCCCGCCATCAGGGTGGGGATCTATTTTTGAAGTGGGCGGCGCTGAAGTATGGCGTATAGACGGATCCAGCTACCCAGTTGGGGCTCCAAAGAAGGGATCCGCTGAATGGTCTTCGGAGTGGTTCCATATCGATGATGTACCCCTTCCGGACCCTGTTCGGCGCGGACTGCCAGAATTTTCCAGCACCCCCTTGAAGAAGTTGTATAGCTGGAGTCCCAAGTCCCCTGCCCAGGAAGACAATGCGGAAGTGATGAGATTGGTAAACAAGGTCAAGGTACTGACCAAGTCCGGACTCTCCATAGTGGAAGTTATGGCCATCGCGATACAGAGGTGCATCCAGCCACTTCAATCCAGGGTAACCCCCTTATGGAACTATAATAGGGAGGACGACGCATCCCACTATAGGCGAAAGGGTCCGTATAGCCAGGCCGCATTGGTTGTCATGCTGGCCGGCCTTTATAAAGGAGAAAAAGAAGAATTCCTTCGTTTAAACTGCCGAGAGGCCTTCTCCATGTACAATCCCATTGAATGGGTATGTTTTCTAACCGTTCAGTACTTCTTCACTCATTTGAAGTGCATTAACCGAATACCTTGGTTGCTCTTTAAATATTCATGGAGGTAAATCATCGAGAACATTAACGGCCCCGCCCCCCAGCCAGAGGACCACGATCGCAATGAAGACCCCAGATTCCACGAGGATCCGTACATATTTGTACAGTTCAAAGATGGAGTATACTATCAGGCGAGCCTTGATGGCTCGGAGGTAGCCATTATGGCTGACTACCCCGACCTCTATCCTTTCATGAAGGTAAATATTCGGAAATTGTATTCCCAGGGAAAGGGGATACTTCTGCTCGTCTCTTTATCCTCCGTATTGGACCATGCTTCGCAGCATAGGCGCTCAGCAAGCCGTACCCAGGGGCGGGCGACCAAACGAAGGTCAGCCCCTTCGCGGAAGGGTTGTGGAAAGCGAAAGGAAGTCGGCGGCATCACTGAACCTGCTCCATCACCAAAAAGGTATATTCCTGTTATTTCATATTCGAACATGAAGCCGAATTGTCATTTTACATCCTCCTTCTATCATCGCAGGAGGGGTATACGGCGAACCGTGAGCAAGATCCCAGCCAGCCGAGCTGCGGCTAATATGGCGCCAGAGATACCAGCTGGGACGGGGGCGCATGATAATGCGGCATAGTCTTGTTCGCCTCACGGAGAGCCGGATGAGATGTCTATTACTAACTTCGAAGTCGAGGGTGCGATGAATCATCGTCACTTGAAAGAAGCCTTGCACGCCCCTGCTTTAACGAAGCCAGAGTTTACTGGCCTAATCACTGTAGGTGCATATATCCAGGCTGTCCAAGACGGACTCACCGGGGTTGCTCGCCTGTTCTCAAAGGATATGCAGGTACAAATCTTTATAAATTTAGTGGATAGATGGTAGTATCCCCCGAGACTTAAAACGAGTGGACAAAACCGATTTGAGGATCATTGATGACCGCAGGTTCTCAAGGAGAAGAATAATGTGTTGTCCCAGGACCTTGAGACAAGCCGGACACCGCTAAATGCCGCTGTCGCCGAGCTTGAAGAAATAAAGAGTGCCCGAATGCATGTATAACGACAATGATAAGAAACTAGAAGAAGAGGTGAGGAAACAGGTCGAAGGGATAAGGAGCTTGAAGGCTCAACTCTTGGAGGCACAAGAAGAAAACAAGAAGCTGAAGGGCGGCATATTCGGTATGTCTCGTCAACTGTCTGGATCATTGATAGGATCATATAATGCGGAATGTTATAGTTCGGTTGATATAGGTATGCTGACCGGCCGACCCAAAGAGGAGATGCCTGTCCTACAGAGCGACATTCTGAAGGAGCTGGCAAAACTGCACGAGCGTTCTTGAAAGGCTATGAAGAATATGGCGAAAGCCTTATGGCCTTCTGACGTCCCTACAGAGAGTACGGAGGGGTTGGCTGATCTATTCAAGGGTGGTCGACGTCATCTCGAGCTGTGGAAGATGTCTGGATGCCGTGAAGTTGCTCAAGAGGCATGGGCCATGGTGAAGACGCGCTATACCAGTCTTGACCCAAACCATATGGCTAGAGTTGGGCCGCGGGGACCTGACAGGAAGGAAATTCCCGTAAGTCTGGTATACGACCAAGTAATGACAGCGGCAAAATTTTCGCAACAAGATTGTAAGTTAGATAGTCTACTGGATGGCGTAGAAAGGGAGTAGGCGTTTGATTTGATGTACCCATGTACTTTATGACCGAACTTATCTCCTACCGAATTGTATGAAAATTTTGTCATCGCAGACCTTCGGCTTCTGCCTCCGAACCAAGAAGTTGGAGTGTTTCCGTATACTTTGTTTGACTAAGAAACATTTAGTATTGTTGGAGACCAGGCAATCCGGCCATATTGCTCGAACAAACAAAATGTACCCGGTGGAGTTCTGTTATATTACTGTTTAACGTAAGAAACATATTTTAAGAAAAATAGTTGCTTTAGGGGTTCCTTTCATTGGGCTGGGCTTGCATCTGGAGTACAGTCAGCCAATTTCATAACTTTTGTTGGAAACAGCCTGTTGTATATGTGCTGACCAATTATCCCTTAAGAACGCTAGCTTTCGGCTTCACCCGATTGAGGTATAGGTCCGGATAACCCGGTTGTAACAATCATAGAGGTGCTCCCTTTACACCCTAGTCAAACAATCGGGGACGTAGTGTATAAGCACAGGAGCAAGGCAACCCAGCTTGGCAAAAACTGAAGTCATAAAGGTGTATATAATGGCAGAAGCAACAGATAGTACAGACAAAAAGAGCTTGTAAGCTTTTAAATAAAATGCTTCTTTAAAAGAAGCACCCATGTATGGTGGGATGTATACATTTAAAGATGCATACTCCCGACAATGCGGTTTATCCGGACATACAATTTAAGGAGAGAAGGGAAAGGTAAAAGGGGAGAGAAAATATAAAAAACCTAGTTAAAAATGAGACCTAAGGAGGCCGAATTATGCGTAAAATGTTCAGAGTTGGGCGGCGTTTCATGGGTTTGGCTCAAGGCGATTATCCTCAGCATTGCGAAGGCGATAGGCTCCTCCAGTAAGGACTTCATCTATTATGAAGGGTCACTCCCATTTAGGTTTGAGCATACTCTTTTTCTTCTCAGGGAGGCGTAGAACATGTTCACCGACATTGTATGTTTTAGCCCGCACTTCTCTGCTTTGGTAATGCCTCGCCTGTTGTTGATAGAACGCGGTACGGGCTTTGGCAACATCGTGCTCCTCTTCAAGTCTATCTAGGTCATCCTACCGATCTAGTTCAGCTTCTTTCTGTTCATACATGTGCACTCTAGGTGAGTCATGAATAATGTCGCAGGGCAGTACGGCCTCTGCACCATACACGATAAAAAAGGTGTGTATCCAGTAGTTCGAGTGGGCGTGGTCCAGAGTCCCCAGAGTATGGAATCGAGTTCCTCAACCTAGTGCATGTTTGATTCTCGTAAAGAGCGCACTAGTCCGGGCTTAATACCACTCATGATCAGACCATTGGCCCGTTCGACTTGGCTGTTTGTTTGAGGGTGGTATACGGATGCATAGTTGAGTTTAATGCCCAAGTTAGCACACCAAATTTTCACCTCATCAGCTATGAAGTTGGAGCAATTATCAGTGATGATACTGTGTGGGATGCCATAACGGTGTACTACGCCGGATATAAAATCGATCATTGGTTCGGCCTCAGCTATTTTTACTGGTTTGGCCTCTATCCATTTAGTAAATTTGTGCACCATGACCAGCAGGTATTTCTTTTTGTGGCTTCCCCCTTTAAGGGGTCCGACCATGTCAAGCCCCTAGACCGCAAAGGGCCAAATAACGGGGATTGTTCTTAATGCGGTGGGAGGCATGTGGCTTTTATTGGCAAAAAGCTGACAACCCACGCAGCGCTGGACAAGGTCTTGAGTGTCAGCTCGAGCTGTAGGCCAGAAAAAGCCTGTCTGGAACGCCTTGCTTACAAGGGCACGGGCTGCGGCGTGATGACCGCCGAGACCGGCATGTATTTCTGCTAAGAGCTGCCTTCCCTCTTCTTCGGAGATACACCTCTGAAGGACTCTGGTAGTACTTTTTTTATATAGGTCACCCTCATGCACTTTAAATGCTTTAGAGTGCCGAACTATACATCGCGCCTCGTTTTGGTCGTCGGGAAGCTCTTGCCTATTAAGGTAGGCCAGGAATGGTTTGGTCTAGGGAGCAATAACCGCCATGATCTCATGAGCAGAGGGTGTTATCTCGATATCCGGACTCCTGACATTGTCTGTGTTGTGTTCGGCGATTGGGGGTATGATCAACTCCGCACTGCCTTCTCCGTTCGCACCCTGCCACACCGCAGATGGCTTAAAGAGCCTTTCCACGGAAGTGTTGGGTGGCACGGGGTCGTGCTTAGCGCCCATACGGACAAGGATGTCAGCTACCTGATTACTTTCTCGGGCGAGATGATGGAACTCGAGTCCATCGAACCGAGCTGACAGTTTTAATATGGCGCTTCAATATGCCACCCTTTTTGGGTCCTTTGCATCGAACTCTCCATTGACCTAGGAATTGCGAGGTTTGAATCACCGCACACCTCCAAGCATTGTATACCCATGGAGACAGTCATGCGAAGACCATGTAGTAGCTCCCCGTATTTGGCTGCATTATTAGAGTCCGTATACATGATTTGCAGTACATAGCAGACTGTGCCCCCAGTAGGGGATGTGACGATTACACCAGCCCCCAGTCCGGCCAGCATTTTGGAGCCATCGAAGTACATGATCCAATTGGAGTATTGATGCGGAGCATCCTTCGGTCATCCCCATGGACCTTCCATCGTCTCACCAAGCACCAAGAGGACCCATGACTAGAGCACGAGCTAGAGCTCTCGAGACCGAGGTGACTTCTCTCCTTAGTGATATCTCATATGATCCTCTCGAGACATGGTTACTGCCTAAATCAGGAATGTTGTGCATGATTAGGTACCAAGAGGATCCTCCCGACGATGCGCATGAAGATGGTCAAGGCCCCGAGTCCACGGAAGAAGAGAACCAATGGTAGAAGGCAAGAACAGCCTCCAGGCACCGGACATCCGGCCAGGACCCCGGACATCCGGCCCCTGGAGATCTACACGGCCAGCCCTCTGCCGAAGAAGCTACAAGGACCGGACATCTGGCGTCCAGCCCAGACATCCGGCCCCCCTCACCGGAAATCCAGCCAAAATCCCGGACATCTGGCACCAGCATCCAGGGAGCACAGAAGGTTTCCCCGTCAGCCCGGACATCCGGCCAGCACCCCGGACATCCGGCACCTCCCAAAGAGCGGACATCCGGCCCCTCCGAGCGGACATCCGGCATCGCCCATTCAGAGAACAGAACGGCCAGCTGCACCAGCCCGGACATCCGGCACTTCTGCCCGGACATCCGGCCCCTCGCGAGCCACCGGACATCCGGCCCGACGCCCAGACATCCGGCCCTCCCTATCTGCGAACAGTGTAAGGGCCGAGGCCCATGTATCCCTCTTCACCCCTAGACTATATACTCCATCACCACCTACGTTTTAGGGTTAGCATTGTGATAGCTCATTTAGAGATAGAGCTCTGCTCATCCGTACCGGATCTACTCCACGTGAGGGACCGTGCCTCTTCGGAGAAGATCCATTCGGATTCAAGGCCTCCATCCGAAGAAGACAATCAAGACCTCCTCACGGAGAAGAACGGTTACTCTTGTATCTTCCTTTGTTGATTTTGGATCATGTGTTACCTCGTGCTTTCGGTGATCTAGCCCTTGTGTGATCGATTCCTTGTCGGTTCAGTGTTTCTCTCGTTTCTCCCCGTGTTTTCCCTTGTGTTCTCCCGCGCGTTCTTCATGTTTCCCCGTAGGATCCACTCCAAATGTGAAAGATCGGCCCGTAGGGTTCCGCCCTACATCGTCTTGGTATCATGAGCCAGGTTGATCACGTTTTTGGAGCCCCTACCCCGTGTTTTCTAGCTTGATTTTGTTGTTTTCGTCCTAAATCTGAAATTCCCCACCAAAAATAGCCCCAAATTTTTTTTGTGATTTGTTGGTGTGATGAATTTTTGTTGGATTTGATCCACGGATCTGCTTTGCATCGAGTTGATCTAGCTTTTCCCCATCTCTCCCGCGATTTCCATCCACCAATTCGTCTGAATTTTGCCCTGGAGTTGTAATTTTTTCCGTGGAGTTCATCGTGTTTGTCCCTGATCCAGGCGCCTGGACATCCGCCCCGTGTCCACCGGACATCCGGCGTCCCGGACATCCGGTAGCTGGCCCGGACATCCGGCCCATCGCAGCAGCAACTCCATCCCCCGCGCCCATTTCCGCATACTTTCGCTCAATTTTTCCCCGGTGCCCACGCTTACTTCCGCATACCACCACCACTTTCCACAAGCACCACCACCGCTCACCGCTACCTCATATGACGATTTTGACACGTTTTGGTCTTTGAGATTTTGAGTTGTGGTTCCCGTGTCCTATTGTGTTTTGGCTATATAGGTACGGTTCGACGTCACCATCACCACCGCTCACCTCCATCGACTACTCATCATCGCCAAGGACGGTAACTTCGACGACATCTTTGTCATACCATCAATTGCATTGATACCCACATGGCCTTAATTTTGCGTAGCTTACTCATTGAGACTAGCCATTGAGTATTGCCAGCAACGTGACTTGTGCACATTAGTGATCATACTCCATAGCATACATACCATACCATAGTGGTGCATATCTTGGCATCAACTTTTGTGTCACAACATTGTCCTAGCATACACAATTGCTATCTTGGTTCGTGAAGTTTTGCATGAGAAAATAGCTCAAAAGTGAAAGAGCCACCCAAGCTTTTAAGAAAAGAGGAAAGATAAGCAAAGAGCTTATAAGCAAGAACCATAGTATCATACTACATTAAAATTGTCATACTCGATCATCTTGGATCATAGCACCGAAATACCATACATATAGCATACTTGGGATAGAGGTCGTTGCATTTTTGCCTAGTAGGTTGTGCACAAGTTCCATATCCGCCTATTGTGCAATTGTGCTAGCATCTCTCTTGTATTGTGCAACAAGAGCATTTTCGTGGATTCCACATTTTGGCTCACTTTTGGTTTGCACAATCCCACTTATCTATTTGTGTGTGTGTTTCCGTGTACTACTACTTGCTTGGTCTACTTGTTGCATATGCAAATTTGTGAATCTTTTCCAACATTATTGAATCTCACTTTCTATTGCATAAAATTTTGTGCCACCATCCTAACCAAGCTCCACCATAAGATTTTACTTGTGTAGGTGTGAGAACCGACAAGAATTGGTACCAATAGTGCTATTTCATTGTCCGCATTTGAGTGAAGTTGATTCATCATCAACATCGGTCAAGGTACATTGGTATAAGTTCTTCTCCTTCTACCACTCACATTTTTGCTTGGAATGATGGATAGGCCGAGTACTTCTACCAACCCACTCTTCATCGAGCAAGACGACGACATGTCATCATACGTCAGCAAGAGCCACCTCTTTGGTGCACAACGAGCGTTGCATCAAGAGCAACAAGCTATGAACGAACGCACTGACAACCTCGCCACCGACTTGCTACTCTCCGAGCAACAAACCAAGGACTACTTCGACAACACGCTCAACGCGCAGCAGCAAGGGAACGATGCAAGGATGGACGAAATCCGCGCCTTGTTGGTGAACCGGCCTCCTTCTACATCGTCATACTAAAGACGGAGCCACTCAAGTCGACAATCCGACGACTCCTTCTCCGGCTCAAGTACACCGTCATCGAACACTCTTCGACGAGCCGCGCGTCAAGACCGTCATGCATCTCGCAACCTGCTACACGACAAGCATTCCCAAGAGCAAGTCGATGAGCAAGTCCCTCGTCCTCACTCAAACCAAGTCGCTTTTGCTCAAGATCAAGAACGACAACGACTACAGCGCCAAGAAGAAGAACAAGCATGTCTACACCAAGAGGAACAAGACGCCGAGGCTCAACGTCTTCAACAACAACAACGAGAAGTGCAAGATCTTGAGGTGCAACGTGCCCTTCAAGAATCAAGTCGAGCCATCGCAAACCGCAATCGCGAACGTCGCAATCAAGAGGAAGCCCTTCGAGAAGAAATCCAAGAGAGGAACTACCAACCGCGTGTGCAACGTCAAGTTCCTCAAGCTCCTCCACAAGCTCGTCAAGCTCCACCTCAACCTCAAGTTCACCAAGAGCAAGTTGATCATGGACTTCCTCCATGCCAAGAGCAATATGAGGATGATTACCCTCCATGTCAAGGGCGTCATCATCACCATCGCCAACAACACAATGAAGAGCAATGCTATGGCAAGCTAGAATTCACCATGCCCAAGTTCAATGGAAGCAATGACCCCAAAGAGTACCTTTCATGGGCATTAAAGGTCGACAAAATCTCTCGTTTGCACAACTATGAGGAAGAGAAGCAGATCGCTATGGCATCACTTGAGTTCCAAGACTATGTGCTCATATGTTGGGAACAAGTCCTTGAGTGCTGACAAGCAAGAGGTGAACCTCCAATCACCACTTGGTCTCAAATGAAGGATGTCATGCGAGCACGTTTTGTGCCCACCTACTACAACCGCGACCTCTTCAAGAAGCTCCAACTCCTCAAGCAAGGAAAAAAGAGTGTTGAAGAATACTACAAGGAAATGGAGATAGCCATGATTCGAGCCAATGTCACGGAAGATGATGAGCAAACAATGGCACGATTCTTGAATGGACTCAATCATCCCATCAAGAAGATCGCCGACTTCCAACCCTACTCCAACCTCATTGAGCTCGTGCATCAAGCTACAAAGGCAGAACGTCAAGTGCAAGATGACTTCAAGTACGCCAAGTACTCATCCAAGACCCACTGCTTCTCCAACAACCAAGCTTCAACAACTCCTCCAACCTCTACATCAACCAAGCCTTCTCCAAGCAATGACGACAAGCCAAGTTACAAGAAAACTTCAAGCCGCGTGCTTCATCATCTACTCCGACCGATGAGACCATCAAGACAAGCTCCTTCAAGTGTTTCACTTGCAGCGGCGGAGGCCACAAGTCGTATGAATGCACAAACAAGCGCACCATGATCCTCAACGACGATGGCACCTATGACTCCATGAGTGATGAGGAGATGGAAGGTCTTGAGCAAGTGGCCATGCACAGGCGTGTGAATGAGGATGAAGATGATCAAGTCTTTTGTGATGAGGATTCGAGCCCCGCTCTCGTTGTCTCCAAGGTCTTGACTCTTCAACATCAACAAGAAGAAGACCAACGATGCCACATCTTCCACACAAAGGCCGGCATCAATGGAATGTCCGTCAAGGTCATCATCGATGGAGGTAGTTGTCACAACTTGGCAAGTGAAGAACTATGCTCCAAGATTCAATTGGTCAAGAGGAAGCACCCGCACCCCTACAAGGTTCAATGGCTAAGTGACTCCGGCACTATACGAGTTGAGCATACAGTCCAAGTCTCCTTCAAAATTGGTACCTATGAAGACACTTTGGAGTGTGATGTGGTCCCTATGACCATTTGCCACCTCCTTCTTGGTAGGCCATGGCAATTCGACCGTGGTGTCATCCACAATGGGCGCACCAATCAATATAACTTCAAGATGAAAGGGAAGGAATATGTACTACGACCTATGTCTCTTAGTCAAGTGATAGCCGACAAGCAAGCCACCCATCATGGAGAGAAGAGTGAGAAAGTGATCCACCCAAAAGGGAGTGAGAGCCACAAGCCAAACTTGAGGGCCTCTTCGCCTAGAGAGAAACACGTCATACTATTTGCCACAAAACATGAGATGAGAGAAGTGTGTGAGAACCCATCGAGTGTGATGCACTTTGTCCTTGTGTGCAAGGATGGAGATCCAAAAACTAACACCTGTCAAGAGCTACCTTTAGTGTTTCAATCTCTTTTGCAGGAATTTCAAGATGTTTTCCCCGATGAGCTACCTCCGGGTCTACCTCCTCTTCGAGGCATTGAGCATAGAATCGACCTCATCCCCGGAGCACTACTTCCAAACAAAGCTCCATACCGTGTCAATCCCGAAGAAACTAAGGAGATTCAACGGCAAGTACAACAACTCATTGACAACGGCCATGTACGTGAAAGCTTAAGCCCTTGTGTCGTTCCTGTTATACTTGTGCCTAAGCCAGATGGAAGTTTCCGCTTGTGTTCCGATTGTAGACATATAAATGCTACTAACGTTCGCTATAGGCATCCCATTCCTCGCTTAGATGATATGCTTGATGAACTTAGCGGAGCCAACTTTTTCTCAAAAATTGATCTTAGAAGTGGCTATTATCAAATCCGCATACAAGAGGGTGATGAATGGAAAACTGCTTTCAAAACAGAATTTGGCTTATATGAGTGGTTAGTTATGCTTATGGGTTTATCGGAGGCTCCCGGTACTTTCGTGCGTCTTATGCATTATGTGCTTCGCCCTTATATTGGAGTCTTTGTTGTGGTTTACTTTGATGATATTATTGTGTTTAGCAAAACCATGAAAGAGCATCTTAATCATGTTAGGGCTGTTTTGCAAACCCTTCACAAGGAACATCTTTATGCCAACATGAAAAGGTGCACATTTGGTGTTGACAAAGTGGTTTTCTTGGGTTTTGTTGTCTCTTCCAAGGGTGTCCATGTTGATGAATCTAAAATTGAAGCAATTAAAACTTGGCCCCAACCCACCAATTTGCAACAAGTGCGTAATTTTCTTGGTCTAGCAGGTTTTTATCGTTGCTTTGTGAAAGACTTTAGCACTATTGTCGCTCCTTTGCATGCCTTGAGTAAGAAGAATGCTCCTTTTGTTTGGGGAACTTTGCAATCCACCGCTTTTGATGAGCTCAAGTCTTTGCTTACTCATGCTCTGATTCTTGCTTTGCCCAATTTTGACAAAACTTTTGAGATACATTGTGATGCAAGTGGTACCGGAATTGGTGGAGTTTTGATGCAAGAAAAACGAGCCATTGCATATTTTAGCGAAAAACTATCTGGTGCTCAACTTAACTACCCCATCTATGACAAACAATTGTATGCTTTAGTGCGTGTGCTACATGTTTGGGAACATTATCTTAGACCTCATGAGTTTGTCATCCATACCGATCATGAAACGCTTAAGTACTTAAAAGGTCAAACTAAGTTGAACAAGCGTCATGCCAAATGGAGTGAATTTATTAAATCTTTCCCCTATGTGATCAAGTACATTAAGGGTAAGTAAAATGTAGTTGCAGATGCACTTTCACGCATATGCATGCTTGTCACTAAACTTGAGTTGAATGTTACTGGCTTTGAGCACATAAAAGACTTGTATGCTAATGATCCATCTTTTGCGACTCCTTATGCTAAATGTTTGACGCATACATCTTGGGAACAATATTACATCAAGGATGGTTATCTTATGAGAGCTAACAAACTATGCATTCCCGAGTCTTCTCTTCGTTTCCTCCTTTTGCAAGAGGCTCATGGAGGCGGACTCATGGGACATTTTCGACGCGACAAGACATTCGCCATGCTCTCCAAGAACTACTTTTGGCCCAAGATGTTCTGTGACATCTCACGCTTCACCAACCGATGCCCTACATGTCGCAAAGCTAAGTCTAAAGCTCAACCCCATGGTCTTTACATGCCCCTTCCTATTCCTTATCAACCTTGGGAAGACATTAGCAGGGACTTTGTACTTGGTTTGCCTAGAACTCAAAATGGCAAGGATTCCGTGTTTGTTGTTGTGGACCGATTTTCTAAGATGGCACATTTCATTCCTTGCAACAAGATAGACGATGCTTCACACATTGCAAATCTCTTTTGTAGGGAAATCTTGCGCCTCCATGGAGTACCAAAGACAATCATCTCCGACCGCGACGTCAAGTTCTTGAGTTATTTTTGGAAGACGCTATGCGCCAAGCTCGGAATCAAGCTCTTGTTCTCATCCGCATACCACCCTCAAACTGACGGCCAAACGGAGGTGACGAACCGTACACTATCCACTCTACTTTGCGTGTTGATCAAGAAGAACATCAAGGAGTGGGAGAAGTGTCTACCCATCGCCGAGTATGCCTACAACCGGGCAAGACATTCGACGACCGACAAGTCCCCCTTTGAGGTCGCCTACGGCTTCAACCCGTTGTCCCCATTGGACATTCTACCTCTTCCTCTACAAGAGCGCACCAACCTCGACGCAAGTGCCCGTGCAAGCTACATCAAGAAGATGCATGAAGGTACAAGGCACACCACCGAGCGCCAAGTACAACGACTCGCGACCAAGCTCAATGTCAACAAGCATCCCATGATATTCAACATTGGAGACCTCGTGTGGCTACACCTTCGCAAGGACTGCTTCCCCAACAAACGCAAGTCCAAGCTTCTCCCTCAAGCCGATGGACCCTTCAAGGTGCTAGCACGCTACAACAACAACGCTCACAAGATCGATCTCCCAGGCGACAAGTACAATGTGAGCGACATCTTCAACGTCTCCGATCTCTCCCTGTACCATGGTGATGAGGATTTCGATCCAAGGTTAGATCTTTCCCAAGGGGGGGAGATGATGCAGAGCATCCTTCGGTCATCCCCATGGACCTTCCATCGTCTCACCAAGCACCAAGAGGACCCATGACTAGAGCACGAGCTAGAGCTCTCGAGACCGAGGTGATTTCTCTCCTTAGTGATATCTCATATGATCCTCTCGAGACATGGTTACTGCCTAAATCAGGAATGTTGTGCATGATTAGGTACCAAGAGGATCCTCCCGACGATGTGCATGAAGATAGTCAAGGCCCCAAGTCCGCGGAAGAAGAGAACCAATGGAAGAAGGCAAGAACAGCCTCCAGGCACCAGACATCCGGCCAGGACCCCGGACATCCGGCCCCTGGAGATCTACACGGCCAGCCCTCTACAGAAGAAGCTACAGGGACCGGACATCCGACGTCCAGCCCGGACATCTGGCCCCCCTCACCGGAAATCCTGCCAAAATCCTGGACATCTGGCACCAGCATCCAGGGAGCATAGAAGGTTTCCTCGTCAGCCCGGACATCCGGCCGGCACCCCGGACATCCTGCGCCTCCCGAAACAGCGGACATCCGGCCCCTCCGAGCGGACATCCGGCGTCGCCCATTCAGAGAACAGAACGGCCAGCTGCACCAGCCCGGACATCTCACACTTCTGCCCGGACATCCGGCCCCTCGCAAGCCACCGGACATCCGGCCCTCCCTGTCTGCGAACAGTGTAAGGGCCTAGGCCCATGTATCCCTCTTCACCCCTAGACTATATATACTCCATCCCCACCTATGTTTTAGGGTTAGCATTGTGATAGCTCATTTAGAGATAGAGCTCTGCTCATCCGTACCGGATCTACTCCAGTGAGGGACCGTGCCTCTTCGGAGAAGATCCATTTGGATTCAAGGCCTCCATCCGGAGAAGACAATCAAGACCTCCTCACGGAGAAGAACGGTTACTCTTGTATCTTCCTTTGTTGATTTTGGATCATGTGTTACCTCGTGCTTTCGGTGATCTAGCCCTTGTGTGATTGATTCCTTATCGGTTGAGTGTTTCTCTCGTTTCTCCCCGTGTTTTCCCTTGTGTTCTCCCGCATGTTCTTTGTGTTTCCCCGTAGGATCCACTCCAAACGTGAAAGATTGGCCCCTAGGGTTCCGCCCTACATCAAGTATGAGATGTACTCTTTAGGGAGTGCGGCTTCCGTCCAATCGGCTATGAAGTCGGCCAATACCTGGGATTTAATAGCCCGGCGTGGCTTGTATATGATTTCGAATGGTAATAGCTCGATGGCCCATTTGGCTATGTGGCCAGTGGCGTCCCTGTTATTAATTATGTCATTCAGTGGCATTTCGGATGCCATTGTGACCGAACACTCTTGGATGTAGTGCCGAAGTTTGTGGGATGCCATGAAGACTGTGTAGGCTATCTTATGATAGTGTGGGTATCGGGATTTGCAAGGTGTAAGGACCTCCGATACATAGTAAACTGGTTTTTGGTGGGGAATTTATGTCCCTTCTCCCCTCGCTCTACGACGAGGACGGCACTGGGTACTTGGTTAGTTGTCGAAATGTATAGTAGCATAGGCTCTTCAATGCCAGGTGCGGCCAAGATTGGGTTTCTTGCAAGAAGGGCCTTGATTTCTTCCAATACGGTTGTGGCTGCATCCGTCCATTTGAAGTTGTCTGTGCGGCACAGTAGCTTGTATAATGGCAATGCTTTTTCTCCTAATTTGGAGATAAATCGGCTTAAAGCCGCGACGCACCCAGCTAGTTTCTGGACCTGCTTTAGGTCTGTTGGTATGGCCAATTGTGACAGAGCTCGGATCTTGGCTGGGTTTGCCTCGATTCCTCTATGGGAAACAATGAACCCCAGCAACTTTCCGGCCGGAACTCCGAAGACACATTTTTCTAGATTAAGTTGAATGTCATATGTTCAGAGATTGTCGAAGGTGAGGTGAAGGTCGTCCACCAGTGACTCGACGTGTTTTGTCTTGATGACCACGCCGTCCATGTATTCTTCGACTGTTTGGCCTATTTGCTTTTCCAGACATGTTTGAATCATGTGCTGCTAGGTAGCCCAGGTGTTTTTGAGTCCGAAGGGCATAGTATTGAAGCAGAAGGGACCATAAGGGGTGATGAATGTGGTTGCAGCCTTGTCCGATTCCTTCATCTTAATCTGATGGTATCCAGAATAGGCGTCAAGGAAACACAGAGAGTCGTGCCCTGCAGTTGCTTCAATGATTTGGTCGATGCGGGGCAATTGGAAGGGATCTTGAGGGCAAGCCTTGTTGAGGTCCTTGAAGTTGACACATAGGCACCATGATTTGTCCTTTTTAGGTACCATAACCAGGTTGGCTAACCAATCCGGATGTTTGATTTCCCTAATGAACCCAGCCTCTAATAACTTGGCTAGCTCTTTTCCCATGGCCTGACGCTTGGGTTCGGAGAATCACCGTAGTGTATGTTTTACGGGTTTGAATCCTTTGATTATGTTGAGACTGTGTTCGGCCAGTCTTCGTGGTATGTCGGGCATGTCTGAAGGGTGCCAGGCGAAAATATCCCAATTCTTGCACAGGAATGCGTGTAGGGCGGCGTCCACTGCCGGATCCAGCTATGCTCTGATAGACGCTGTCTTATTGGGGTCCATCGGGTGCACTTGAAATTTTATTATTTCTTCGGTTGGCTTGAAAGAGGTGGACTTGGATCTCTTGTCAAGGATCACGTCATCCCTATCCACCGTAGCTCGTAAGGTGGTTAAATCTTCTACCGCTGGGGCCTCGGATAGTGCTTCAACGGCCAAGGATGCGGTTTTGTTCTCGGCACGAAGGGCTTTGTCTGGGTCACTCGAGATTGTGATAACTCCATTAGGGCCGGGCATTTTCAGCTTCATATACCCATAATGGGGTATAGCTTGAAAGCGTGAGAAAGCGTCCCAGCCAAGGATAGCGTGATACCCACTGTTGAAGGGGACCATATGCAAAAGCAACTCTTCAGATCTGTAGTTCTCAGGCATGCCGAACACCACATCTAGTTTAATTTTTCCCGAGCAGTGTGCCTCTCGACTGGGGATAATACCTCGAAAGGTGGTGTTGCATTGCTCGATGCGTGACCTATCCATCTGCATCTTGTCGAGCGTGTCCTCATAGATGAGGTTAAGTCCACTATTGTCGTCCATGAGCACTTTAGTACCAAGGCGGCAGGTGCTCGGACTGACCGAGCCTTTGGTTCGTCTTCGGCCGTAAAGGTTATCGCCATGTTGTTCCATGGGCTCAATGCGGTAACTTGATGGACTTCGGTGTGGTCGCGGAGCGCCCTTTTGTGCTGGTTGTTAGAAGAGAAAGTCTCGAAGACTGTTAGGATGTTAAAGTTGTCCTTCTCTGGTGAGTATCCTTCTAGAGTTGTGGTGAGGATGGCTTCTCCACTTTTTCTACCTGTCGGAGTACCCAGCATGCCCGGAGGCTATGGGTTGGGACTGTGTGCGGAGTAGTATGGATCGGGCAGGGTTTGTCCAATAGTTCGTCAAGCATGGACCTATGTCCCGTGAAGGGCTTGTTCTTCCTGCCCATAGCCCGATGGTCGGGTGACCCGCTGGGTAATGTTATTTTAACCCGGGCCGCACATTGCATTGAGGTGGCGGGCACCAGTTGAGTTTTCTGGGCTCTCCATATGCTTTCCATTGCATGGTACTTTTGTACGACATGCGATAATTCCGTGAAACTCTGTATGTGGCGATGGTCGAGGGCATTCAATATCCCTTCGTCTGTGCAATTATGGTGGAAGACCGGAACGACATCGTTGTCTGAGCAGTCCTTGATCTTGTTCTTAACAAGCAGGAATCTGGCCCAAAAGTGGTGGACCATTTCCTGGGGCTGTTGCCGCACATACATCAGGTCGTATATATCTGGAGGACCTGAGTTGCTTGGAGAATATAGATTGTGGTGGGTGGGTGGATTAAATTTTGGATCCTGTCCCACGTCTGTATTCGAAGCCGGTATGGCTTCCGAAGTAACTAGTTTGGGTCCGGTTAAGCATGAAGGCTCTTGCAATCCTACGCCTGAACCGGAGTCCGGTGGGAGTAAAGTCCCTTCCGAACGGGAAGTATCCGGCTCAGGGGATTCAGGGACCCGAACATACTTGGTCCTCAATATGGGGAGGGAAGTGTCTGTTGTCGGTTCCTCGATGATCGCCACGAAGTGGGTGATCGGTGGGTGATTAATTTCCCTCTGGTCGGGCTTGATCCCGATCCAATCATAGTTCATTGAGACCCCCAGGGCGGCGATGCGGTCTAGCAGTTCGTTTAAGGACGAAACATTTCCCGGATCCAATTTTTCAGAGTACTTGGGGCCAATGTGAGTACGGTGTCCGGCGGCCATGAGAGGAGTCGCGGGCTCGATGGCCGCACGGGCCCTCATGGTAAAACCACCGAACTGGAGGATCTGTCCCGAAGCCAGGCACCCTCCGTAAGTGATATTGTCGTTGATGACTAGGCGAGCCATGGATCGCTTTTTGTGGACAGCACAGCGGAGCTCTCAATGAAAGCACCAATGTCGGTGTCAAAACTGGCAGATCTCGGGTAGGGGGGCCCAAGATGTGCTTCTAAGGATCGATGGTAATAGGAAGCCAGGGGATACAATGTTTATCCAGGTTAGGGCCCTCTTGATGGAGGTAAAACCTTACTCCTGCTTGATTATATTCGACGAGTATGAAGATTACAAGAGTTAATCTACCTCGAGATCGTAATGGCTAACCCTAAGTGACTCGCCTATGAAGATTCTGATGATGATGAAAAGTTACCCTCCACAGACTAACCTCTCCAGTTTGTATACACATCGGAGGGGGTCTAGGGTTTGTACAAGGTCGGTTTATCAGGGGAGGAAACCTCCGGACTCTATTCTTATAGTCCACGCATTGAGAACTCCCATCCGAACATGGTAGATGATCTCCAGCTTGATCATGTACGTCCCATGCAACCTGGCCCATACTCCTAGGTCGGGCACCTGAGGACCCCTGAATCCAGGACTCTCTCAATAAGCTTGAACCCAAATAGGAGAAATGTGTCTTCATAGGATACCCAAAAGAAACTGTTGGGTACACCTTCTATCACATATCCGAAGGCAAGATCTTTGTTGCTAAGAATGGATCCTTTCTAGAGAAGGAGTTTCTCTCAAAAGAAGTGAGTGGGAGGAAAGTTGAACTGGATGAGGTAATTGGACCTTCTCTCGAATTGGAAAGTAGCTCATCACAGAAAACCATTCTCGTGATGCCTACACCAACTAGAGAGGAAGCTAATGATCATGATCATGAAACTTCTGATCAAGTTACTACCAAACCTCGTAGGTCAACCAGAGCACGTTCCGCACGAGAGTGGTATGGTAATCCTGATCTGGAAGTCATGTTACTAGACCATGACAAACCTACGAACTATGAAGAAGCGATGATGAGCCCAGTTTCCGATAAATGGCTTGAAGCCATGAAATCTGAGATAGGATCCATGTATGAGAAGAAAGTGTGGACTTTGGTTGACTTGCCCGATGATCGGCGAGCCATAGAGAATAAATGGATCTTCAAGAAGAAGACTAACGTTGATGGTAATATTACTGTCTAAAAAGCTCGACTTGTCGTGAAAGGTTTTTGACAAGTTCAAGGAGCTGACTATGATGAGACCTTCTCACCCGTAGCGATGCTTAAGTCTGTCCAAATCATGTTAGCACTTGCCGCATTTTATGATAATGAAATCTGGCAAATGGACACCAAAACTGCATTCCTTAATGGATTTCTTAAAGCAGAGTTGTATATGATGCAACCAGAAGGTTTTATCGATCCTAAAGGTGCTAACAAAGTGTGCAAGCTCCAGCAATTCATTTATGTACTGGTGCAAGCATCTCGGAGTTGGAATATATGCTTTGATGAGGTGATCAAAGCATATGGTTTTATACAGACTTTTGGAGAAGCCAGTATTTACAAGAAAGTGAGTGGGAGCTCTGTAGCATTTCGAATATTATATGTGGATGACATATTGTTGATCGGAAATGATATAGAATTTCTGGATAGCATAAAAAGACTTGAATAAGAGTTCTCCAATAAAAGACCTCGGTGAAGCTGCTTATATATTGGGCATCAAGATCTATAGAGATAGATCTAGATGCTTAATTGGACTTTCACAAAGCACATACCTTGATAAAGTTTTGAAGAAGTTCAAAATTGTTCAGTCAAAGAAAGGGTTCTTGCCTGTGTTACAAGGTGTAAAGTTGACTCAGACTCAATTCCCGACCAATGCAGAAGATAGAGAGAAAATGAAAGTCATTCCCTATACCTCAGCCATAGGTTCTATCATGTATGCAATGATGTGTACCAGACCTGATGTATGCAAATCACTACTCTAAGTACTGTAGCAAACAAATTCATATTTTGTTTTTGCATTGTGTCTACTGTAATATATCTTTTCCATGGCTTAATCCACTGATAGAAATTGATAGTTTCATCAAAACAAGCAAACTATGCATCAAAAACAGAATCTGTCAAAAACAGAATAGTCTGTAGCAATGTGAACATTCACCATACTTATGGTACCTCAGAAATTCTACCAAAATTAGGAAAAATAAAAAATTTGTACAGCAAGACAGTGAAAAAAGAATCAGAACCGTTTGACGTTCCAGTAAAAAAGGTAAAATTGTGCACTATAGCTAAAGTTTCTGTCCTGCACCGTACAAACCAACAAGCATTGTAAACATCCTAAAGACAAACCTTAGCACACTATTTTTATAATACAATGGAATTGTATAAGAGGATGATTATTTTTGATGAAAAGTTTCTGTAATTAAGATTCACAAAGTTTCCATGAGCATGAACAAAGTTCAAGGCTAGCTCCCACTTCAACAGTGCTTGTCTTTCTCACTTTCACTTTCCTTTTTGAAAAGTTTTGGGTTCCCCTCTTTATTTATTTATTTTTATTTTTATTTTTTAAAACTATATAAAAGCACTCAACAAAAATAAATGACTCTCTAAAACTTCCGGGTTGTCTCCCTGGCGGCGCTTTCTTTAAAGCCATTAAGCTAGGCATATAGTGCTAAAGTAATGAATCCACCCGGATCCCAAGGTATATCAAAGCCAATTTTAATTAACAATGATTTGTGATTTAGTAGTGAGCACAAAGTAACATATATCATGCAATAGCGAAGTCTAACTCTCTTCCTATGCATTGGCATGTCATAAAAGAACAATTCATGCACACATAGTAAAGGCCAATGCATAGTATAAGCAGTTTCTTGCAATTGTATCATATTGGAAACATAGAGAGGTGGAGATATAGTTCCTATCTCATAATAATTGCAAGTAGGAGCAGCAAGAACATGCATATCATATCTATCAAAATCATCATGTGCAACGGTAAAATGCAACCCATCAACATAATCCTTAATAAGAGCAAACTTCTTCGATACAGTGTAGTTTGGAGAACTCAAAAAGATAATAGGACTATCATGCGTGGGTGCAATAGCAACAATTTCATGTTTAACATAAGGAACTATAGCAAGTTCATCTCCATAAGCATAATTCATATTGGCATCTTGGCCACCAGCATAGCAAGCATCATCAAAAAGGGATATTTCAAGAGAATCGACGGGATCATAACAATCATCATAGCAATCATCCTTCGGTAAGCACGAAGGGGAATTAAACAATGTATGAGTTGAAGAGTTACTCTCATTAGAAGGTGGGCACGGGTAGCTAATCCGCTCTTCCTCCTTTTGTTCTTCGCTCTCCTCATCATCTTTTTCATCCAATGAGCTCACAGTTTCAGTAATTTCTTCTTCCATAGCTTCCTGCAAAATATTAATCTCTTCTTGGACAGCGGAGACTTTCTCAATAAATGCATCAATATCGGAATTGTATTCATAATTTTCATAGCAATATCTAAGTATAGCAAAATTTTCAGGTCTGTAATCTGAATCATCAAAATCTTCAACCTCTTTAAACACAGATTCAATCTCATAAGCACCCATAAAAGCAACGAATTCTTCTATTTGTTCCACATCATAGTAATCATAGATACCACTAGCATAAGAAGCCAAGGTTTTATCATCATTGAATTTGCATGAAAAGGGAAGGTGTGGGGCCTTCATCTTAGAGCAACGAGTATAATCATGTCTCAAGCATAGATCTCGAGCATACCGACGCAACATATAAATTTGATGCCATAATAGTTTCCCTTTTGTGTCAAGCTATAATCCCTAAAGTATTCACGTTGATCCAACGTGTCTCCCATTACAAAGTTGAATGGGGTTTTCTCAGGATTATCAAAGTAGTACGTAATTTCTTTCACATAACGAACATCGAGGGTTTTAGGAGGTTCCCCATCTCCATGAGTAGCAAGTAAACCTAAATTTTTTGGTATTTCATGTTCCATATCCATAACTAAAGATAGAGAACAACTTAGAACAGCAAATAAAAATTACTTAGTGATAAAGCCAACAAGCACACACGAGAATATTCACCCCACGCTATGACTCCCCGGCAACGGCGCCAGAAAAAGGTCTTGATAACCCACAAGTGTAGGGGATAATTGTAGCCTCTTTCAATAAGTAAGAGTGTTGAACCCAACGAGGAGCTAAAGGTAGAACAAATATTCTCTCAAGTCCTATCTGCCACTGATACGACTCTACGCACGCTTAGTGTTCGCCTTACCTAGAACAAGTATGAAACTAGAAGTACTTTGTAGGTGTTGTTGGATAGGTTTGCAAGATAATAAAGAGCACCTAAATAAAAAGTAGGGGCTGTTTAGATAAAGAAGCAATAAAGTAAATATAGCGAGTATGGAAAAGTGGTGGTAGGAGTTGTGAAATTGTCCCTAAGCAATTGACTACTTTACTAGACCGATAGCAAGTTTTTATGTGAGAGAGGCATAAACTAACATACTTTCTCTTCTTGGATCATATGCACTTATGATTGGAACTCTAGCAAGCATCCGCAACTACTAAATATCATTAAGGTAAAACCCAACCATAGCATTAAAGTATCAATTCCCATTTATCCCATACGCCACAACCCCCTTACTCGGGTTTATGCTTCTGTCACTCAAGCAACCCACTATAAGAGAATCATGAACGTATTGCAACACCCTACAGCGAGAATCCCTCACGCTTGCGCGACACGAAGGGCACAATAGGACAGCAACATAACCACAAGCAAATTAAACCAATCATAGCAATTCATCAATCACCGATAGGACAACGAAAATCTACTCAGACATCATAGGATGGCAACACATCATTGGATGATAATATGAAGCATAAAGTACCATGTTCAAGTAGAGGGTACAGCGGGTTGCGGGAGAGTGGACCGCTGAATATAGATGGGGGAAGGTGATGGAGATGTTGGTGAAGATGGCGGAGGTGTTGGTGAGATCGCGGTGATGATGATGGCCCCCGGCAACGTTCCGGCGCCACCAGAAGCAAGGGGGAGAGAGCCCCCCTTCTTCTTCTTCTTCCTTGACCTTCTCCCAAGATGGGAGAAGGGTTTCCCCTCTGGTCCTTGGCTCCCATGGTGTGGGAGGGGCGAGAGCCCTCCAAGATTGGATCTGTCTCTCTATCTCTCTCTGTTTCTGCGTTCTGGGATTCTGTCCTGGTACCATTTCTTTTATATCCGGAGATCCGTAACTCCGATTGGATTGAAACCTTCGCCCAGATATTTTTCCAAAAATTAGCTTTCTTGCGGCAAAAGAAGAGCGTCAACCGCCTTACGAGGGGCCCACGAGGATCAGGGGCGCGCCTAGGGTAGGCAGGCGCGCCCCTACCTCGTGGCCACCTCGAGCACCGTCTCGCGTTGATTTTACTTCCCAAAAATCATAAATATTCCAAAATAATTCTCCATCCATTTTTATCCCGTTTGGACTCCGTTTGATATTGGGTTTCTACAAAACATAAAACATGCAACAAACAGGAACTGGCACTGGGCACTGGATCAATATGTTAGTACCAAAAATAATATAAAAAGTTGCCAAAAGTATATGAAAGTTAAAAAATATTGGCACGGAACAATCAAAAATTATAGACACGACAGAAATGTATCAGACCCGTTGACTAAGCCTCTTCCACGAGCAAAACATGATCAGCACCAAGACTCCATGGGTGTTAGAATCATTACAATGTAATCTAGATTATTGACTCTAGTGCAAGTGGGAGACTAAAGGAAATATGCCCTAGAGGCAATAATAAAGTTGTTATTTTATATTTCCTTATATCATGATAAATGTTTATTATTCATGCTAGAATTGTATTAACCGGAAACTTGGTACATGTGTGAATACATAGACAAAACACTGTGTCCCTAGTAAGCCTCTACTAGACTAGCTCTAATCAAAGATGGTTAAGTTTCCTAACCATGGACATGTGTTGTCATTTCATGAACATGATCACATCATTAGGAGAATGATGTGATGGACAAGACCCATCCATTAGCTTAGCATGTTGATCGTTTAGTTTTATTGCTATTGCTTTCTTCATGTCAAATACATATTCCTTCGACTATGAGATTATGCAACTCCCGGATACTGGAGGAATACCTTGTGTGCTATCAAACGTCACAACGTAGCTGGGTGATTATAAAGATGCTCTACAGGTATCTCCGAAGGTGTTTGTTGGGTTGGCATAGATCGATATTAGGATTTGTCACTCCGAGTATCGGAGAGGTATCTCTAGGCCCTCTCTGTAACACACATCATAATAAGCCTTGCAAGCAATGTGACTAATGAGTTAGTTGTGGGATGATGTATTACGGAACGAGTAAAGAGACTTCCGGTAACGAGATTGAACTAGGTATGAAGATACTGACGATCGAATCCCGGGCAAGTAACATACCGATGACAAAGGGAATAGCGTATGTTGTCATTACGGTATGACCGATAAAGATCTTCATAGAATATGTGAGAACCAATATGAGCATCCAGGTCCCGCTGTTGGTTATTGACCAAAGATGTGTCTCGGTCATGTCTACATAGTTCTTGAACCCGTAGGGTTCACATCCTTAACGTTCGATGACGATTTTGTATTATACGAGTTATGTGATTTGGTGACCGAATGTTGTTCGTAGTCCTGGATGATATCACGGACATGAAGAGGAGTATCGAAATGGTCGAGAGGTAAAGATTGATATATAGGACGATGGTATTCGGACAACAGAAGTGTTCCGGTGGTACCAGGTACATATCGGGTCACCGGAAGGGGTTCCGGGCATCCCCCCGGCAACTACATGGGCCTAAGGGGCCAAGAACGGGACAGACCAGCCCCTAAGGCGGTGGTGCGCCCCATGTAGGCTGAAATAGGAGGGGAAGGAAAGAGGAGAAGAGAGAAAGGAAGGGGAGGGATTCGACCTCCCCCTTCCTTCCCTCCTCCCTCCTCCTTCCTTCCCCCTCCAATAATTATGGTAGGGGGGTGAATTGCACTAGGGCCCCAAGTAGAATTCCTCCTACTTGGGCACCCCCTTGGCTGCTCCCTCTCCCTCACCTATATATATGAGGGGGGAGGCGCCTAGAACACACAACAACATCTGTTAGCCGTGTGCGGCGCCTCTCTCCATAGTTTACACCTCCGGTCATATTCACGTAGTGCATAGGCGAAGCCCTGCATGGATCACTTCACCATCACCGTCACCATGCCGTCGTGCTGACGGAACTCTCCCTCGACCCTTTGCTGGATCAAGAGTTCGAGGACGTCATCGAGCTGAACGTGTGCAGAACTCGGAGGTGCCATACGTTTGGTGCTTATCGGTCGAAACGAGAAGAAGTTTGACTACATCAAATGTGTTGTCAAACGCTACCGCTTTCGGTCTACGAGGGTACGTGGACACACTCTCCCCCTCTCGTTGCTATACATCTCCTAGATAGATCTTGCGTGAGCATAGGAATTTTTTTGAAATTGCATGCTACGTTCCCCAACACCGCTAACTTCTGATATATTAAGCTTTTTTTTGCGCGTGTCACCACAATTTATCGGTGGCGGGCATAAATATTGCCCACCACTAATACCTTCAATACCAATGGCGGGTATTCCATAGTGTCCACCACTGCTCATTCTCAGTACGTGGGCAAATTTTGAAGACTTCACATGTGGACAGTGTTTATTTACGCCCTCCACTGTTGTGGTGGAAGCAATGGCGGGCACTCTTTATTACCCGTCACCGTTGCCTTTCGAAAATAGCAGTGGCGGGTGCCTGCCTATGCCCACTGATACGTCCATTTTGCATCATGCTTTTATACCGATATTTATTGCATTATGGGCTGTTATTACACGTTATGTCACAATACTTATGGCTATTCTCTTTTATTTTACAAGGTTTACATGAAGAGGGAGAATGTAGGCAGCTGGGATTCTGGGCTGGAAAAGGAGCAAATATTGGAGACCTATTCTGCACAGCTCCAAATGTCCTGAAACTCCATGAGAGTCATTTTTGGAATTAATGATAGTTATTCAGCAGAAGAAATACCTGAGGGGGGGCACCCACCGTCCATGAGGGTGGGGGCGCGCCCACCCTTACAGGGCGTGCCCCCTGCCTCGTGGGCCACCTGGCAGCCCTCCGGTGCCCATCTTCTGCTATATGAAGTCTTTTACACTGGAAAAATCATAAGCAAGCTTACGGGATGAAACTCCGCCGCCGCGAGGCGGAACCAATCTATGGCTCCGGCAGAGCTGTTTTGCCGGGGAAAGTTCCCTCTGGGAGGGGGAAATCATCACCATCGTCATCACCAACGATCCTCTCATCGAGAGGGGGTCAATCTCCATCAACATCTTCACCAGCACCATCTCCTCTCAAACCCTAGTTCATCTCTTGTATCCAATCTTTGTACCAAAACCTCAGATTGGTACCTGTGGGTTGCTAGTAGTAATGATTACTCCTTGTAGTTGATGCTAGTTGGTTTATCCGGTGGAAGATCATATGTTTAGATACTTAATGCATATTAATACCTCTCTGATTATGAACATGAATATGCTTTGTGAGTAGTTATGTTTGTTCCTGATGACATGGGTGAAGTCTTGCTATTAGTAGTCATGTGAATTTGGTATTCGTTCGATATTTTGATGAGATGTATGTTGTCTTTCCTCTAGTGGTGTTATGTGAACGTTGACTACATGACACTTCACCATTATTTGGGCCTAGAGGAAGGCATTGGGAAGTAATAAGTAGATGATGGGTTTCTAGAGTGACAGAAGCTTAAACCCTATTTTATAAGTTGCTTCGTAAGGGGCTGATTTGGATCCAATTGTTTCATGCTATGTTTAGGTTTACCTTAATACTTCTTTTGTAGTTGCGGATGCTTGCAAGAGGGGTTAATCATAAGTGGGATCCTTGTCCAAGAAAGGGAAGTACCCAAGCACCGGTCCACCCACATATCAAATTATCAAAGTACCGAACGCGAATCATATGAGCGTGATGAAAACTAGCTTGACTATAATTCCCATGTGTCCTTAGGAGCGCTTTTCTCATTATAAGAAATTGTCCAGGTGTGTCCTTTGCTACAAAAAGGATTGGGCCACCTTGCTGCACCTTATTTACTTTTATTGCTTGTTACCCGTTACAAATTATCTTATCACAAAACTATCTGTTACCTATAATTTCAGTGCTTGCAGAGAATACCTTACTGAAAATCGCTTGTCATTTCCTTCTGCTCCTCGCTGGGTTCGACACTCTTACTTATCGAAAGGACTACGATAGATACCCTACACTTGTGGGTCATCAAGACTCTTTTCTGGCGCCATTGCCGGGGAGTGAAGCGCCTTTGGTGAGTGGAACTTGGTAAGTAAACATTTATATAGTGTGCTGAAATTTACTGTCACTTGTTACTATGGAAACTAATCCTTTGAGGGGCTTGTTCGGGGTATCTTCACCCCGACCAGTAGATCAAAGGGTTTCTCCTCAACCTACTGAACCTACTGAAAATGTTTACTTTGAAATTCCTTCGGGTATGGTAGAGAAACTGCTAGCTAATCCCTTTGCAGGAGATGGAACATTGCATCCTGATTTACACCTTATCTATGTGGATGAAGTTTGTGGATTATTTAAGCTTGCAGGTATGCCCGATGATGTTGTTAAGAAGAAGGTCTTTGTCGGTGTCAAAACCGGTGGATCTCGGATAGGGGGTCCCGAACTGTGCGTCTAGGCGGATGGTAACAGGAGACAAGGGACACGATGTTTTTACCCAGGTCCGGCCCTCTCGATGGAGGTAAAACCCTACTCCTGCTTGATTGATATTGATGATATGGGTAGTACAAGAGTAGATCTACCACGAGATCAAAGAGGCTAAACCCTAGAAGCTAGCCTATGGTATGATTGTTGTTCGTCCTACGGACTAAAACCCTCCAGTTTATATAGGCACCGAAGAGGGTTAGGGTTACACAGAGTCAGTTACAATGGTAGGAGATCTACATATCCGTATCGCCAAGCTTGCCTTCCATGCCAAGGAAAGTCTCATCCGGACACGGGACAGAGTCTTCAATCTTGTATCTTCATAGTCCAGGAGTCCGGCCAAAGATGATAGTTCGGCTATCCGAACACCCCCTAGTCTAGGACTCCCTCAGTAGCCCCTGAACCAGGCTTCAATGACGACGAGTCCGGCGCGCTTATTGTCTTCGGCATTGCAAGGCGGGTTCCTCCTCCAAATACTTCATAGAAGATTTTAAACACAAGGATAGTGCCCGGCTCTGCAAAATAAGTTCCACATACCACCGTAGAGAGAATAATATTTACACAAGTTCAATCTGCTGACGTATTCCGTGGTGTGACACCACGGCCAAGCCTTTATTCGAATCGTTTTTACTGTTCCACCTTAGCGCGTTTAGCGAGGCGGTTTCCTTGGCACATCTTATCAAAGTAGAGATCGTGTCCCCTTATTTCAGGATTCTCATCAATACGGGTGTGGGTAACCCAACCGTGGCTGTTGGCATGTCTCCTCTATCGAAGGCGAGTCCCGAACGGTCGCGGGGGAGGCTCTTGGTATTCAACCTCTTTATAAAAAGACCAAGGCTCCACTCCCTTCTTTCAATCTCAATCGAATCTGCCCCTCGCCTCGAGTTCCAACACCCAAAGCTCCATATTCATGCGCTTCGGACCTTCGATGATGTCCGACTCCGACCTGCAAGGCCGGTGGATGCCTTCCTTCGTTACGGAAGAAGACGTGTTAAAGCTAAGAGATGTCAGGTATTTAACCGGCGAAATTTCGCATAGGCTGCCTGCCCAAGGGCAGGTTATTCCCACTCCCAAGCCTGGTGAAAGTGTGGTGTTCATGTCTCACTTCCTTCGGGGGCTAAGCTTCCCGAAGGACCCCTTCGTGAGGGGGCTCATGTTTTACTATGGGTTGGAATTTCAGGACTTGGATCCGGAGTCCATCCTCCACATCTCATCGTTCATTGTCGTGTGCGAAACCTTCCTCCGCATTACCCCTCACTTTGGATTGTGGCTTAAGACCTTCAAAGTGGAGACAAAGATGATCAAGGGGCAACAGGCAGAGTGCGGAGGGGCTGTTATAAGCAAGAATGCTGATGCTCCGTGGCCTGAGGGCTCTTTTCAAGAGGAGCTCAGTTTATGGCAACAAGAGTAGTTTTATATCACAGCTCCCAGGGGCACCAAATGGGTGGCGCCACCTGCCTTTCGCTCGGGTCCTCCACTGCGGCTGGCGTCATGGGTCAATAAAGGACTTGACTGGGGGCCGTCCAAGGACGTTCCCTTGCTGCAGGGCTGCATTCAAGATCTCCTAGAGAGAGAGAGATCACTCTGGTCGTAGTAGCGCAGGTCATGCTGATTCGTCGCATCCTGCCCTGCAGACGTCGTCCCCTCCACCTGTGGGAATTTAACCCGGAGGGACCACGAGCTCTCCAACATTTTATGGGCGCGACGCCCGTGGAGATGTACAAGCTTTTCTTCGGATCACAAGCGATGTGTCCGGAATTGATCGAGGACGCAGGTCTGAGCTGCAATCGCCCGGATACTCAAGTAATTAGCCCTGAACCCGGACATGCTAACCCGTATTTATCATGAATTTGCTCTCAAAGGAGCTTTCCCTTGAACAGGAGTGGATAGCGAAAGCGAAGGTAATCAGGTGTCCGGCCCCCCTCCCTGAGACCACACCGGATCCCATGCTAACCAGAATGCTGGAGGTTGCGCCTTTGGAAGAAGGTGAAGGAGGGAACAAGGAAGCTACCGCCTCCATGAAGGAGGCTGTCAGGAAAGGAGGGATCGAGAATCCCTCCATCCAACGGAAGAAGAGGACCGCCTCTGAACACCCGGAGATCATGGTCTCAAAGCGGGGGAGGAAATCTTCGTCAGAGGGTCCGGCGCCGAGAGATGTCTCGGCCGCATTATGCCCCCAAGGGGATCAGCCCTCCACCGAGCCGTAAGTAGAAAGGGGAGTTTTTATTAAAATAAAGGATATCCCTGCCCTATTTCTGATAACCGAAAGTTTACCTTGTAGTTCGGATCTCAGCCCTTCTCAACAGAGCTCATCTTCAGGGGATCTTCGTCCGGAGATGATAGAGAGTGAAACGCCTCCCCCTGCTGTACCGTCTTACGAGGCGGGAGACCCTATGGTGTCGTCATGGAGGGTTTCTCCGAGTCTGGCGGGGCCAGAAGGTAGTCGTATGTCCCCTCAAAGCCCTCCGTGTCCGGCCTTCGAAAAAGGCTATCAGACGAGTCCGGCACCATATGGTGTATGGTCGGAGGAGCTAAAGGATCTGCTCGGGCGAGCGTTTATCTTAGAAGATCACCGTGCGTTAATGAGTACGGTGATTGAAAGGATTTCATCCGCTGAGAGCGGATTGCATGAAGCCGTCAGAAGTTTACTGACAGGTTTTGAGGTACGCAAAATGATGTACCTTCTGACAGTTCCGCATATAAAATGCGCCCTGTGTAGATAGTAGCCCCTGAGGCTCGGTGTGTTGTCAAAAATGACAGCGTGCCGAGCATCATAATCCCAGGTATAATGTGTTGCCCTTCCTATGCAGGTGGCGAAGGGTCCGGTGGCTAGCCGGACTGATGAATTTGCTGAACTAAAGCGTCAACTGGATGTGGCGGATGTCGACATCACGCTTGTCAATAGGTGACTTGATGAGTCACAAGGTATGCAATTTCCCCGCGAACACCTGGTAAGGGAGCTTGATGCCCGTGCCTTACAACAAGTATGCTTGACGCAGATGGTGCCGCTGCCATGGAGAACCTGCGGGCGGAGCTCGCCCAAGCCAAGGAGCAGGCCAGAAAGAGTGACGCGGCTGCCTTAAAGGCGGCCGAAGAGCTAAAAGCCGAACAGGTTGCTCACTGTCGAAGCAAGAAGGAGATGGCCGAGATGGTCGTGGAGTTGAAAATTGCTGCCGACCGCTGCAAGCTTCTAGAAGAAGAAGATCGGGCGGTACGAGAGGACCTGAAGAAGGCCACTGCCGAGGCCAAGGATGCTCGCTCTGCGATGAGAGCTATGAAGGAGGAGCTGCGTCAGGCCGGAGATATCGCGGCTAGAAAGCCCTTTCTGCTGCGGAGGAAATTCTTCGATCCTAATTATGCTCAGTTGGACCGGCTGTGGAGTGAGGAAGATGCTTATCTGGACTTGGCGGCAAGTGCGGCGGACGCGGCCGAACACTTCCGAGATCGAGAGGATCACGAAACGGGAAAGGTTTTTTGGTTGCAGTTCCATAATCCAGAGCGCCCACTTCCATTAACCTGTCACTTGGCCGAATGGGCGGAGCTGAATAGGTTATCCGGACTTGCCATGAAGGATGTCGTGAGTCTTTTGTGGCCGAAGAGGCCCGAGCCGAAGAGTTATTTTGGCTTGGTGCAGCAGTTCCTTGGTGCGGTGCCGCATATCAATGCAATGAGGATGTCGGCATGCATAGAGGGTGCGCGGATGGCTCTTGCCCGTGTCAAGACATACTGGGCGGAGATGAAGGCCACCGATGTTGCAACCCAAGATTCGGAAGGAAGCCGAGTACCTGTCGAGCACTATTTTCAGGAAGTTCTGCAGGGCGCTCATTTAATAGAGACGCAGTGCTCGAAGGATATTATGTTTGAATAACATGTATGTGTTGTGAAACAATGTTTCGATGAAATATAAAAGCTTTTTATACTTGTGCTTTTCAAGAATTAAAATACCTCATGTGCGGCCGTTAATGTATATGTGTATATAACCTGAAAGATGGCAGTCTTCGGCTTCAGCCCCCACGCATATAATGCGGGGGTGTTTGCAAAAGGCGCATTTTCACACTTGACCCAACGTCTTGGTCCTATAAAGGAGGTGGTAGCGTAGCAAACTAGGCAACCGGACTATAATGCTTTATCACTTTCACTTAGCCATAGGAGTTTGACAATGGGGCTACGATATAGCCCCTAGGGGCACCGCACTCACCCGAATTCGGGGCGTGTATGTGCCTGACCGGGAAACAGCCCTTCGTCAATGCGGAGGAATCCTATAGATTCCGGCGGGTCATCGAGTGGTTGACCAGTCTCACGCTGCATCATGACAGTTAGTTTTCGGCTTTCTTTACTGAGGTGCTCGCCTGGCCGAACCGGGGCACAATCGCAGTAGTTCTCCTGGTGTCGCGTTAGCCGATAGAGCGGAACGTAAGGCAGCAAAACACAGGAGCCGGGCAAACCCAACATTTGACCAAAGACATGATTCGGAGCTGATGCATATAAGGCCTAACTTGAGACGCCGAACACTCCCTAAGGTATTCGGTCTTTATGAAAACGGGCAGAACGACGCCCTTTGTAGTAAGCCCCTGGTGTCCAGGTACACGCAAAATTCTGACGTGGCCTATGCCAAAACGCCAGCCTCCTCCCTGGTTATAGTAAAAAAACCAGGGGATGTGTATCAACAAGAGACAGTAAGAAAGGTTTACGCAGGGTCTTAATCTGAAAAGAATCCTTGCCACGGGTCCCTACTGCACGTCTGCGCCTGTGTCTCTGTTGTGTCGTATCCTGGACGGGTGTCGCACGGTGTTCATCTGTAAAAGAGAGGAACTTAGTTGAAAAAGATCATGCGAAAATGTACATTATATTAAATAAACAAAGTACGTTTAAAAAAATCAATAAAATAGAGCTTTATTGTCTCTTGTTATATATGCGCGGAGCCCCTAGTGTGGGGGTGTGCGGCTGGTAAGCCCTGTATGTTTACGCCGGATTCGTCTAACCGTGTCCGGGGTCTGAACGACATGTTTAGGTGCTTGGATTAGTGTGTGGATGTCGAGGCAGTCACACGATCTTCCGCGCTCGAGGAACACTCGACATTTCCCTTTAAGGAGATGATGCCTCGTGGACCGAGCATTTTAAGTGTGAGGGATGCATAATGCGGTATTGCGTTAAAGCGGGCGAAAGCTTCGCACCCCAGTAGTGCTTGATAGCTACTCGTAAATGGGGCGACATGGAAGGTTAACTTTTCATGGTGGAAGTTGTCGGGTGAGCCGAACACAACTTCTAGCAATAGAGAGCCCGTACAATGGGCATATCGGCCTGGCATTACCCCTTGAAAGGAAGTGTTGCTATGGCGAATTTTGGTTGGGTCTATCCCCATTTTGCGGATTGTGTCCTGATATAGCAGGTTTAGATCACTGCCGCCGTCCATTAGGACTTGTGTAAATTGGAGTCCGTCGATTATCGGATCTAATATCAAGGCAGTCCATCCTGCCTTCTGGATACTTCTAGAGTAATCCTGATGGTCGAAGGTGATTGGTTTTGAGAACCAGTGGCGGGACTCCTCTGGGATAGGCCGTATGGCGCGTATCTCTATGGGCGCCGTTCTGTTTTTCCCTTTTGTTACGTAAAGTGAGTTTACTGTTTTGACTTCTTGTGGGAAATTCTTTCGTTTTCCGGTGCTCTGCTAGTGGGGTTCGTCATCGTCCTCGCTTGGTGTGTCGAGCCCCTTGTGTTCGGCGTTGAGTTTGCCGGACTGCTTGAAGACCCAACAATATCTGTGGGTATGATTTGCAGGCTTCCTGGGGGTACTGTGGATTTGGCATACCTTGTCCAGGATTTTGTTTAGGTTAGATAGCTCATCTCTGTTATCCTTAGGGGGGAACTTTTTATTATTCTGCTATGAGCTTTTGAATCCAGCGTTGACTGTCGTGCTCTTCGGGCTGTTGCCCTTGGTCCGGCGATGTTCCTTGCTGCGTTGTGGTTTCCCATTTCCATCCCTGACTTCGGATGTACTTGGGTCACTGGTACTTCATCTTGCCAGCCAGCTATCCTCTCCTGCGCAAAAGCGGGTCATGAGGCTTGTTAATGCGGCCATTGTTCTTGGCTTTTCTTGGCCGAGGTGTCTGGCGAGCCATTCGTCTTGGACGTTGTGTTTGAAAGCTACTAAGGCTTCGGCATCTGGACAGTCAACTATTTGGTTCTTTTAGTGAGGAATCTGTTCCAGAATTTTTGGGCTGACTCTCCGGGTTGTTGAGTTATGTGACTTAAATCGTCTGCATCCGGAAGTCGGACATAGGTCCCTTGAAAATTTGCCCGAAAAGCATCCTCGAGCTCTTCCCAACTTCCAATGGTGTTTTCGGGGAGGCTTTTGAGCCAATGCCGGGCTGGCCCTTTGAGCTTGAGGGGTAAGTATTTTATGGCGTGGAGGTCATCTCCTCTAGCCATGTGTATGTGGAGGATGTAATCCTCAATCCAGACTCCAGGGTTTGTTGTTCCGTCGTATGCCTCTATGTTTACGGGCTTGAATCCCGCTGGAAATTCATAATTCAGAACCTCATCGGTGAAACATAGGGGATGTGCGGCACCCCTATATTTAGGTGTACCGTAATATTCGGATACTTGACGTGTTGCATTGCTTACTAGAGCTTGCTTTCTTGGCCCGTAGATAGATCTAATTGGGCCATATTTTTGATGTGAATCTGTGTACGGATCGCGTGCCGGCTTATGTGCGGCGTCGTTTGCTGCTCTATGTTTGCCATGGGGTCGTCTATCCGACCGGGTGGTCTACTTGTTCTTTGATTGCGGTGGCTCTATGGGCTCCTCATCAAATTCTGGCAGTAGTTTTCGCTTCGGGTAGCTCTTTGTTTGGCGACTATCGCCGTATTTGTCTGCGGTGTTGAGTACTTTGCTCCATCTGATTCTGAGCGCGTCTTCCACTGTTCTGAGCTTCTGCTTTTTGCTTTTTCAGGCTACGTGCAGTGGCAACGAGCGTTTTGTGGAGGTTCTTCTGCTCCGGCAACTTGTCCGGTGTTAGATCACCTGGACTGTTATCTTCATCGGGGACGGATTGTTTATCCATATTGTCCTGTTCGGACGGTTGCTCGATAGCATGTTCATCGTCCACCGGTTCGCCCTGCTCTATGGCTGGGTCTGTATGGCTACTGTCTTTGTCGAGGCGGGACTTTGAGCGGCGCTTACGTCGCCGTTCTGACTGCCTTTCGAGGGAATGATCCCTCGTGGCCTTCCGTTGTTCCTCGTCGTTGCTTCCTTTAGGTGTGTCCACCATGTATACATCGTGAGATGGGGTGGCTGTCCAGTGCTTTGTAGGTACTGGTTCATGTTTGTCTTCTACATCGTCATCCATACCGTCGATGTCTTTGGAATCGAAGTCGAGCACGTCGTTTAAACTTTCGACAGTGGCTACGAAGTGGGTGGTGGGTGGGCGTCGAATTTCTTCGTCGTCCGCATCCCAACCTTCCTGACCATAGTCCGGCCAGGACTCTCCTGATAGAGAGAGAGACTTTACTGAATTTAGGATGTCGCCAAAGGGCGAGTGCTGAAAGATGTCCGCAGCAGTGAACTCCATGATCGGCGCCCAATCGGATTCGATTGGCAGGGGCGCGGCAGGTTCGGAGTCCGGAGAGGAGTCCGGCACCTTAGAGTCACAGGCTTCACAAAGGACAGGGTTGGTGTTCGGCTCAATAGCCGTAGAGATTGCAGCCCCCGAGGCGGTGTCCAGCCACCAGTCCTCGATCGGCGCAGACACAGGTGCGGCCTCCAGGGCACTGTTCGGCAGCAGAGCTAGATCATGCACATCGCAACAGTGCGGCTCGCTTGGCTGTGACTCGAACCCGTCGAAGATCAAGTCTCCGCGGGCGTCAGCCGTGTAGTTCAAACTTCCAAATCTGACCTGGTGGCTAGGGGCATAGCTTTCAATCTGCTTCAGGTGGCCAAGCGAATTGGCCCGCAGTGCAAAGCTGCCGAATACGAAGATCTGTCCGGGGAGAAAATTCTCACCCTGGACCGCATCGTTGTTGATGATCGGAGGAGCCATCGGGCCTAAAGATGATGACACAGAGGAACTCTCAACGAAAGCACCAATGTCAGTGTCAAAACCAGCGGATCTCGGGTAGGGGGTCCTGAACTGTGCGTCTAGGCGGATGGTAGTTCAGGAGTCCAGCCGAAGATGATAGTTCGGCTATCCGGACACCCCCTAGTCCGGGACTCCCTCAGTCTTCCCTTTATCTTTGAAGGGATATGCATTGACATGGTATAGGCTATGTGATGATATGGGATCTTGGGACTATAAACGATTGAAATTGGAATTTCATCAGAAGTTTTATCATATGCATCTTGTTCATCATGATCGTAATTATATATATATATAGTTTTTGTCCTCGCGAAGGAGAAAGCATCGCTCAAGCTTGGGGGAGGCTTAAGTCAATGTTATATTCATGCCCCAATCATGAGCTCTCAAGAGAAATGATTATTCAAAAAAATTATGCTCGGCTTTCTCTCAACGATCGCACCATGCTTGATACTTCTTGTGCTGGCTCTTATATGATGAAGACTATTGAATTCAAGTGGGATTTATTGGAAATAATTAAACACAACTCTGAAGATTGGGATTTCGACGATGGTAAGGAGTCAGGTATGACACCTAAGTTTGATTGTGTTAAATCTTTTATGAATACCGATGCTTTTCGTGGATTTAGAACTAAATATGGACTTGACTCTGAGATAGTAGCTTCTTTCTGTGAATCATTTGCTACTCATGTTGATCTCTCTAAAGAGAAGTGGTTTAAATATAATCCTCCCACTGAAGTAAAAGTAGTTGCACCGGTTACAGTTGAAGAAAAGATTATCACTTATAATGATCCTATTGTTCCTACTACTTATGTTGAGAAACCACCTTTCCCTGTTAGGATAAAGGATCATGCTAAAGCTTCAACTGTGGTTCATAAGAGTAATAATAGAACATATACACCTCCTGAGAAAATTAAAGTTGGACCTAGTATTGCTATGGTTAAAGATCTCTTGGCTGATAATATTGATGGGCATGTTATTTATTTCTGTGAACAGGCTGCTAACATTGCTAGACCTGATGCTAAGATACATAGACCTGTTGTAGGCATGCCTATTATTTCTGTTAAAGTAGGATATCGTTGTTATCATGGCTTATGTGATATGGGTGATAGGGCTAGTGCAATACCTCATTCCTTATACAAAGAAATCATGCATGACATTGCACCTGCTGAGATAGAAGATATTGTTGTTACAATTAAGCTTGCCAATAGGGATACTATTTCACCAATTGGGATTGTTAGAGATGTTGAAGTCTTGTGTGGAAAAGTTAAATACCCTGCTGATTTTCTTGTTCTTGGTTCCCCACAAGATGAATTTTGTCCCATTATATTTGGTAGACCCTTCTTGAATACTGTTAATGCTAGGATTTATTGCGAAAAGGAAGTTGTTACAATTGGCTTAGGAGATATGTCTCATGAGTTTAATTTTGCTAAATTTCATAGACAACCCCATGATAAAGAATTGCGTAGTAAGGATGAAATTATTGGTCTTGCTTCTATTGTCGTTCCTCCTAATGATCCTTTAGAACAATATTTGCTAGACCATGAAAATGATATGTTTCTGAATGAAAGAAGGGAGATAGATGAAGTATTCTTTAAACAGGGTCCTATTTTGAAACACAACTTGCCTGTTGAAATCCTAGGGGATCCCCCTCCACCCAAGGGTGATCCCGTGTTTGAGCTGAAACCATTACCTGATACTCTTAAATATGCTTATCTTGATGAAAAGAAGATATATCCTGTTATTATTAGTGCTAACCTTTCAAAGCAGGAAGAGGAAAGATTATTGAAAACTCTGAAGAAGCATTGTGCCGCTATTGGATATACTCTTGATGATCTTAAGGGCATTAGTCCCACCTTGTGCCAACACAAAATAAAATTGGAAGAAGACGCCAAACCAATTAGAGATCATCAACGACGGTTAAATTCTAAGATGAAAGAAGTGGTAAGAAAGGAAATACTTAAGCTCCTCGAGGCAGGTATAATTTATCCCGTTGCTGATAGTCAGTGGGTAAGCCATGTCCATTGTGTCCCTAAGAAGGGAGGTATTATTGTAGTTCCTAATGATAAAGATGAATTGATCCCGCAAAGAATTATTACAGGTTATAGGATGGTAATTGATTTCCACAAATTAAATAAAGCTACTAAGAAAGATCATTACCCTTTACCTTTTATTGATCAAATGCTAGAAATACTATCCAAACATACACATTTTTGCTTTCTAGATGGTTACTCTGGTTTCTCTAAAATACATGTGTCAGCGGATGATCAAGCAAAGACTACTTTTACTTGCCCTTTCGGTACTTCTGCTTATAGACGTATGCCTTTTGGTTTATGTAATGCACCTACTACCTTTCAAAGATGCATGATGGCTATATTCTCTTACTTTTGTGAAAATATTTGTGAGGTATTCATGGATGATTTCTCCGTTTAGGGATCCTCTTTTGATGATTGCTTGAGCAACCTTGAACGAGTTTTGCAGAGATGCGAAGATACTAGTCTTGTTTTGAATTGGGAGAAGTGCCACTTTAAGGTTAATGAAGGCAATGTCTTGGGGCATAAGATTTCTGAAAGAGGTATTGAAGTTGATAAAGCTAAAGTTGATTCAATCAAAAAGATGTCGTGTCCCAAGGACATTAAAGGTATAAGAAGTTTCCTTGGTCATGCCAATTTTATAGGAGGTTCATTAAGGACTTTTCTAAAATCTCTAGGCCTCTGACTAATTTATTACAAAAAGATATTCCTTTTGTTTTTGATGATGATAGTGTAGAAGCATTTTAAATACTTAAGAAAGCTTTGATTTCTGTACCTATTGTTCAGCCACCTGATTGGAATTTACCCTTTGAAATTATGTGTGATGCTAGCGATTATTCTATAGGTGTTGTTCTAGGGCAAAGAGTTGATAAGAAACTAAATGTTATTCAATATGCTAGTAAAACTGTAGACACTACCCAGAGAAATTATGCTACTACTGAAAAAGAATTCTTAACATTTGTATTTGCTTGTGATAAGTTCAGACCTTATATTGTCGATTCTAAAGTAACTATTCACACTGATCATGATGCTATTAAATATCTTATGCAAAATAAAGATGCTAAACCCAGACTTATTAGATGGGTTCTCTTGCTACAAGAATTTGATTTGCATATTATTGATAGAAAGGGAGCTGAGAACCCCATTGCAGATAACTTGTCTAGGTTAGAGAATGTTCTTGATGACCCACTACCTATTGATGATAGCTTTCCTGATGAACAATTAGCTGTCATAAATGCTTCTTGTACTGCTCCATGGTATGCTAATTATGCTAATTACATTGTTGCTAAATTTATACCACCTAGTTTCACATACCAGCAAAAGAAAAAGTTATTTTATGATTTAAGACATTACTTCTGGGATGACCCACACCTTTATAAAGGAGTAGATGGTGTTATTAGACGTTGTGTACCTGAGCATGAACAGGAACAGATCCTACGCAAGTGTCACTCTGAAGCATATGGAGGACACCACGCTGGAGATAGAACTGCACATAAGGTATTGCAATCCGGTTTTTATTGGCCTACTCTCTTCAAAGATGCCTGTAAGTTTGTCTTGTCTTGTGATGAATGTCAAAGAATTGGTAATGTTAGTAGACGTCAAGAAATGCCTATGAACTATTCTCTTGTTATTGAACCGTTTGATGTTTGGGGCTTTGATTATATGGGACCTTTTCCTGCCTCTAATGGATATACACATATTTTAGTTGCTGTTGATTACGTTACTAAGTGGGTAGAAGCTATTCCAACTAGTAGTGCTGATCATAACACCTCTATTAAGATGCTTAAAGAAGTTATTTTTCCGAGGTTTGGAGTCCCTAGATATCTCATGACTGATGGTGGCTCACATTTTATTCATGGTGCTTTTCGTAAAATGCTTGCTAAGTATGACGTTAATCATAGAATTGCATCTCCATATCACCGCAGTCTAGTGGTCAAGTAGAATTGAGTAATAAATAGATTAAATTAATATTGCAAAAAATTGTTAATAGATCTAGAAAGAATTGGTCCAAGAAACCTGATGACGCATTATGGGCCTATAGAACTGCATATAAGAATCCTATGGGTATGTCTCCATCTAAAATGGTTTATGGAAAAGCATGTCGCTTACCTCTCGAACTTCAACATAAGGCATATTGGGCTATTAAAGAGCTCAATTATGATTTCAAACTTGCCGGTGAGAAGAGGCTATTTGACATTAGCTCACTTGACGAATGGAGAACCCAAGATATGAGAATGCCAAATTGTTTAAAGAAAAAGTTAAAATATGGCATGACAAAAGGATACAAAAGCGTGAGTTTAATGTAGGTAATTATGTGTTACTATTCAACTCCCGTTTAAGATTTTTTGCAGGAAAACTTCTCTCTAAATGGGAAGGTCCTTACGTTATCGAGGAGGTCTATCGTTCTGGTGCCATAAAAATCAACAACTTCAAAGGCACAAATCCGATGGTGGTGAACGGTCAAAGAATCAAACATTATATCTCAGGTAATCCTATAAATGTTGAAACTCATATTATTGAAACTGTAACCCCGGAGGAATACATAAGGGACACTTTCCAGAACATTTTAGACTCTGAAGAGGAATAGGTATGTGGTACGGTAAGTAAACCGACTCCAAAATAGTTCTAATAGCAATTTTTCTCTGTTTTGGAATATTTAAGAAAATAGGAAAATAAGTAGTCCGGGAAGGACACGAGGCGTCCACGAGGGTGGAGGGTGCGCCCTACCCTACTGGTTGCGCCCCTGCCTCGTGGGTACCTCGTGTGCTCTCCGGACTCTATTTTCTTGCACGTTACTTCTTTTGGTCGGTAAAAATTCATTATATAATCTCCCGAAGGTTTTGACCACCGTATCACGCAAATATCATGTGCCTTTGTTTCGAGCTGTTTTCTAACAGATCTAGAGCATCATGACGTCACCCTCCTCCAACAATGAAGACAAGGATGTTTGGCTATTGAAGATAGAGCTGAAGAGAGAACAACCCATGGAGATCAACAAGGATGATGGGATCAAGAAGGCCATGGAGGATCAAGCTCCGGCGGCAGAAGAAGAAAACATGGTTCAACCTCTTCCTAACCTCTTTACCCCAACTGAAATTGAAGCTTTCAAGATGATTGAGTTAGCTCGCATACAAAACAAGTATCTCACACAGGAAAATATTTTGTTGAAGGATCATATCGTCGCACTCCAGGGCATTATCCGCAAGTTGGAGGAGCTTTTACGCTCGATGTGCGATTATCCACCATCATCATCACCACCTTCATCACCTCCAAGGACATAATCATATGGGTATGGGCACTCCCCTTGGCAATTGCCAAGCTTGGGGGAGGTGCCCCGGTATCGTATCACCATCACACTCCTATCTTTACCGTTTCACTTAGTTAGATCCTTTTAGTAATATCTTGATCTAGTAGAATAAAGTTTTGGTATGAATTAGTTTTGAGTTTTGCTTTGTGATCCCTCTATGTAATCGAGTCTGTGAGCTATATATAATAAAGATTAGTGTTGAGTCAAGGGCTTTGCTATCTGGCTATGATCTTAAGTGCATAAAAGAATAAAAAGAAATAAAAGAGTTCATATTGATGTTATGGATAGTAATGACTTCACACATAAAGAGTATGATACATAAAAGTTGTTGAGAGTTGGCAAACATAGTTTTGGTCACCATTGCAATTAATAGGAAGTAATAAAGAAAGAGAGGTCCTCTCATATAAATATACTATCTTGGACATCTTTTATGATTGTGAGCACTCATTAAAGTATGGCATGCTAAAGAGTTGATGTTGGACAAGGAAGACAACGTAATGGGTTATGTTTTCTCACATCTCAGTTAAATTATATTGTCATGGATCATTCAAACATGTTGGGCTTGACTTTCCCCCTCATGCTAGCCAAATTCCTTGCACCAAGTAGAGATACTACTTGTGCTTCCAAATATCCTTAAACCCAGTTTTGCCATGAGAGTCCACCATACCTACCTATGGATTGAGTAAGATCCTTCAAGTAAGTTGCCATGTTGCAAGCAATAAAAATTGCTCTCTAAATATGTATGACTTATTAGTGTGGAGAAAATAAGCTTTATACGATCGTGTGATATGGAAGTAATAAAAGCGGCGGCTGCATAATAAAGGTTCATATCACAAGTGGCAATATAAAGTGACGTTCTTTTGCATTAAGATTTTGTGCATCCAACCCTAAAAGCACATGACAACCTCTGCTTCCCTCTGCGAAGGGCCTATCTTTTACTTTATGTCTTTTACATTATGCAAGAGTTAAGGTGATCCTCACCTTTCCCTTTTTCATTTCATCCTTTGGCAAGCACCTCGTGTTGGAAAGATCCTGATATATATATCCAACTGGATGTAAGTTAGCATGAACTATTATTGTTGACATTACCCTTGAGGTAAGACATTGGGAGGCAACACTATAAGCCCCTATCTTTGTCTGTGTCCGATTAAAACTCCATAACCATAAGTATTGCGTGAGTGTCAGCAATTGTGAAAGACTAAATGATAGTTGAGTATGTGAACTTGCTGAAAAGCTCTTATATTGACTCTTTCCGATGTTATGAGAAATTGCAATTGCTTCAGTGACTGAGGTTATAGTTTGTTAGTTCCCAATGAAGTTTATGGTTCATACTTGATATTGTGAATAGATTGTTACTTGAGCATAAGAAATCATATGACAAATTATATATAAGTTGCTGTTATAAGAATGATCATGATGCCCTCACATCCATATTTTATTTTTATCAACACCTCTATCTCTAAACATGTGGACATATTTTTTGATATTGGCTTCCGCTTGAGGACAAGTGAGGTCTAAGCTTGGGGGAGTTGATACGTCCATTTTGCATCATGCTTTTATATTGATATTTATTGCATTATGGGATGTTATTACATGTTATGTCACAACACTTATGGATATTCTCTCTTATTTTACAAGGTTTACATGAAGAGGGAGAATGCCGGCAGCTGGGATTCTGGGCTGGAAAAGGAGCAAATATTGGAGACCTATTCTGCACAGCTCCAAAAGTCCTGAAACTCCATGAAAGTCATTTTTGGAATTAATGATAATTATTCAACGGAAGAAATACCTGAGGGGGGCCACCCACCGTCCACGAGGGTGGGGGCGCGCCCACCCTTAAAGGGCACGCCCCCTACCTCGTGGGCCACCTGGCAGCCCTCCGGTGCCCATCTTCTGCTATATGAAGTCTTTTACCCTAGAAAAAATCATAAGCAAGCTTACGGGACGAAACTCCGCCGCCACGAGGTGGAACCTTGGCGGAACCAATCTAGGGCTTCGGCGGAGTTGTTCTACCGGGGAAACTTCCCTCCGGGAGGGGGAAATCATCACCATCGTCATCACCATCGATTCTCTCATCGAGAGGGGGTCAATCTCCATCAACATCTTCACCAGCACCATCTCCTCTCAAACCCTAGTTCATCTCTTGTATCTGATCTTTGTACCAAAACCTCATATTGGTACCTGTGGGTTGCTAGTAGTGTTGATTACTCCTTGTAGTTGATGCTAGTTGGTTTATCCGGTGGAAGATCATATGTTCAGATCCTTAATGCATATTAATACCCCTCTGATTATGAACATGAATATGATTTGTGAGTAGTTACGCTTGTTCCTGAGGACATGGGTGAATTCTTGCTATTAGTAGTCATGTGAATTTGGTATTCGTTCGATATTTTGATGAGATGTATGTTGTCTTTCCTCTAGTGGCGTTATATGAACGTCGACTACATGACACTTCACCATTATTTGGGCCTAGAGGAAGGCATTGGGAAGTAATAAGTAGATGATGGGTTGCTAGAGTGACAGAAGCTTAAACCCTAGTTTATAAGTTGCTTCGTAAGGGGCTGATTTGGATCCACTTGTTTCATGCTATGGTTAGGTTTACCTTAATACTTCTTCTGTAGTTGTGGATGCTTGCAATAGGGGTTAATCATAAGTGGGATGCTTGCACAAGAAAGGACAGTACCCAAGCACCGATCGACCCACATATCAAATTATCAAAGTAACGAACGCGAATCCTATGAGCGTGATGAAAACTAGCTTGACGATAATTCCCATGTGTCCTCAGGAGCGCTTTTCTCTATATAAGAATTTGTCAAGGCTTGTCCTTTGCTATAAAAAGGATTGGGCCACCTTGCTGAACCTTATTTACTTTTATTGCTTGTTACCCGTTACAAATTATCTTATCACAAAACTATCTATTACCTACAATTTCAGTGCTTGTGGAGAATACCTTACTGAAAACCGCTTGTAATTTCCTTCTGCTCCTCGTTGGGTTCGACACTCTTACTTATCGAAAGGACTATGATAGATCCCCTACACTTGTGGGTCATCACCCACCGCTAAATTTGAGGCCACATATAAGCCTTTTCCCAGTAGTGAAGCTACCAAAGGGATCAAAGGCATTGATCATAGGACAATAGTAAAATGTCATGAAGTACTAAGAGTAAGAAAGATGACATGTTTCTCGTATACAAAAAAATTGAAGAAACTGATGTAAAGAGTTACATCAACACAGGACTCACTGTAAGTAGTTACACCAATGAAATCTTCAGCAATGTTCCAAGCAATTTTTGATTAAAGGATATGTGTAATGCATTGAATGGTGGCGTGATAAGTTGGAATTGGTCCAAGAAGGTTACTGTGGCGAATTCTATTACAAAGGCTAAGTATGTTGTCACTTTAGAAGTATCAATGGAGGGTGATGGATTAAGTAGTTCATTTATGAACTTGGTATGATTCCATGGCCCGGTCTGAGGAATCAAAGGTCCTACTAGTGATTCAAGACATACAAGGCTAGTTCCATAGAAATAATGAATTTTGTGAAAGCATGAAAGATGCAAGGGAATGCAAAGATACACTCAGATCTGATCTAGTCAGATTTGAGAAGATGAAGGCTATACCACAAGCAAAGCATGCACTAATGTCAGATATCCATTGGTGTAAAAGGAAAATATGTTAACTAGATTATTGACTCTACTACAAGTGGGAGCCAGTTGTAAATTAGCCCTAGAGGGAATAATATTGTATTGTTTATTTCCACGCTTATAATTAAGAGTTTATATTCTATGCTATAGCTGCTATAATCCTGGAATATGTGATTCAGTGAAAATAGTCATATGCATGTGTGGAATGATAAATGGGAAAACCTAATTCCTAGTCTTGCCTCTAGGACTATCTCAAGTGTTGTTAGTGATCATGCTTTCCAAATCTTGGGATATCGTTAAGTGTAACATAGACCCAAACCAACTTTGAGAACATGACATTGGAAGAACGATCATATTGAATTGACCCAAACTTGTTTGTTATACTGGAGATACAACCGTCACAAGTCAATCGTTATAACATGAAGAGTTAACGTATGCTTTAGTTCCTTAGACCATGAGAGTATCATAGTCACTTCTTACTGTACGATGGACTTTGGGGTTGCTCAAATGTCATTTGTAACATGGTGATCATAACGACAACTTACAGGTTCATCGAAAAGTTTGACAAGGGACTAGATAGCTCAAGAGTGCGATTTTCTCCTCCGACAACCGAGAGATATTCTTAGGGCCCTTTTGATGTGACAGCATCCATCATCGTCTGGCCAAACAGAGGTGACTAGGTCACAGGGACACTGGAACATGTCAACGAGAAAGAAGAACAAAACCAGTAACGAGGTGGCTGGTATAGTGAGCATGAGAATGACTCAAGACGATACTGATATATCTCACCTCGGGTTTTGTAAAGTATCACGAAGCAAAGGTAATAGCACATGATAAAGTTTCTCAAATGTCATTCATGTATTCATAAGGATTTATATGGATGTCCACGGTTCCGCTATCGATCATTGAATGAAAGGGGTTTTGTTCATGTCTATGTTTTACCGAACCTACAGGGTTACAAGCTTAAGGTAATCATGATCACCTGAGTGTTAGTGGAGAATTATTTATGAGGAAATATTTATGAAATAGTTTCATTAATATTAGAAATAGTTCGAGAGAAATCGGAAGCGTTCTAGGGTTACCGGAAGGGTTTCGGGGTTTACCGGGTAATACCAGAAATTGATATACAGGTGCAAAATGTTTTCGGAGGTGTTAAATTAATAATAAAAGGCTCTAATAATTATTAGAAAGCCTTCATATTTAATTAAATATCAGCGGGCCGAAGAAAATACAAAAATGCCAAGTGGTGGAAGGTTATGGGGCCCTAGAGTCCAATCACACTTGCGGCCCCCCTTGCTTGTAGGAGAAGCTAGGGGATGCCGAATTGGAGGGGCATTTCCCCTCCTCTTGGCCGGACAAGGGGGAAGGAAACATCCCCCTTGTGGCACCCCCTCCTTCTCCTCCAACCTATATATACTAGAGGTTTTGGCCCTTGGAATACACAAGTTTTTGAGCCTCCTCTAGTTCTCTAGTTCTAGTTCTAGTTCTAGTTGATCCAATTAGAGCTAGACTAATGCGGAGCATTCTACGGACATCACCATGTCAAGAGTTCGTTTGGCAAGTGACACGTGCGACATCTACTTCACATACATAAAGGTTAATCATCTCCTTTACACGTGTTCACTTGACCCCTTCGAGGATGGTATACTACTTGACATCCCTCTCGTGTGCATGCATAGGTATCACATGAGCTTCATCAACGACGAGGAGAAGTTCAAGTGCAAGAGAACATCTACATCATACAAGAAGGGAGAAGGAGGAGGAAGAGGGACCCCAAGAAGCAAAGCACCGGAGGCCTCGGACCATCCCGGGTGCCCGGCCTCCTATGTGTCGGGTGCCCGGTCCGACGGCGACAAAGGGATCGACCCCTCTGTCCACCTTGGGTGCCCGGGGTGAAACTTTCACCCCTGGGTGCCCGCACCCTCTACGCCTCGACCCCGGGTGCCCGACGCCCTTTACCTTGGGTGCCCGGACTTGCCTGCGTGCATGTATTGAGCTTTGGCCCATGTATCTTTCCCATTTCGCCCTCACTTGTCTCTTCATGCCTTGGACCTATATATACTCCTTCTCCTCCTCATTTCTAGGATTAGCTAAGAATAGACACAAATCATAGAGCTTAGCTCATGTATATCCCCTTGTGGGATTCCTCTTGAGAGAGAAGGATCCATTGGAGTACAAGACCTCCACTTGTGAAGAAGGATTACCCAAGTGAATCATCAAGACCTCATCTCCTCCTTGATTTGGGATGAACTTTACCTTTTATCTTTGTTCCCTTTGTTGTTCATGTACCTTTGTGGATCTCATGAGTTTTTTGGTCTAGTGGATGTGTGATTGGACTTGTTCTTGAGTGTTCCTCTTGTGATTTCCCCTCTTGTTCTTCGTGTCCTTCATGTTCTTCATGGATCCCCCTCCAATTCTTGAAAGATCTCCACTTAGGGTCTCCACTCTACAACATCTTGGTATCTAGAGCCAGGTTGATCACGAATTTGGAGTCCCCCCACCATTTTCCAGCCTAATTTTGTGTGTTTTTGTCCCAATTCAAAAATTCGCCACAAAAAGAGCCCCAAAATTTTGCTTGCATTTTGTTTGTTCTTGTGAGTTTTTTTTATTTTGATCCGTCGATCTAGTGTTTGGCAAGTGGATCTACCTCCCTTGGCGTTCTCTAACCCCAATTTTTCTTTTTACCCATTCAATTTGGAGCTTGGAATCAAGTTCTTCCGTATCTAGCTCGAGATCTGAAAAATTCGCCCAAAATCGAGTATTCTCGGCCTACCCCGGGTACCCAGACCCGCGAAACATTTCCAGGCAAAGTTTCTGACCACCCCGGGCACCCGGGCCCCTTTTCCCCGGGCACCTGGACCCCCGGGCAACTTTCACCCAAACTCCCTAACCACCACGGGCGCCCACACACCTTAGCCCCAGGCACCCGGACCCCCCC
>NC_041385.1:268606595-268644421 GCF_002162155.2 Triticum dicoccoides | reverse complement strand
CCTTGACCTCCCCAGGCACCCGCACCCCCGCACCCCCGGGTGCCCGCACCCCCAGTTGCAGCCCACTTCCGAAAACTGTTTTGGCCATAACTAATTCATCCGGAGTCCGATTTTCGCATTCTTTAGCTTGTTTTGTAGCTATTGAGATCCTCCATCGCAAAAAAATACTAACACAATCATTTGAATCCATAATATTTTTCTAATTTTGGCATCTTTACCTAGGCCCCCCACCATATCATCTGCAATACCACCGTAGACTTCCGCAACCTAATCCATTTTATTTCCCATTGCGTTTGTGGTTGTTTGAGTTTTGATTTGAGTCTCCTAAGGTGTTTCGGCTACTTAGGGATGGTTACATCTTCACTCACCACCGGACTCTTGTATCGCTCCATCGACTACATGTACCATGAGCTTCCACATCGACGACAGCCATCCATCCTTTGAGACCATCTTCAACCGGAAGCAAGGCCGGTTACCCCCGACTTCGTGAAAGATTAAGTGTGACGAAGGTGTCCATTTCGTCATAAACTTTACCTTCCTTGCCATTACATCTTGATAGCCCCACCATCTTTGCGCATACCTTCATACCTATTGGGACTAGCTATCCGAGTATTGTCGGGCTTCACAAAAACTTGTGCACCATGGTGATACGATATCATATTGTTGCATCATTGGATATATCATATAGTGCAATTGCTTGCTCCCGTGCATATCTTGTGATACTTATCTCATGTTTTTGGTTGAGGCTCAATAAGAAAATTGGACAGGAAGAGATGAGCAAAAAAAACTTCTAAGCAAGAAAGAAAGATCAAAAGCTTATAAGCAAAGAGTGGAGCATGAAAAGAGATACTTGTACATGAGGATACATGGAATAGGAAACATTTTGCTTGCATATAGGATTGGTGCCAAGTGGTGAATCGTGCCCAAACGAGCAATAAGCTAGTGTCTCTCCTTGTGTTTGTGGAACACGAGCTTAGTCTTCGTTAGGCAATCTTGTATTGCTCATTCCTATAGTTGCATAAGCCCCATTATCCCACCACATGTGTTTCTTTATTGCCCTCCTCTATATTTGTGATCACTTGCTTTGCATTTGGAGTCCTTTGGATTTAGCTCAACATTTACAATATCTTGAACTTCAATTTGCTTGAATTTTGTGCCACTTGTCCTAACCAAGCCACTCGATAAGCTTTACTTTGTAGGTGTGAGTGAGCAAGTCCTGTACCAGTTCCACTATTCTCTAAATTCACATCAAGTGAAATGATATACATCCTCAACTTTGGGAAAAGGTAGCTTGGTATTGTTTATCTCATTTCCTACTCACCTTTGCTTGAGTCTTGTGATGGATAGGCAAAGCACATCTACTTCGGTCTACAACCACGACAACGAGTTCGATGCCACGAAAAACTTCATCGACGCCAAGATGGATGCTCAAATGGAGGAGCTCAAAGCCCTCATCAACAACCGCAAGAGGTCTTCATCATCTTCGAGGAGACGCTCAAGTGCACATGCTTCCGAGCTACCATCTCCGGCAAGGTCACATAGGCATAGACACGATCATCGACAAGAACGCGATGGTCAAGAGCTCAACAACAACCATCACTCTATGACTTCACCATCTACCTTGGCATCTTCGCCAAGCAACTTCAAGGCATCTTCGCCTTCGAATATGCGGCATGTTCGCCAACAAGCACCTCAAGAGAAGCTCTCCAAGCTCAAGTCCGCGTCTTCCACGAGCTACTACAACCTCGACACTGACCACGAGATTCCTTTATATGGGACTCAAGACCCCAAGGAGTGTCTCGAGTGGGAGCACAAGATGGACGACTACCTCAAACTACATCAAGCCCCCTCCGAAGATCAAGTGAAGTGTGCCACAAGTAACTTCCACGACTACGCATCGACATGGTGGCTTCACACACCTTCGAAGAGCTTCAACATGAGTTGGCCCAAGACGAAGAAAGCTGTGTGGCGAGAATTTGTGCCTTCCACCTACACAGAACATCTTCAACGCCAATTGGAGAACACCATACAAGGATCCAGGTCCCTCGATGAGTACTTCAAGAACATGAAGCAAGCCTTGCGGCGAGCCGGTGTGGACGACCCTATTTGGATGAAGTTCTACTTCATGATGGGATTGAACAACAACATCGCCAAGATTATCTTCAACGAAAACTACGAGTCACTCGACGACATGTACTTTGGTTCTCTCAAGGCGGAGCAAGAACTCATGAAGGCCAAGTCTACTCAACCCCAAGCACACTTCATCTCGACCACACTCCCAGGCGACAAGCATGAGGCTAGTACCACCAAGATGTCCAAGCCCGACAAGCTCCAAGATGACACTCCAAAGTTCGACTTCACCGCCATCCCTCTTTGTGTCATTGACAATGCCAGGTCTACCATGACTCTTTTTCAAGATGGTGCAGCAACGAGTATGACTACGGAGCAACTCAAGGATCAAGATTTGGAGGTGAGCGACACGGTGACGAGCAAGGATGATGCTTCCATCTTTGGAGAAGAGAGTTATGATGTGTCATCTTTAGACTTCATCCGTGGTGACGACTACGAGATAATTGAGCATGGGATTTTCCCTTCGACCACGGCGATGTATGATAACATGAGTGACTTTTGCCACCATATTGAGAGTGAGAGTGACTTCACCACTAGTCCCATATATGATGAGCTGCCCCAGTTCCCATGTGAAGAGAGCCACCACCACCACTTGAGTGATTTGAGTGACTCCGCCATATATGACATTGAGTGCACCCATTTTGAGGGAGTGAGTGAGCCACCACCACATAGAGAGAGTGAGGTAGTTGATATGGCATGTGAGGCCATTTCGATTTCTAACAACTTAACCTCTACATCTATTGTGTCTTCTCATTTAGTGCTAGGTCCCATATATGATGACGCACCAATCCTCGACGACTTTGTCCTTCCTTTGGACAAGACGATGGCCATGGTGTACTATGATGCACCCCCACATGGTTCCATCATGAGGACGATGACCATGAGTTAGTTCTTGCCACCTCACCTACACCACATGAGTGGAATGACAAAGGTACACATGCTTCCTCGTCAACCTCGCAATCCCATGAGTTGACAAAACGAGCTCTAGAGAGCAATGATGATTTGAGATCCCGTGGATTGTCCTTACCACCGCTCTCTTCATGCAAAGACTTCGCGCATTTATTCTACATGGCCCTCACATGGTTATGGGTTATATACCGCTTCTCATTTTATGCCCATATTGTCATGTTCACTTTCATGATATGCTTATTTCTATGCCTTTTCCATGCATTTGTGACCCATGCTTTGCATTATACATGATGATTGATTCTAGTACATGTATGTGTATTTGCAAGCCTGGTGGAGATACTGCTTGTTATTGCTATGTTCCATTTATGAACCATTCCTATGATGATACATTGATCTTGCTTTGTGTTTGTGCTTGCAATATGTCATGCGCATTGCCTATGCCTATTATTTGCTCACATGACATGATTGCCATGATTTCTTCTAGTATGTCGCATCTTTGCACTACTAGCTTGCAAGACTCACATTTACATGCTTGTTTTCATGATGACCTTGATTGTGCTCAATTTATGTGTTTTCATGCCATGTCACAATCCTTTGTTACACCATATGCTATGCATGATGATGATACTTGTTTGGTGAATCACCACTTGAATGCTTGGGTTTGCATTAATGCTAACCACATTTTTTTCCAAGTGTTTGTTGTTCTTGCTCCTTTTGAAGGAATCACTAGACGGCGCGACATTGGAGAGTGCCCATTTCGAGCTTGAAGACTATGAGTACTTGGTGAATGTTCACTTCTACACGGTGACGCCATCTCTTTCCCATGGTGATTTGGTTTTCGATCCGAGGTCAGATCTTTCCCAAGGGGGAGGGGATGATGCGGAGCATCCTATGGACATCACCATGTCAAGAGTCCGTTTGACACGTGACATGTGCGACATCTACTTCACATACATAAAGGTTAATCATCTCCTTTACACGTGTTCACTTGACCCCTTCGAGGATGGTATACTACTTGACATACCTCTCGTGTGCATGCATAGGTATTACATGAGCTTCATCGACGATGAGGAGGAGTTCAAGCGCAAGAGAACATCTACATCATCCAAGAAGGGAGAAGGAGGATGAAGAGGGAACCCAAGGTGCAAAGCACCGGAGGCCTCGGACCACCCCAGGTGCCCGACCTCCTATGCCCCGGGTGCCCGGTCCGACGGCCACAAAGGGCGCGGCCCCTATGTCCACCCCGGGTGCCCGCACCTTCTACGCCTCGAACCCGAGTGCCCGACGCCCTTTACCCCAGGTGCCCGGACTTGCCTGCGTGCATGTATTGGGCTTTGTCCCATGTATCTTTCCCATTTCGCCCTCACTTGTCTCTTCATACCTTGGACATATATATATACTCCTTCTCCTCCTCATTTCTAGGGTTAGCTAAGAATAGACACAAATCATAGAGCTTAGCTCATGTATCTCCCCTTGTGGGATTCCTCTTGAGAGAGAAGGCTCCATTGGAGTACAAGACCTCCACTTGTGGAGAACGATTCCCCAAGTGAATCATCAAGACCTCATCTCGGATTTGGGGTGAAGTTTACATTGTATATTTGTTCCCTTTGTTGTTCATGTACCCTTGTGGATCTCATGTGTTTGTTGGTCTAGTGGATGTGTGATTGGACTTGTTCTTGAGTGTTCCTCTTGTGATTTCCCCTCTTGTTCTTCGTATTCTTCGCGTTCTTTGTGGATCTCCCTCCAATTCGATCGTGAAAGATCTCCACTTAGGGTCTCCACCCTATAACATAGATCTAATCCTCTCTGGTCCTCACAATTATAAGCCTAGTGTGGTTTTAATACTCTCCCTCTGATTCTCCGGCATCGATTAGCTCTGGACAGTAAAGCACTGCTGGATTGTGAAGACTTGCAAACCGTGGAGAGGTCGTGCTTTTGGTCTTCCATTCGAGGGTTCGTTCGTGAATGGTTCGAGGGACTTAAAGTACGATCTACACCAACTCTTCTTCCCCTACAACTCAGAGTTGGTAATGATTTGATCCAAACCATTAATGTATCTTCATAGTGTTCCTAGTTTGGTTGTAGGATGATTTTTTTTGTTTTCTACTATGTTTCCCAACAGGAAGAGAATATTGACATGAGCTAAGGAACTAATCCAGAGAGTCGAGACCCTCTGATCCAGGTTCTCCAAGTGATCATGGCCTCCCTCCTGCATCCACCTATGCATGGAGGAAGAGGAATTCAGATGAGGGGTGAGGGAGTCCTGGATTAGGGGGTATCCGGACAACCGGATTGTGTACAACGTCCAGACTATTGAAGCATGAAGATACAAGACTCAAGACTTCGACCCGTGTCCGGATGGGACTCTCCTTTGCGTGGAAGGCAAGCTTGGCGATCCGGATATTATATTTCCTTCCTTGTAACCGACTCCATGTAAACCCTAGCCCTCTCTGGTGTCTATATAAACCGGAGAGGTTGGTCCTTAGAAGGCCGATCACAATTACAATCATACCATCATAGGCTAGCTCTTAGGGTTTAGCCTCTACGATCTCGTGGTAGATCTACTCTTGTACTACCCATATCATCAATATTAATCAAGCAGGAAGTAGGGTTTTACCTCCATCGAGAGGACCCGAACCTGCGTAAACATCTGTGTCCCTTGCTTCCTGTTACCATCAGCCTTGACGCAGAGATCGGGACCCCCTACCCGAGATCCGCCGGTTTTGACACTGACAATGGTGCTTTCATTGAGAGTCCCTCTGTGACGTCGCCACAAGGCTTGATGGCTCCTTCAATCATCATCAACAACGCTGTCCAGGGTGAGGCTTTCCTCCCCGGACAGATCTTCGTGTTCGGCGGCTTCACACTACGGACCGATCCGCTTGGTCATCTGGAGCAGATCGTGTCAGGAGCATCGGATAGTTATGATGAGCATGGCTTGGACCTGCTGTCAGACGATGCTCAGGATATTACCCCGGCAGAAGCCTCTGATCTAAATCCGGGGCAGGTTGCGTTGCCTAAGGACGAAGGGCTGGACCCTGTCCTGCAGGCCATACCCTTGTTGGCGATGGAGCCGAACACAGGTCTCACCTCTGAGGGAACCTCTGACTCCGGACCCCCGGATTCATATCCGGATGTAGGTTCCAGTCCGCGCGTCCCCGAGCCCGCCGATCCTTGTTGGGCTCCGGTGATGGAGTTCACCGCGGCGGACATCTTTCAGCATTCGCCCTTTGGAGACATACTAAACTCATTTAAAATTCTCTCTTTGACAGAGAATTCTGGGCTGAACTATGTCCGGCTTGAGTGGGAAGCAGGCGACGAAGAAATTCGTTACCCACCCACCACCCACTTGATAGCCACGGTTGATGATTTAACTGACGTGCTGGACTTCGACTCCGAAGGCATCGATGGTATGGACGGCGATGGAGGAGAAGACTCAGAATCTATGGGGTACCGGATTCCCGCCTCGTCACACGACATATACATGGTGGATACGGCCAAGGAAGGCGACGGTGACAATCGGGAAGATAACACCCCTGGGCAAAAACCAAAGCGACGTGCAGACGCCGTTCCAAATCCGGTAATAGTAACAATATCAGCAAGAGCACTAGAAGAATGGATACTCCGGTCAATTCTGAAGGCAATAATGACCAAACGGAACCAACGATGGAGCAGGACGAACCAGGTCACGCCGAGCATAGTTTGGAGCAGACACCCGAAGACAACGATCCAGAGGGACGAGTTCATCAAACCGGCCCAGGACAAGAAGACAGTCCGTACGATAACACATTCATCATTCCGGAAGAACGCGTGTAACGAGAGAACCTCCACAGGAAGCTTATGGCCATAGCGAGAAGTCTGAAGAGGCAAAAGCAACGGCTTAAAGCCGCACAGGAAACACTCAATCACAAATGGAATAAAGTGCTAGACACTGAAGAAAGATATGGCGACGATCACCACACAAAGAGCTACCCAAAACATAAGTTACTGCCAGAATTCGACGACGAGGCCGTCCCACCAAAAAGTAACATGACCAGGAGACCAGAAGTGACACTTCATAACCGCAATAAATCAACTACCGAAGACGCCCACGATCTACGTGAGCACCTGGATAAGAAAGCTGGCGCAGCTAGGTCCATCTACGGATCTAAAGGACACACTCCAGCGGGGGACTGTGGTCGTCAAAACAATTATGACAACCAGACACCAGTTCGGAATAAACACCGAACACAACAACAGCCGACGGCATGCCACAGCGCGTCCAGATACAGAGGGGCTGCTCACCCCCTATGCTTCACTGATGAAGTACTGGACCACGAATTCCCGCAGGGCTTTAAACCTGTGAACATAGAGGCATACGACGGAACTACAGACCCAGGGGTATGGATCGAGGACTTTATCCTGCACATACACATGGCTCGTGGGGATGACCTCCACGCCATCAAATACCTTCCCCTCAAACTGAAGGGACCAGCTCGACACTGGCTAAAAAGCCTCCCCGAAAATTCAATTGGGAGCTGGGAGGAACTAGAGGACGCTTTCAGGGCCAATTTCCAAGGGACTTATGTCCGGCCTCCGGATGCTGACGATTTAAGTCACATAATCCAACAACCCAGAGAGTCCGCCCACAACCTTTGGAACAGATTCCTCACTAAGAAGAATCAAATTGTTGGTTGTCCGGATGCCGAAGCCCTAGCGGCATTCAAACATAGCATCCGTGACGAGTGGCTCGCCAGACACCTCGGCCAAGAAAAGCCTAGGACAATGGCAGCCCTAACAAGTCTTATGACCCACTTTTGTGCGGGTGAAGATAGTTGGCTAGCCCGTAAAGGCACCAGCGACCCTAGCACATCCGAAATAAGGGATGGCAATGGGAAGCCACGGCGTAATAAAAACAAACGCCAAAACAAGAAAGAGAGCCCGGACAACACAACGGTTAATGCCGGATTCAGGGGCTCTCGACCTAACCAGCAAAATAAGCAATCTAAAGGCAGTAAAGAAGGACCGTCCGGTCTGAACAGAGTTCTGGACAGACTATGCCAAATTCATGGCACCCCCGACAAACCTGTGAACCACACGCATAGAGAGTGGTGGGTCTTCAAGCAGGCCGGCAAACTAAACGCCGAACACAAGGAAAGGGAAACACCAAGTGAAGACGAGGATGAACCTCGCCAGCCGAACACTCAGGGACAGAAAAAATTCCCGCCAGAGGTTAAAACAGTGAACATTATCCACACGACTCGCACATCCTTGGAAGGCACGAACGCGCCCATAAAGACGCGCGCGATATAGAGCCCATCGTACCCACACCTAACTACTGGATGTCTTGTTCGATCACTTTCAATCGCCTGGACGGCCGAACTAGTATTCGGTGCGAAGGATCAAACGCCTTGGTGCTTGACCCAGTAATCGACGGATACCATCTCACTCATGTCCTCATGGATGGCGGCAGCAGTCTCAATTTAATATATGAGGACATTGTCCGCAGGATGGGGATAGACTCATCCAGTATCAGCAAGATTAACACCACCTTTGAAGGGGTGATACCAGGCGTTGAAGCCTACAACAGGGGCTCCGTCATACTGGAGGTAACATTCAGCTCTCCAGGCAACTCCAGAAGCGAAGAACTAGTCTTCATCATCGCACCCTTCCAAAGCAGCTATCAAGCATTGCTTGGAAGAACGGCTTTCGCCCGCTTCAACGCATTGCCGCACTATGGCTACCTTACACTTAAGATGCCCGGTCCACACGGTGTCATCACCGTTAGCGGAATAACATAGCGCTCTTTGCGCGCAGAGGAATACGCGACGGCCCTAGCGGCCGGACTATAAGCGTCCTCTAACAAAAAATATGACGGGTCGTTAAGACCACGGACACGGTTAGACGAGTCCGGCAGCCCATATCAAACCAGGGCACTATAAATGTAATCCTATAGTGGACACCAGGGGCTAATAATAAAGCCCCACACTTGGCTCAACCTTATTGGCAGGCCAGCATCTTACATTTTTTACTATTCATCGCATACTTACGTTGCACTCTCCTATGAGTTTCCCTTTTCCACAGACAACGTTCACGCGATACCCTTCCAGGATGCGGCACAACGGAGACAAATGCGCAGATGTGCACCAGGGCCCCGTTCAACAGGTTTCTTTTTAGATTAAGCCCCTGTGTAAACCTTTTCTATTGCATCTTGTCGTTTAACCATCCCATGGGTTCCATACCCACAGAGGATACTGCTGTTTTTGGCACTTCACCACGACAGATTAACGCACGTACCTGGAGATACAGGGTTTATAATGAATGGGCATTCTTGAGCCCATCATCTGTTATAAAGTCTGAATACTTTCAGGAGTGTTCGGCATCACGAGTTTGGCCTTATATGCATCAGCTCCGAATCATGTCTTTGGTCAAATGTTGGGTTTGCCCGGCTCCTGGGTTTGCCGCCTTACGTTCCGTTATAATCGGCTAAGGTGGCCAAAGGAGAACTACTGCGATTGTGCCCTGGTTATTCCGGATGAGCACCTCAGTAGAGAAAGCCAAAAACTGACTGTCATGCTACAGGAAGAGACTGGTCAACCACTCAACGACTCACCGGAATCTCTAGGATTCCTCCGCATTAATGAAGGACCATTTCCCGGCCAGGTACATACGCGCCCGTATTCAGATGCACGCGAAGGTACCAGGGGCTACATAGTAGCCCCAACGCTAGAATCCCGCGGCTAAGCGAAAGTGTTACAGCTATGTAGTCCGGTTGCCTAGTTCGACGTGCGATCACCTCCTTGCCGGACCAAGACGTTGGATAAAGAGTGATTAAGCACATTTTCTCGCGAACACCCCCGCATTGTATGCGTGGGGGCTGAAGCCAACGACTGCTATCTTTCGGATTACCCACACACACACACACACACACACACACAGACACACACACACACACACACACACACATATATATATATATAAACGGCCGCACAGGGGACACAATCGTATTTTCAGACAAACATTATAAATATAACCTTCTAATCAAAATAAACATTGTTTTTACAATGATTTGAATCATCAGTCGAATAGGAGATTCTTCGGGCACTGCGCCTCTATCAGGCGGGCACCCTCTGTGACCTGCGCCAAGTAGTGCCCGGCCGGATATTGTCCCCCCCACCGGATCCTGAGACGCTATCATAGTGGCATCCATATCCGTCCAATATGCTTTAACGTGGGCAAGGGCCATCCGCGCACCCTCTATGCATGCTGACCTCCTCATGGCATCGATCCGAAGCACGACCCCAAGGAACTGTTGCACCAAACCAAAGTAACTGTCCGGCTTAGGCCCCTTCGGCCAAAGATGGTCTATTACAGACCGCATTGCAAGACCGGACAGCCTGTGAAGCTCCACTACAGCAGCCATCTTATCACTTAACGGCAGCGGGCGAGTGGGAGCATTGAACTGCGACCAGAAAAGCTTCTCCACCTCCTTCTCACCCTGATCTTTGAAGAACTCCACAGCATCAGTCGTACTCTTCGCCAGGTCCGCGTAGGCGTCCGCCGAACTCCAGCGTCCATCTAGGGCAGCGTACTTCGGAACGAAGAACTTCGTCCATAGCAAATAGGAACCTCCAGCCGCGATTTTACCGGCCTGTTGAAGCTCCTCCCGTGCACCTCTGAGCTCGGTCCGTATTTCCTCAGTGGCATTAAGTGCCTTTCTCAGGTCAGCCGATTTATCCCCATGCTCCTTTTTCAGGAGCTCATACCGGTCAGCGGTATTTTTTAACTCGATAGCCATTTCGGCTATCTTTTCCTCGGCTCTCAATTCATCTACCGCCTTTAGGGAAGCCGCATTGCTCACCCGAGCCTGTTCCTTGGCTAGAGCAAGTTCTGCCCTCAGGGCCTCCACGGCAGCAGCACCATCTGCAGTCCGAACATATTACATTACTATGTGCCACCTTAAATATTTTCCTATGTAGGAAAGACATGACACATACCTTCTGATTTATCCAGCCGCTCATTCATCAGAGTGATATAGGCATCAACTGAACCAATTTGCCTCGTCAGTTCGACAACTTCAACGGACGGGCCGGCGGCCAGACCCACAGGTAACTGCACATATTTACAACATAAATCATTGGTTTATGACCCTCCGTTTGCTGCCTAGGGCAGTCAACTGGAGTCTCAGGGGCTACTATCTATATGGAGCACACCTACCGTGTGCCTCACAGCCAAAGAAACAGTGCATTCTTCATTACGCACCTCAAAGACTCTGAGCAGGCTCGTGAATGCTTCATTCAAACCGCTCGTAGCGGATGAAATCTTCTTGAGCACTGCGCTCATTAATGAGCGGTGCTCCTCCGAGAGCGCAGCTCGCTCTAGCAAGCATGTCAGTACGTTCAGTCGGACATCAAACTGCGCCGGACTCTTTCCATCGCCCCTCGTTGTAGCCAAATGCTCCGGGTGCAGGGCGACTGACGGATTGACTCCCGGCTTCGGCAGATCTGGACTCCTCCGTGACGACACCTCGGCATCGCCCGCTTCATGAGTCGGAGAAGGGGGTGGGGTCTCGCTCTCCATCATCTCTGGAGGAAGGTCCCCCAAAGACGAACCCTGTTGAGAGGAGTTGCTGGCCGGACTGCAAAAGTTTGAATCCTGGTTACCGACCGAGGAGAAACACAGTACCTTCGGATCGTAGATTGACTTACAGCTCGGTGGAGGGCTGGTCCGTTGGAGAGCATGGTGCGGTGAGGGTGCCCATCGGGGCAAGGCCCCCTGGGGATGTCTTTTTCCCTAATTTGGGCATCTCCGCCTCCAAATCTGCGGAGGCGGCCCTCTTCTTCCCGCGCGAGGAGGAGGCCTTAGCCTCTCCTCCCCGACTATCCTCCCTGGGGAGGTAACAATTCCCCCGGTTCGGATGCGTATCATGTGGGGTTCGGATTCTTCATCCCTCCCCTTGTCTTACCCCGAGGGCATTCTGCTGAGTACCCGGTCAAGCATCTTGGCCATAGTGGGGACGGGTGAGCCTTCGGGAAGCGGTGTCGGACACCTAATCCTCTCCGCCTTGCTGAGCCATTCCTGGACGCGGATGATTGTCAGAATGAACAGTCATGTTAAATACAAAACAAGGTGTCCGGTATCAAGGCTACTTACTTGGGTATCTAGGCGATTACAGCTTAGGCCCGCATCCTCGGTGGTGTCCGGACATACTACTTTCTGTCCGAAGAATAATTTGCACATCTCTTCGGGCTTCAAGCCGAAGAAGTGCTTGACAGTCCGCGGACCCTCCGGATTAAACTCCCACATCCGGAGAGGCCGGCGTTGGCACGGCAACATCCGCCGGATTAACATCACTTGCATTATGCTTACAAGGTTGATATCCCTCTCAAGAAGCTCCCAGATGCGGTACTGCAGTACTGGTACATCACCTGCGGGCCCCCAATTGCGTCCTACGTCTGTCCAGGACGCCAACTGTGATGGAGGGCCCGAGCGGAACTCAGGGGCGGCTACCCACTTTGTGCCCCTTGGGGCCGTAGCGTAAAACCACCTCCGCTGTCATACATCAGATACTTCTGGAAAAGAACCCTCCGGCCATGGGGTGTCGGCGTTTTTTCTTATTATGGCACCTCCGCACTCCACATGCCGCCCCCCGATCATCTTCGGCTTCACATTAAAGGTCTTGAGCCATAAGCCGAAGTGCGAGGTGATGTGGAGAAAAGCCTCGCGCATGATAATGAACGACGAGATATGGAGGATAGCGTCCGGAGCCAGATCATGAAAATCCAACCCATAATAGAACATGAGCCCCCTCACGAAGGGATCGAGGGTGAAACCCAAACCGCAGAGGAAGTGTGGGACGAAAACAACACACTCATTGGGCTCCGGCGTAGGGATGACCTGCCCTGGAGCAGGAAGCCTATGCTGGATATCTGCGGTCAGGTATCCGACCTCCCTAAGCTTTGCAATGTCCTTCTCTTCAATCGAGGAGGCCACCCACCGGCCTTGAGGGTCAGATCCGGACATGTTGGAGGATTCCGAAGGAGTGGAGCTTAGGTTTTGGGTGTTAGAACTCGAGGTGCGAGAAGGCGCGATGAAGGTGAAAAAAGAGGCGTAGGTCTCGACCCCTTTATAAAGAAGGTGAATATCAAGAGTCCCCGGTGTGACCGTTTGAGGCTTATCTAAAAACACACGGGGTAATACCAACAGTCGTCGTGGGGTCACGCACGCTCATATTGATGGAAAATCCCGTAATAAAAGGGACACGATCTCTGCCTCGACGGGACCTGCCAATGAAACCGCCTCGTAACACGAGTCGTTGTGGGGTAGGAAACGTCGGTTCGCGTTGGACCAAGCCACGAGGCAAGGGCACGACCCACGAAGATTGCCAACAAATCAGATCTATACCATGTGAAAATCGTCTTGCAGATCCGGACACGGTCTACGTGTTCGATAACCACTTTGGAGTATTCGGAGAAGGAACCCGCCTTGCAATGTCGAAGACAATACTGCGCGCCGGACTCACCGTCATTGAAGCCTAGTTCAGGGGCTACTGAGTCCTGGATTAGGGGGTATCCGGACAGCCGGACTATGTACAACGTCCGGACTATTGAAGCGTGAAGATACAAGACTCAAGACTTCGGCCCGTGTCCGGATGGGACTCTCCTTTGCATGGAAGGCAAGCTTGGCGATCCGGATATTATATTTCCTTCCTTGTAACCGACTCCATGTAAACCCTAGCCCTCTCCCGTGTCTATATAAACCGGAGAGGTTGGTCCTTAGAAGGCCGATCACAATTACAATCATACCATCATAGGCTAGCTCTTAGGGTTTAGCCTCCACAATCTCGTGGTAGATCTACTCTTGTACTACCCATATCATCAATATTAATCAAGCAGGAAGTAGGGTTTTACCTCCATCGAGAGGGCCCGAACCTGGGTAAACATCTGTGTCCCTTGCTTCCTGTTACCATCAGCCTTGGCGCACAGATCGGGACCCCCTACCCGAGATCCGCCGGTTTTGACACCGACAAGGGGGACAGTGACTTCACTCCATCTTTGGAAGCTAAGTCAAGGAAAGAAAGGATAGTTGCTTAGAAGGTGCCTGCCTCTACTGCTACCAAAAGAGGCATTGCACCTACCAAGGCTACCATGAAGGAGGTAGCTCAGCTCAAGGGCATACGAATCCCAAGAGGCAAAGGAACCGGATTGTGCATGTTCAATCTAGAAAGGCCACTATGTTTGTGGATCCCCATGCCGATGCAACTGAGAGCATCCCGAGGGGGGTGAAGAAGAAGAGGAAGGTCAGGTGTCCAAGCCCCCTGCTAAGAAGAAGAAGTTGATGGCAGTTGCTATGGCTAAGTCAGCACCTCCTGCATCCAAGCCTAAGCCAGCTCCCAAGGGCAGGCAAGAGCACTATTGCTGTTGCTGCCAAGAAGAAGAAAAAGGAAGTTGTGCCTGAAGAGGAAGAAAAGGAAGCCCCAACTCATGTCAAGAAATTGAGACCATTCCTGCATGCCCATAATGATGCTCATCCTAAGGCAGAGGACATGAAGAAGAGGAAGGACAAGGGTCTGAGAAAAAGGAGAACAAATTATCCCTATCTTCCTAGGTACAAGAAGACAGTTGTGGATTACAGGTTCAATACCATAGAGCAAGAAGACTTCTATGAGATTATACTGCTACAGAAGAAGCCAGCTGTAAGTTAGGTGAAGTGGGTGGACTGGAAATTCATTGATAAACATCCAAATAACTTCCCCAATGTGCAAGAGAACTTCAAGATTCTGAACATCGATAAGTTTGTGAGTGATGTGAAGTCTGACTGGTGGGACCGATGTGCTAGGGCTTAGGGCAAACTTCATCTCGGTGGCACCGATTGCATCATCTCAGCGGGACCAAAGTGAATGCAATGAGCAATAGAGAATATGTCAAGCCAACTCGGTGGGACCGATTGCAACAACTCAGTGAAACCAAAGTGAATGCAACAAGTCACAGAGCGCTGGCAAGGCCATCTCGGTGGGTCCGAGATCCGTATCGGTGTAACCAAACTATTAGGGTTTCTGGCAGTGGCTATGTGATGATGAACTCGGTGGCTCCGAATGGAAGATATCGATGGGGCCGATTTGGAGTTTAGGGTTTGACATATTTGGATAGAGAAAGTGGCTGAGGGTTTTGGATCAATATCACTAAGCATTTCACCAATTAGACCATTAAGCCACACCTCATCCCCTTTTAATAGTATTGGCTTTCCTATGGACTCAATGTGATCTTGGATCACCTAAACAAAAATGAAGAGTCTTGAGATTTTGTCAATCCTTGTCCTTAGCATTTTGAGGGTTCCATATCTCTATCTCATGCCATGCCATACATTGAACATCCTAAAATATTTATCTCATGTCATGCCACTCAATGTGATCTTGAAAGGATATTAGTTCAATGAGATATATGTTGTTATGAATTGCCAAAACCACCCGTGGATTAGTTGCACTTTCACTTATGTTGTGTGCTTGATCGTACTTTGCTTGCTTATCATGCTACCTATCCTTATTGTGCATGTTATCATGGTCATTCACATGTGTCTCACCGAATAAATAATTTTTTGGTTCAATCACACTGTATGAAGACGACAATATCTATTGCAAGAAGAACAAAACAATTGTAACACTGTATGTAGCAAGAGTTTATGAAGAGCATATATAACATAAAAGACTTTCTACCAAAATTTTGTGAATGATACAATTAATCCTACAATGGCCAAAGAACAAGTATGTGAAGGTTTGGAGATCTACCTTGAAGATCTACCACGAGTGATAGGACGATGTTTAAGTGATCTTAGCTCAAGAAGAATCAGGTGAAGACTTGGTCTTCTGAGTTAATTCTCAGCCCTCCAACCAGATGTAGAGTTGCCACAACAACTTGAACTGGTGCAACAAATCAATTGTCTTCACTGAGCCTCTGGTCCCATATTCTCCACTTCTATTTACTTTGAGTATCTTGCATGTTTGGAAGAACTTGATCCCTCTCCTCTCTAAAGAGTTTGCTATTCCGCTACATTTACTTATGCTCTATTTACTTTAGTGTCTTTTGTGATGAAATGTTTCTGTCTTATGTCAGTCTAGTTTCTTGTTTCCTTTTGTCACCTGCATGCTTTCCACTGTCCCAAAGACTTTGATTGCATGTTTTGCTTACCTTTTTTGCCTGTTCTAAGTTCTCTTTTGTTTAGTTCACTATTCTTCGAAGAATTTCTTGAAAATATCTCATTCACCCCTCCCCCATATAGTCGATTAAATACTCTTTCACACCCCCACAGTGTCGTCGCCCCTTAAAAATCCCAAGCTCGAAACCATCGAGAATGCTTCAGAAGGGGCAGATAGAGTAGGGAAGGGATACAATGTTGTTTCACGGCTGTGTTGGCGAGGAGTAATGGGATCCGGCAACGCTGCCTACCTTTGCCTCCTCCGCCCACCTTTGGTGTCGCCAGAGAAATGAGGAGAGGAAAAGCGGTTTTTGAAACTGCCCTTACCCATCGCCCACAACATTTTTCTATGGGCACCACCACCAACGTCGACGCCATGGGCTGACCTGTGAGCCCCAACGATTTGGATTCGTGTGCTCGCTCGCGAAGAGAACAACTTGCTCCTAGCGCCCTGACCAAGTTGCACCTGGAGCTCTAGGTGGGATCAATCTACGATCGTGCGCTCGCAACGACAGAGTCGTGCAGTTTTTTTCGATAAAGGGTGTCTTTATTAACTCAAAACATAGCATCAAGAAGATACAAATCATGATGAGTAACACCCGGCCTCTGCATAGCTAGGATGCACACAGACAAACACAAATAGTCTGAAAGAAAATAAAAAGATGACATATCGGCACTAGTAGAGTCAAATAAGACCGTCACTATGCCTATGTTGAAAGATGTGATGGGCCGATACGGAGGTTATGCTGCCACCCATGTTGGGAAAAAACCTCCATGGTCACTCGCTCCAATTGCATACACACCGCCTTGAGCAGCGGTTGGAACTCCATACGGTGAAGCATAGACCACGTATGTAGCGATTGCGTACAACAGAAAATAACCTGCAAAGGAGTGTCATTAAAAATCAGATCATTTCTACATAGCCAAAGCGACCATAATAAGGCATACGCTCCCACCCTTATTAGCGTTTTGAATCTATAAGGAATACCATCCAGCTAGTGACCAAAAATATTGGCAACACCTGTGGGCGGATAAAGATTAGACGCTATTTGGATGATTGACCACGTAGAACGTGCAAACTTGCACTGGAAAAAGAGGTGTTTGATTGTCTCGTCATGAGTACAAAAGCCACACTTCTTGCTTCCATGCCAGTTGCGATGAGCGAGGTTATCTTTGGTTAGCACCACTCCCTTCCGAAGGTACCACATGAAGATCTTAACTTTCAATGGAATCTTCGATCTCCAAATTTTCTTGTTTATTATCCACTAGGACCTCTGAATGCATGAGCGCATGGTATACATTGAGTGGACTGTGAAGGACCCAAATGCAGTGAGGTTCCAGTGGAACACATCTCGTCCTTGTGTTAGATTAATTGTATCCATCGGGACAAAAGATGTTTCCATGACACAAGACGGGGGCCAATCCAATCCCGCCTGAAAGAAATTTCTGGTGGAAAGGAACTGACCAACTGCGCAAGAGTTTCATTCTTATCGCGAACAATACGGTGCAAAGCTGGATTGTATTCATTCTTTTTCCAGTGCAAGTTTGATTGTCTTGGCATTCATGACCTGCAAGGCATTCATGACCTGCGCAAACTTGCACTGGAAAAAGAGGTGTTTGGTTGTCTTGGCATTCATGACCTGCAAGGCATTCATGACCTGCGCAAGAGTTTCATTCTTATCGCAGACTAACTAAGGCATCATTCTTGACTTGCAGGTCATGAATGCCAAGGCCACCTTGGTCTTTAGGCCTACAAACCACGCTCCATTTTGCCAGTCTGTATTTTTTCTTTTCATTGTTTCCTTGCCAAAAGAATCTGGAACTGAAATAATCCAGTCTTTGCAAGACCCCTCTTGGGACTTGGAAAAAAGAAAGCGTATAGAGAACCATGTTTGTGAGAACAGAGTTGATGTCGTCCTCCAACAGAGAGCAACTTGCCTTTCCAACTGCTCAATCGTTTCTCTAAATGCTCCTCTACATGTTTCCAGCCCGCATTAGTGAGACGACAAAAATGAATCGGAATTCCCAAATATTTAATTGGGAATTGACCTTGTGCACAATAAAACAGGTCAGCATAATCATCCGTCGCCTCAATGGCTTCTCCAAAGCAGAACAATTCACTTTTATGGAAGTTGATTTTAAGGCCCGACATTTGCTCAAATGCCGAAAGCAAGAGTTTCAGGTTCCGAGCCTTGTCTAGGACATGTTCCATAAAAAGAATTGTATCATCAGCATATTGCAAAATGGAGAGGCCACCATCCACTAGGTGTGGCACTACTCCTGCAATCTGATCATCCTGCTTAGCGCGCTCAATCAGAACCGCTAACATATTAGCAACAATGTTAAATAACATTGGGGACATGGATTCGCCCTGGCGTAGTCCTTTTTTCGTTTGGAAGTAATGGCCTACGTCATCATTTACTTTGACGGCCACACTACCTCCAGTAACGAAATTTTAGATCCACTCGCGTCATTTATCGGCGAATCCTTTCATTCTTAGGGCCCATTGAAGGAAGCACCATTTGACCTTATGATAGGCCTTTTCAAAATCAATCTTGAGAACTACTCCCCTCATGTTTTTCCGGTGCATCTCATGAACGGTCTCATGTAGGATCACTACTCCATCGAGTATATTTCTTCCTTGCATGAAAGCGGTTTGAGATGGTTGGACGACATGGTCTGGAACCGTGTTGAGCCGATTAGTGGTCACTTTGGCGAAAATCTTGAAGCTGACATTAAGAAGACATATGGGTCGATATTGCTGAATCCGCTCAGCCTCCTTAATTTTCGGCAACAACACAATCTCACCAAAAATAAACCTAAAAAGCTCAAGTCGGCCGGCATGAAGACAATTGAACAACTTCAAAAGTTCAGTCTTAATGACTTCCCAAAAATTCTGATAGAATTCTGCGGGGAAGCCATCAGGGCCTGGAGCTTTGTTATGTTCCATTTGGAACACCACAACTTTCACCTCCTCCTCCGAGATTGGAGCCGTAAGGATATTGTTTTCTTCTGCCAAGACTTGTGGAATATCATCTGTTCGGGTCTCATCAAGGGTCAATTTAAATGTTATACTATTTATCAATTGAAGATCTGGGACGGAGGGAGTAAAAGTGAATTGCTGGCTCCATATCGAGGTACACTTTATGTCAAGACTAGTTACAAAATAGACAAATTTACGTTGATCACACGCAAAGAAATCCAGTACCCTGAAAAAGTTCCAGTAGAAAAGAAAAGGAAGAGGCAAACATAGTATCCCCCCAAAAAAAAACAATCACACGACATTAACCGCGAAAGGCGTCCGGACCGAGTGCGCGCCATCTGACCAGGTGACGGCGCCGTATGTGTACCCCTTGCTGGCCCCAACGCTCGCAAAACTCACCTCGTACGCCGCCGTTGTCCACCGCCTCGAGAACACCAGCCGCTCGGGCAACACATTCAAAGACAGGCCCGCCGGCGCCTCGACGGTCGCCGTGTACGTGGCGTTCGAGGGCCCCACGTTTATGGCGGTGCGCGAGACGGTGACCGTTTTCCCGGCCGCGAGCCTCGGCACGGAGATGGAGGGGTAGTTGAAGCCCGTGGCGATGAGATCCGGCGAGGGCGCGCCACGCGGGCAGGCGAACCCGGCGTCGCCGGAGACCATGCGAACCAGCTTGGCCTTGTAGCCGTAGTAGCAGAGGAAGTTGAGGTAGTCCTTTGCGGTGGTGTCAAACACCAGGCCCGGACTGAGCGCCCGCAGCGGGCTGATCTCGCCGGCGCCCATGTCGTGTCCGGTCGCCACCGCGCCGGTGTTGATCGCAACCGGCTGCCCAAGGTTGTTTCTCGTCGTCGCTGCAGCCATGATGGATCTCTTTGGTTAGAAATGCCGATCTACTTTGCTTAAATTTGTCGAGACTGATTGAAGGGGCACGTATTATGTATATACTCCCTCCGTTCCGATTTACTCGTCATGGTTTTAGTTGAAAGGAACGGAGGGAGTACCTGTGGTCATGAGAGCTGATCTGATCATGGACGGGGACCAGCCCGGGTGGGCCGACTTGACGAAGGCGGCGGCGCCTGCGACGTGCGGGCAGGCCATGGAAGTGCCGGACTTGATGGCGAATGCCGAGGCCTTGTTGCCGTCCGGGACGTCCGCCTTGTCTGTGGACGGCATGGCAGCGGCGAGGATGCTCACCCCGGGCGCCATTAGATCAGGCTGTCGGCAAGAAAAAAGAAACATCCTGTCAGAATGCAAGCTAGAAATGCCAGATTGGATCTTTCTCTTCTGACCCATGCTGATTAATCATGTGAACTACCTGAAGTAATAGTATTCTTTTTTCCGAAAAGGGGCGATTTATTATTTAAAAGGTTTAAGCATTACACCCGGCCTCTGCATAACTAAGATGCACACAGCCAACAAAGTTTTCACACCAAGGCAAAATAAAAGGATAAGGCGATATACAAGAAAAATGAAATCTGTATAACGCCTGAAGGTGGCCCAATCCTAAGATCATGCTGCCACCCACGTTGGATAAAAATATCCCTTGCCGAAGCCTCCAATCGTGTACACACCTCCATAAACAGGTTTCGATTATTCATTCATTGTAGAGAGGACCATAAACAAAGAGTAATAGTATTACTGACCTTGAGGATGGATTCGGTGAGACCACCAGGGCCGCGCGCTGAGAAGGACGCCACCATGGGCGCGGGCTTGAACAGCTTCACGTCCTCGGTTGGGAGGATCACGGCCGTCGGATTCCTGAACCAGGGAAACATCCATCATCCTTCATCTAGGAGTACTTTACTTCCTTTCTGGCCAGTGGTCACTGCTAAGTACTATAACACGGAAGGAAAAACTCCCGTTGGGTTGGGAAGCTGGGTTGGGAAGCTCACTTGGTGGAGTTGATGTAGTCGAGGATCTGCGCGCCCAAGTCGGCGCCCACCTGGGAGAAGGCGAAGCTGCCGGCGTCCAACGGCACGTCCTTCTCCGTGTCGTCGATCAACACCAGCCCACTCGCCCCGGACCCCTCCGCCACCAGCTTCTTCACCCGCCGCGACACCATCGAGTTCGTGCCCACGCACACTACCATCTTTCCGGCTACCTTCTGCACGTCCAGCGATCCCGGATAACAGTTGCTGCAATGAAATGCAATTCGTGACCAACACGCTCAAAATTCATCCCTCTGCACTCCATCTGCACCCGTCTACGCTCAAAATGGTCTTGCTGTACCTTGCCTCGGACACCGGCGTGTACCGGTCTGCCGCTTGTGCTCCCAACACCAGACGGAACCGCTCTCCGCTCAGGCTTTGGTTGGAGAAGTTGATGGCGACTCCCTGACATACCGCCTCACGTTCAGGACCACAGTCAGGTTGCAACAACAACAAGCATGGCAATGGCAACGCGTACCTTGACGACGTTCCCGTTGCCGAGGACGATGCTGGACTGGAAGGTGCGGTCGATGCTGGAAGCGGCGACGGTGAGGATCCACGGCGCCGAGTTGACCACCGTGTAGGGATTAGGGCCGTCGTTGCCGCCGGAGCAGACCACCAGGACGCCCCTCTGGTGCGCGTGGAACGCGCCCAGCGCGATGGGGTCGCTGAGGAAGTCGGACGCCAAGGCGGAGCTCATGCCGATGGAGATGGAGATCACGTCCACGCCGTCGCTCACCGCGTCGTCGATGGCCTTGAGCAATGCCGAGCTGGAGCACCCGCCCATGGCGCACACCTTGTACGTGGCCACGCGGCTCGCGGGCGCGCCGCCCTTGGCCGCGCCCCGGGCCAGGCCGTAGTAGTCCGCGTCCGCCACCACCGCGCCCGCGGCCGTAGATGCGCAGTGCGTGCCGTGACCGACGGTGTCTCGCGGCGAGCCGGTCATCGCGGCCGTTACCTCGCCAAGGGAGGCGTTAGACGACGTGGGCGCCGCCGAGCCGGCCTGGATGCCGTAGTACCGCGCCCCGATGAGCTTCCTGCGGCACACAATGCACGGTCTCAGAAGCTTTTTTTTTTAGGGTAGCACGGTCTCAGAAGTTAAGCCGTTGTGCACAACATGGCAAGTGTTGTTTTGTTAGGACATAAGGAGTACTTGTTGCAATTGCTCTTCTTGAAGTCCGGGCCTTCCATGCACAGGCCTCGCCACCTCGCCGGCACGTCCCCCATCCCGGCGTCGTTGAAGCTCTGCGACTCCGGCCAGACACCTGACGACGTAGGACACGAAATCAAAAAGGTTTGGGCGCGCGGATCAGAAGGGTTGCAGGCAATGCCCATGTCATAAGTCGCGCACGTACCGGTGTCGATGACGCCGATGATGACATCGCCGGAGGCCCGGCGGCCGAGGCGGTCGGTGCGGAGGCCGGACTGGGTGTCGAGGAAGTCCCACGAACGCGTGGTGTGCAGCTGCAGAGCGCGGTCCCGGAACACGGACACCACCCTCTCGTGGTCTGGTAGTGCAACAACCAAACAAAATCACCATCAACTCACTGGCGCACGATCGTCATCACAAGAAACAAACAAACAAAACCGCGACGAACGAACCGGACAGCGCGGCGGCCTCCTCGTCGGTGAGGTCGGCGGCGAAGCCCTGGAACGCGTGGTGGTAGCTATGCGTGAGCGACGGCGTGGACGGGCGTGGCTCCTGCTCGCCGCTCGCCACGACGGACGACAGCATCTCAAGGTGGGCGGCGCGCACCGCCTCCACGTCGCCGGCTGCCGAGGAAGCGGAAGGACTCCCCATGTAGACGACATACGACTGAAACGATGATGCCCGTCAAACAAACCACTTGAGATATCACATTTCCTTTAAGGGTTCAGAGCTGAGAGTTGAGACACATGCATGCATGCATGCATGGCAGGGTGCGATCTAGTATAACAGTAATAATTCTACTACTAGAGCTACCTCTTTGGTGTGCTGTGCCCGTGCTTCAGCTGAGAGGGATACCAGGAGGCGGTAGGCGAGGACGAGGATGACCAAGTGCGCGCGGTTCACCATTGATCCCTCACTCCTGGTTTCCTGCTAGAAATGGAGTGACCGATATGATGCCTGCAGCATGCGCGCTGGGCCCAATTTGTAGCCTCCTTGCTTCCTTCCTTCCTTCCTTCCTTCCTTTTGGTTTGTTTATCGGAATCCGATTCATCTCCTTTTCTCTGGTGCTGCTGCTTTACCTCGCTTTTCTTTTCTTGTTGGGTCTAGTACATATATATAGATAGATAGATAGAAGCTTCTCTGCTTTCTCGTCTTCGTCGTCGCTGATCGACCACATGGCCGTCTGAGATGAGATGATGTCCAACTGCTGACAGATTCTTCTTCTTTTTCTTCTTCTCAAGAGATTGCTTGGCACTGGGGGATGGAATATATGCGCTATGAGTGACACTCAGCCAGCCATACTGTTGCAGCGGCAGCGGTTCTCTCGGATGTAAAACAAGGTTTCGATGCTTATATCTCAAGCTTTATTTACTTAGTGCTTCTGCCCATGATTAGAGCTGACCCTACTGCTTCTTCACCGGTGGTTGCTGATCAACTACTACTACTGTATATCACAAGGAAAGTGATGGATCGTAATGTCGGCCAAGAATCTTTTGCCGTGTCGTCGTGGTATTTAACCGCACATGTCGTTAAAGCTGCGCGGCAGTGCTAACCATGTCGGTGCTACTGCTGCCTAGTGTTGGACAACGCTGGGGCTGTGGGGCAGGTCATTTTCAGGCACCTTATCGAATTGCCTTTGGCACTCGTTTTCTGCTAGTTGAGCTCTCACCTCAACGCATTTTCTTAAGGGTGTGTCTATGGTCTCGGTCGACTGAGACTTAACCAAGTCTTAGTCAAGTGATATGGTATATTAAAAGAAGAAAAACTGAGAATAAATTATTATTTTTTTACGAATCTTCATGCAAAATCAAAGGAATATAGCATCGACTGAGACATAACAAAGTCTCGGCCCACTGAGATTTAGCAAAACTGTTTTCTTAATAACAATGTGTTTCTTCTTTTCTCAGCACTGCTTCTCTTTTTCTCTCTCTCTTATTAAGGATTTGTTTCATACTAGTATTATCTTCAGAGCACTCAGTGGCGGAAACAAGCCTAGGGCAACTAGGGCTATAGCCCTAGGCCTAGTACTAAGATTCCTTGTAATCCCTTTCTACAAAGTACTGGAAATTTGAAGAATTTCATGTTCAAGCTTGCTCAGCCCTAGGCGTACCTCGCTGCTAGCTTCGCCACTGAGAGCACTGCCTATTTTCCCTTCTTGCTTTGGTATGGCAATATCATGATGACTGTTTAATTTTATATTGGGGTGGAGATCCGAGACGGGATCGCAATCAGAAATTCATTGCCACTGGAGATGAGATGGTGGGGAGCAAAGGGAGAAAGTACAAGGGAGGAATGTGAGGTTTAAGAGTGTCAAGTGCCAGCACATAGCAAAAGCTTTTTTGCTCCATGACAATGCCGCATCCACTTCTCGCTATTCCGCCTGCCTGCCATTCTGTTTCAGGCCTGCCTACTGACTGACCAAGCAGACCCAGAATCAACTTAAGTCATGGTGTTCCTGTTCTTCAGTTATTATTTCAGTGGGAACTTGATGCATCCCAAGATCCAGACGATGAATGTTATAGATAGACAGATAAAAAATTTATTTTCAGTTAAAATTGAACTGACAAGTAGTAGATGACTGTAAAGAGTTTGAGGGGGTGTACGTTGTTGTTGCTCTTGTTCTTGTTGTTCCTTCCTTGAGCATCAAGGGCCACAAAGGAGAGGGCTGGGTGCAGTATTCACATACTGGGCAGCGTAACCAACTGAGCAAGCAAACGGAGATTCGTTTGAGCTATCAAAGCCAGTGGAAACTCGTCTGAAAGAGCAGACTTTCAGCAAGCACGAGACTTGTCTGAAAACTGATGTTTTTGTTATCGAAAAAGGACCGATGTTCCTTCCAAGTTTTAAGCCACTGCATATTTGAGGGAAGATGGTGTCCAAGGACTAGTCGGCATTCCAATATCATGTTTGAAATAAATTAAAATTTTACAGAAAACATCCCAAAACGTGCTTCAGACAGACAGTTGTACAACATAGACTAAAATTGGTTAAAAGCACATCAATCCGCTGCTATGGACACGCAAAAAGGTTTCATTTCATTATGGTAATATAGTTAACTGCACTATAACCGATTATGTGTTTCAGAACAGAAAAATTGTACAAACCAAACAGACACCAATGCATTAGAGGAACGCAACACGGAGGTTTAAAGACCAGCCGTTTAACATCATGTGCCGGTCAGACATTCTTGAGCTTCTTCATCTTGGACGGTGGCCACCTGCCCTTCTTCCTCAGCCGCCTCTTCTGGACGAGCCGCTTGCGCCTCTGCCTCAGCTTCTTGGCCACCTTCATCCGTGCCCTCTGCTCCAGGATCATCTGCTGCTTGGACTCGAGCGGCATGTCCTCGATAGAAGCCGCTGGTTTTGGCTTCTCTGGTTGCTCCGCGGCATCAGTTGCACCAGCCTCTGCAGAGGCGTGGACAACTACGGGCATTTTCTTGGCAAGAGAAACATGGCTAACTGAGGCGCCGGTCTTGCACTGAAGTCTCGAGGCTACAAGAAGAGCAATGACAAACGACACTTAGTAGGATCTATGCTTACACTACACCGATGTAAACATTGAAATTCTGAGCTCATGTATGTCACATGATTCGTAGCATATGTAATGTGCAGTAGCTAAATTTATTGTGCTTTCTACTATCGTTAGATGGAATTGCTACAGAAAAGATATGGCCTGTCTATGCTTACACTGATGTACACATTGACATTCTGAGCTCATGTGTGTCACATTGCTCATAGCATATGTAATGCGCAGTAGCTAATTTTAGTGTGCTCGCTACTATCATTAGATGGAGCTGCTAGAGAAAACATATGGCATGTAAACTCAATAACTCGTCTGTAGCAACCTGCAAACCGCGAGCTGCCACGGTGTGCTTACAGGTTTCATCAAGTGTCCGTAGCGGTGGCCTATGCTAGTAGCACTAAGTTTGAAAGGAGCAACCTTGTGAGGTAGTAGTAAATGTAGGCTAGCAGTGAAAAATGAACATTCTTCCAAGAAACTGGTGCAGACAGATTGTTTGAAGAAATTGAAATTCCCGGACGAGCCATTCCCATCGAGGACAAGCAGAGACGCCGCGACTAAAATTACGCACGCCCGAACTAATTCCTCCACCGATTTCGTCATCGGACTTGGCAACAAGGGATCCCCCAGTAAGTACTAATACAGTACTACTTAGCCATGGAACCTCAACGAACGTACGGGGCAATGGCAGGATGATGCATAAGGGCAGCTTACCGAGGTAAGGGACGACATTATTGTTGGCGGCGGAGCTGGAGAGAGCTCGGGCACGAGGAGCGGAGGAGGAGGAGGGGGCGAGGAAGGAGACGGTGGGGGACAGGAGGAGCGCCATGGCTGTGGATTTGGGTTCTGGCCTATCCTATGCGGAGGAACACCACCTCTGCTGGGGGGATAAGCCTGTACAGGGAGAGTGCGCTGCGGTCTGATCAGAAATCAACGGACAGAGTTAGTCGCGCTTGAAAAGGGCTGAGATGCTCTGCTCCTCACGTAAGAAAACATAAAGCCACAGCATTTCATATACTATATTTTTAGCTTAACATCACAGCATTTGATTTCATTTTACAGTGGACGTATTATTTTTCAACAATTCTATGCAGGCGCACATGTTGTAACATGCTATTGTTTTAGGGTTTCTGGGTTGCACAAATATGACCAAAGGTGGCCACTTGATATGCATTTTAAATAGTGTAAGAGCATACCAAAACGTTTCTAACCGCTAAGAGCAACTCTAACATAGACCCATATCAGCCAGCTAGCCTTCATATTTGGTGGTTGGACGAGGACGAGCCCTCCATCCATCCAAGTATTGGTACCACAGACATTTTGGGAGACACACTTTCTTTAGCCGCCGCCATTTGGTGTCACCCCTGCTGGCCGGACCGTTCCTGGACTTCCCATACTTCATTGCCGCCCCGCAACTGTTTCTCGCCATCTCGTCGTGCCACTCCTTCCACCGCTCGATCTCAAGGTGTTTGACGACTTACCCCGAGGTAGATTTCGCCAACGTTTCTTGTAAATTTAGTTTAGCAGCTCGTAGCTCATATAGATGGCATAGGATTCACATTCTATGTAGATTGATCCACTAGTAGAGCTATTTTTGGACAATTCATCATTGGATTCAAGCTTGAGTCCGAGAGTAAAATCATGGACGCCGAAGATGATATGTTCTCTTGATGGTTGCTGACTGGATAGCGGCAACCGGCACAAAGAGGGAGCGTGCAAGATCACAGGTTGGTCGTGCGACATTTCATCAAAACAGAACAGAAGGCCACGAGAAGCTCATGTGCGACTACTTTCTGTCGGGTTGTTCCATGGATGTTCCGTTGGATCGACGACATGGAAGCTAATGAACCATTCTTCCGGGAACAGAGAAATACCATGGTTTTCCCCTTATCATAAAGTGAATGCGGCACTTCTGATGAGTGCATATGGCATGCATGCAGCTCTATTGGATGATTATCTTCAAATGGCTGAAGATAAAATCATAAAGTGCACAAAAATGTTCGCTGAAACAATCATGAAGGTTTAAGGAGCGCAATATCTACGAGCACCCAATGACAAGGATACGGCCAGGCTTCTATTAATGAATGCAGCAAGACGCTGTCCTAGGATATGAAGATTATTGGTTCCACATATCCCTTGAATACAAATAAAATTAGAGCTCAAATACAAGTACTTTCGTCCTGCATTTTGTGTCAAAGAAAAAAAAAAGAGGGAGTATATCCAAGTACAAGCATGTAGACAGATTATTTGTTCAATATCACAAAAGATAATCATAACCTAAAATACAGGGTTACAGATGCATGATGTCTGAACATCTCTTCAGGAAATTAACAGATTTTGTGCAGGCCGACAGTGCAGTCATAAACATAGGTGTTAAGTAATAGTATGTCACAGTATAGTAACTGATAAATGTAAACTGAATGAATCATATGAACAAATGGAGAGATCAAACGGACAGCTGGAGTATATGATACTGCGAAGATATCTTCCATCTTCATTTTACCATCGCGTACCTAAGAGTACCGATATTTATTGCATTGCAAGTTCAGATTCGGTTGCCACCATTGGCTAATGCCATGGGCATATTTGAAGTCCGGTGAAGGGCTCACGTTTACAATTAAGTCTGCAGATGGAAGAAGGTGCAGCGGTTCTGATTCCCATCCTAATGCCTTGTAAAACAGGTCTCCGATTGAGTTTTGGGTCGCAAGCTTCTCAATAAATCCAGCACCGAGATCCTCCATGTTCCTACGATGCTGGAAGTACCCAATGTACTCTGAACATACATGGTCTCCTGGATTAACAAACAGATATGGCGTCCATGATAACAAAATGTTGAATGATTCTTCCGCAACAGACCTCTGATTGTTCCCCTCGGTTTTTGCTTTCAGTGCAATAGTTAGTCCCGCGGTAATAACACTTCTTGCAATGCGGAAACCATGCTTTACCCTCTCATCCCTGATTCCCTCTATCGGAGCAGCGACAAACGGTGGATTGAAGAGAAAACTATCCAAAAGAGCGCCCTTCTTAACCATGTTTCTTCCAGTAAGGATGGCCGTACCTGCACCCAGTGAATGACCAGCTAGCCAAATCGGGGGTCCAGGGAAAGCTGAGGCTACATTTTGAACAGCTTGCATCGGAATTGCAAATCTTGAGGTCTTATGGAGACCATTTTGAACAAGCTGGAGGTCAAGGGAAAGATCTCTAGAAATAGTTTCCTTCTCAGTTATGGTGCCTCTGAAGGCAATGATAAATCTAGGGGCATCCTGGGCAGAAGCTTCTTTACTTGAAGGAGGGTTGAATTCAAATATTGCACCGAATATAGACAAGTCAACATCATCGACAAGCTTGCGGATCATCTCAAAATGGAAGAACTCCCACCAAGGAGGTGCTGCGGCGTCAACAGATTTACGGTTTAGTTGCCGGTCTCTCTCCAAAACATACACGGCCTGAACTAAACATGCAGCCACAGATCTCCTATTATTCTCGCAGTTCCTTTTGTGGGTCCAAAGAAAAGAGAGAAAGTTACTACCTTATGAGAACAGGACATAAAATGGAAGCTGAGAACAGGACATAAAGTGCAAGCTGAGAACAGGACAACATAGGGCCAGTTCTTTTTGGGCTTATGGCTGGCTGTGGAAATAAGCTGCCCTCTCCCCAGGCAGCTTATTTCCACAGCCAGCCATAAGCCCCAAAAGAACTGCCCCATAGTCATGTACCCCCTCCATTCCATATTAGTTGTCCCTGATTTAGTACAAAGTTGTACTAAATCAGCGACAAATTGTACTAAATCAGTAATCAGCAACATCTTTCCTGAAAGGGTAACTTACTTTATGCCATCCAAACGAACAATGCTTTTGAATTTTTTTATAACCCAACAATAAAATAACTAAATAAGTTTGAAAATCCTTTCTCACTTTTCCAGTACTATTTGTATTGCTCAATTCTACTTCTATTTGGTTACAGTAGTTTTCCCCATCTTGTAATCCTTTTTTGGGTCAAGGTACATGATGTTATTGGTAGATGACCCATCCATCGCTAGATGTACGGCTAGGAGATTTGCTAAGCTGCCAATGGGGGCCAACAGTTAGGTACTAATTTTTTGGGGCTCACCAACCCCCAGCAGTGTAATAGTATCTATGGCCCCTTACTTGACAGTTAGTGGCATCGAGTTAGGCTGGGAAGATGGTAGAGGCACTGAGGCACCCAGCGATTACATTGGGTGGCGATTTTGCTGGGCGGAGGTGGAGAAGGTAGGCAGATGCGAATGCAGAAGAAAACAATGGGACAGCAAGATTGCGTCAATTAGGAATGAGGTGTGTGTTGGTGCCGTGGTTAGTTGTTGCAAATCATGTTCTAATGTAGTGCACCCAGTTAACCCATACACACCCATAGAGATGCAGAGCAAATGAAGTAACAAAACATAACTAGTCTGTTCTAGCACTCTACATTAAGCTAAACTTAATACTTTTTCAATTCAAGCTAAACTTAATTTTCACAGTGATTTTGGCAATCTTCTCCTCTCTCCTCCAAGGAGGCAACATTATTGAATTAAACAATAACACTTGTATTCAGCAAATTCACATGTTAGCACACATCCAGATGTGGAATGTTTTAGTGGAACCTAATTCAAGAACTGCTGCCCTGACAAACAAAAATTGCTTATTCCTGAAGCATGCGCTGTGATGAATGTGTAGAGTCATAATTTTTTTGACCAGTAAACGTCAATGCACAACTGCATATAGTAACATAAGAAATGATAATGAGGATTGCAACTGATTCTGATTGAAAAGGGGCAATCTCGAGGTTATAAGTATGCTGTCTACCAAGACCATGTCAAATGCTTTTCAATAAAAATGAGAGTTATTTCATTAGAGAAAAATAGCCTACATAAAAGATGAATAATCCAAAGCCAATACTGATGAAGCTTCAGGCCACTTTGGGTTAGGCCATAACCGGTGTGGAGTTGGCTGGAGATTGATTGCGTACGATAGCAAAAATTAAACAACTAATGCCTGGCCCATTACAGCCATAGTTATGTCCTGGTGTGGATGCCATGTTAAGAACCAGTCGGTGACTTGGGGTTCATTAGTGCCTCCTACCATAAAATTAATCCTATGGTCTTCACTGAAATATAAGAGATGAATATAGGTCTTGCAAAATTCTTCAAAATCTTTTGCATAGTCAAATTTAGGATTAGCTGGAATAGAATGAAGAACATAATTACATAGAGATCTAAGGTGAAAATATGCATGAGAAGGAGAGAGGAGTTTACATCACACATTCCGTTTTCTATCATATGCTCAAAGTTTACTAACTTGCACTCCTTTCTATGTTTCTAGAGGAATCGTTGGCAAGAAAATAAACACCATAAACTTGAATATATCACATTGTGTTATCTACCAATTATGACTGATGACTATGATAAGTTCCGTAAACATCACTGGTTCGGTGGGATTATTTACCCGAGCAAATGCTAAATTTATGTAATCAGGAAAAACAACATGAGATATACAGCTATTGGGATTAAATTAAGCAACACATAGCGACAGAATCTCATAAAAGTACACAGGTCTTTGCAACTGGACTTGAATCGGCATTTAACATAGCAAACATATTGGATTCAAATGTAAGCTCTATGCAAGTGCTATCTATCAAACACTTGCAAAACATTATAGTTAATGTTATGTAACATACCAATTAACAGGATTAAGATATGTCGGCCCTGAGATACCAAAGATGTCTCTCTCCACAGCCATCAGGCTATACAAAGCTGCTCTTCAGTTGATTGGTTTTGATAGTGAAGAAAAACATAGCACTGAAATAAGTAGAAAAGGTCAGCACATAAAAGTACAAATCTTCAAATTGTTGAACTCTTCAAGCAAAACATATACAAATGCAACATCGGGGGAGCATTGCAATCAAATACTAAAGAAAGGGGCAACTCTATTCCTTAGTGTACGAAGTCTAAAACTTCTGGCTCAGTTCAGCAGACAGGTTAAATCAGTGTTCGTTCCAACTATGGATAGCAACTGATAGCTGTGAAATAAGGTAACTGGCGGTCGAGCATTTCAGCCTTTCAGGGCCAATCAGGCAAGAAAAGGTATCAAAGGAGAGGAAGTTGGCGGTTGAGAGGAAAATCGGTAGCGGCGGCACGAGTCTGGAAGAATGATCTTGAACAAGCATTGGAGAGAAAAATAGCAACGACATTTTCGCCTAAATTGGATCCCCGCCTGAGAAATCCAATCAAAATCGAGCGAATGGGATGAAAAGAGAGGCAACGGATAGATCTTGCCGGGGGATGGGGATCAAACGAATCTGGGACAGAGGAAGAAGAGTGTTACCTTGACGAACAGCGATGAGGACGGGACCGGAGTGGGAGGGGAGGGACGAGAGCCGAAACTGACAGCCTGTTTGGCAAACTAATGGAAGGGGAATGGGAGTTTAACTCTAATTCCCTTTCTCCATCTCAATTACCAGCCCTCCCCAGGTAATAGATATGTGGGACTTCTACACGAATTCCCCTTCAACTTCCCTGTTGAATTCCCATTCCATCTAAACAAACAAAGGAATAAAACTCTCTGTGCCTCAAACTCCCATTCCCTCTCTCAGGGTGGGGGCGCAGACAAGATCTCATGGCAGCAGGTAACTTGTTTAGAGCATCTCCAGTCGTTGGCCCACCAGAAGCCTTACGTCTTGGGGCGGGCCGGCGCTAAAATCGGCTCTAGGGATGATTGGATTCCCAGCCGCCGCCCTCAGGTCGTCTTCAGGCGCCAATATCGGTCTATTTTTGACATAAATATGCCCGCCTTTCGGCCCACTTTCGACGAAAAAACGGCCCGCTATCGGCTCATATTTGCCGTGGTTGGGCGCAAATTCAACAGAAGTTATTTTTATCACATCACAGAAAATCAATAGAAATCAAATAGTTCAATACAAATTATATAGTTCAACGACCCAAGTTCAATTCCCAGAATTGACAGGTGATGCACAGGGGTTTTTCCCCGTTTATTGAGGATCAAGCTTGGTGTGTGGTGGAACAACTCATCAATAAATATCTTGATACTCATTTAAAAAATTCTAAGGACCATGTTTATCTTGGTACTCATACTAAAATGGTCGTATGCAACCTTAGTTGGTGCAAAGGCCGGGAAATGAAAATCTCTCCCATTTTTAGGGCAGCTAATCGGTTTATACACCAGGCCCCCACTCGGGTCGCCCCCCGCTCGGGCGACTCGGGCTCCCCAACCCTACCGCCGTCGGGGCCTAGCCTATCCTCCTCCCCTCCTCCTGCCGCCGTCGGAGGACGCCGCCGGCTTGCGCCCGGAGGCCGACGGCGGTGGCGGGGGCTCTTCCTCCCTCCCGCATCTCAGGGGTGGCGGGACCCCAATATGCGTCGAGGTGCGGCCGATCTAGAAGCGACGGCGTTGGCTTCGACGGCGGCGGCGGTCGGCCCTACCTCGGGCCACGGGCGGCTGCTGCGGCGGCTGGCCTGGATCGGGCGGCGATGCGATGCGGTCTTCGACGGCATGTCATCTGGCTTTAGATCGGCGGCGGCGTCGAGGGCCTGGTGGACTGCTTGGCGGCACCCATGGCAGATCTGTTCTGGCCGGTGTAGCCAGTGGTGGTGGTCATCTTCTTCGTCGGTGGTGGCCGACCAGAAGCTTGGTGATTGGATCTCGAGATCCATCATCTAGTCCCGACTGCGAGTTGGGGAGACATGGTTGCCGGTGAAAACCGAGCCGACGGCAGGCAATCGCGGCGTTCTACGCCGTTACCTTGATGAAGGCATCATCGTGTAACTATTGTCGACCCACTCATGCTGCTCCGGAGGAAACCCTAGGATTTGGTGTTCCAGATCGGACGATGGCGGCACTGCGGTGTCGTTTCTCTCTTGGGAGCATCGTTTGTGGAGCAGCGCTGGAAGTCAGAGGCAGGAGGTGGAGCGGCTTCGTCTTTCACGGAACTTCGGTGGAGATGTCAAGTCATGCATGACCGATAGGTGCTACGCTTGGTCATGCCTGGTCGGCAGGTGCTACGCACGACAGATCCTCCAAAGACTTCAAGCTGTGTCGGCTGGTGATACTTGGCAGCATGGCGCTGAGGTGTATCAGTGGCGACCGCGACGTGTTCAGCTGTTTGCGCGCAGGGCGGAGGTGCCGTTGGGCGCCGTGGTGGCGTTGACGATAGCTAGACCGAGCAAGGTTGATGCAGCAGTACAGTTCTGAAGATGGAGCGGTGGCAGTTGGCGGCGGCGGCCTCTGAGAGCACGCCGGACCAGTGTGTGCCCCAGACCCTGCAAGTGGCTAGGTTGGGGTCTCAGGTCTTAGATGTTAGGCTTGGCTGCGATGTCTGTTTGGTATTAGGCCCAGGCTATCTGCGCCCCTTCATCAACTGGATAGGTGTAGCGATAGTTTGTTGCTTAGAGGACGGCTTTAGTCTTACTGTTGTATTGATTTTGTATGGTCTTGTGAGAATAATTAATAAAGTGGCCATATGCATTGCCCAGATGCAGAGGCCGGGGGTCACCCTCCTTTTCTATAAAAAATATAGTTCAACAAACAAAAACTCATATTTCATCACACGTCGAGCTAGTCGTTTCCCTTAAGCCTCCATAGGTGCCCCACCGATCCTGCTGCAGTTGTTGATGCACCTGTGGGTTTCGGATCTCCTAACGCATATTGAGGAAGGCATTCCAGGTTACCGGTAGCTGGTGATCAACCTGCGCAAGAGGACCCTGCCTGCAATATGGTTCAGTGTCAAACACTGGCTCTTCCTGCTCGCTCTCAATGATCATGTTGTGCAAGATGACACATCAAGTCATGATCTCCCACATTTGATCTTTCAACCAGGTCTGCGCAGGGTAACGGACAACAGCAAATCGAGATTGGAGCACACCAAATGCCCGCTCGACATCCTTCCTGCAAGCCTCCTAAACCTTCGCAAAGTGGGAGTTCTTGCCTCCTGGCACAGGGTTTGAAATAGTCTTCATGAATGTAGACCATCTCGGATAGATGCCATCAGTTAGGTAGTATCCCTTGTCGTAGTGCCGCCCATTGACCTCGAAGTTCACCGGAGGAGAATGACCTTCAACAAGCTTGACAAAGACAGGGGAGCACTACAGCACATTGATGTCATTGTAAGTTCCTGGCATACCAAAGGAGTGCCAAATCCAGAGGTCCTGTGTGGCCACTGCCTCAAGTACCACACTGCAACCGCCTTTGGCGCATTTGTACATCCCCTGCCAAGAAAATGGACAGTTCTTCCATTTCCAATGCATGCAGTCGATGCTTCCAAGCATCCCAGGAAATCTTCTTGCTACATTCTGTGCTAGGATCCGAGCAGTGTCTTCAGCATTGGGTGATTGCAAGTATTGCGGTCCAAACACTGCCACCACCGCTCTGCAGAACTTGTAGAAACACTCAATGGTCGTGGACTCGGCCATGCACCCATAGTCGCCGAGTGAATCACCGGGAGCTCCGTATGCAAGCATCCTCATAGCTGTCGTGCACTTCTGGATTGAGGTGAATCCAAGTTTACCAGTGCAATCCTTCTTACACTTGAAGTAGTTGTCGAACTCCCGGATGGAATTCATAATCCTGAGGAAAAGCTTTCGGCTCATCCGATAACGGCGCCGAAATACTTTGTCGCGGTGCAGTGGAGCGTCGGCTAAGTAGTCGGAGTAGAGCATGCAGAAGCCTTCCAGACGATGCCGTTCTTTGCTTTCAGCCGCCCCGGCGCCGAGCCACCTCGCCGCGACTTTTCATTGCTCGCTAGCAGGCCGGCGAGGGCGGCGAGGACCATGAGATGCTCCTTGTCCTGGACGTCAGCATCAGCTTCCTCCTCTAGCAGCGCCACGAGCGCCTCCTCGTCGTCCGAGTCCATCACCGAGCAGACAAATTGCCGAACACCTGGCGCGCGTGGTAGGCACATAGCCGTCGGGATACTGCCATGCGTGGCCGGAGCACCGAAAAACTTGCCCGGAAGGTGGTGGAGAGGTTGCCGCGGCGAAACCTTCTCTCTTTTCCAGCGGGGAATGGCCAATCTAGCGGTGTTGGGTGGTGGGTGGCGCCGTGATCGACAGGGTGGTGGCCGAGCGCGCGGAGGTGGGGGTCAAATCTAGACGATTGCCTTGACTTTTCGCCTGCTAGTGTGGCCCAGGCGTGTTTTCCCCTTCCGCCGGAGCCCCCGGGCGCCCCCCAGTGCGCTGGGTTTGGCCTGGGATCGCCGAGCCCAAAAACGGGCCGAGCCGGCGGATTTCAGCGTCTTGGGGGCACAACTGGTTTTTTTACTCCGGTGCAAAAAAAGTCACCCTGGGGGGCCTGTTGGGGGCGCGGCTGGAGATGCTCTTAAGAGCGTCTCTCTCCCCTAAACCACCTCCTTGAATGACAAGATGAGGGGTACTAGTGTGTGCGTGTGTGTGTATATACGAGCGCTTGCATTTTTACTGTGTTTAAAAAGTTATGGGACGGTCATGACCAAACGGGTCTCAAAACGGTTGTATTTGATTGGATTTGACAAGCCAACCCGACCATAAATTACATCAAATTCACCAGTTTGACCAACCAAATTCATTTGCTCTCTCCTCTCTTCTTTGTCCTTTGCATCAGACATCTCGTAGCTCCGCCGTCACCCTTGCTCCATAGTCGTTCCGAGCCTCAGCGCCGCCAGCACCGGCACTACAATGCTCTCTACCATGCTCGCCGCCGCGGACATCATTGCCGGCCTCAATGCCACCGCAGTACGCCCGGCAACTATCATGCTGCTCCTTGTGCTTTATGTGTTTGACACATTGTTCGACCTAGATTTTGTGATTTATCCATAAGGAAAACGATGGATTCCGATGCTTCATCAGACTTGGAGTATGGACCGACGAAGCTTGATAAAAATGATTGAAGATGAGTTTTTTGATTCATCGGATTCGAACGAAGTGGACATGATCATGCAAGAGGAAATGGACCGGCAGGTGGAGCAGATTCTCAACTTCAAGGGCTCGATCAAAGGGAGAAGAGTGGTCAATCGGGATAGGGTCTCCGGAGCACGACTACTGCACAAGAACTACTTTGTTCCGAACCCAACTTTTTCGAATGATCCATAGTTTTTTCGTTGTTTCGAATGCGCAAACCATTGTTTTTGTGCGCTGTGGGGGAGTGGAGGTTGTCGGTGTCAAAACTGAAAGATCTCGGTTAGGGGGGCCCAAGTTGTGCATCTAAGGATCAATGGTAATAGGGGACCAAGGGACACAGTGTTTACCCAGGTTCGGGCCCTCTTAAGGGAGGAAAAACCCTACTCCCGCTTGATTATATTCGATGAGTATATGGAGATTACAAGAGTTGATCTACCTCAAGATTGCAATGGCTAAACCCTAGATGTCTAGCCTATCGGTATTCCAATGACGGTAAATAAGATAGCCTCTACGGTCTAACCCCTCTAGTTTATATACACACCGGAGGGGCCTAGGGTTTGTACAAGGTTGGTTCATCGGGGAAGGAAACATTCGGACTCTGATCTTGCTGTCTACGTATGGAGAAGTCCCATCCGAACATAGAGGATAATCTTTAGCTTGATATTGTACGGCCCATTCCCGACCCATACTCCTAGGTCGGACACCTGAGGACCCCCGAATCCAGGACTCCCTCAGTAGCCCCCGAACTTGCCTTCAATAACGATGTAGTGTGCGGATATAAGTCTTCGGCTTTGCAAGGCGGGTTCTCCACCATACTCCGGATTGATGATAGTCCGGCATCAGCTTTCCCGTCCAGTTTTTATGATTCCTTCCCGTCGTCGCCTCGATTTCCACGCGTATGAGTGAATGCGAGCGGTCTGTTACCCTTGTATTTTTTATATTTTTAGCAGGCATGGGCAGTGCCTATATAACGAGGTTAGATCTCCAAAACACCATCTCACATCGCCCCAAGAGCTACAGGGAAAACCACGGAAAAAACTCAAACCATGGCTAGTCCTCGGCTCCTCCTCGTGTCCTCATGGCCCTCAAGAGGGGGATTGGCAAAGTTGTTCCGTATCCCATCTCCAACTCAATCGA
>NC_041385.1:268557594-268606249 GCF_002162155.2 Triticum dicoccoides | reverse complement strand
TAGGTTTAACTTCTATGGGCGATGATGCATTGGCAGAGAATTTCCCTAATCCCAGCCAAGGGGAGAGGGTGTGCTTCATCTCGTTCCTTTTGAGGGGCGTAGGATTCCCAATCCACCCCTTCCTCTGGGGCCTACTGGAATATTACGGGATCCAACTGCACAACCTCACACCAGGTTCTATTTTGCACATTTATGGTTTTGTTGCCCTTTGCAAATTATTTTTAGGCTGCGAGGCTCATTTTGAACTATGGAAAAAGTTCTTCTGCCTCGTCCCCCGCCACCAGGGCAGAGGATCCATATTTAAAGTGGGCCGCGTCGAAGTATGGCGCATAGCCGGATCCGGTTACCTAGTCGGGACTCCGAAGAGGGGGTCCGATGAATGGTCTTCGGAATGGTTCTATATTGAGGATGTTCCTCTTCCGGACCCTGTTCAGTGCGGGCTTCCTGAATTCTCCAGCGCTCCTTTAAAGAAGCTATTCAGCTGGCGCCCCAAGTCCCCTAGACAAGAGGATAGTGCGGAAGTGATGAGATTGGTCAGCAAGGTCAGATTGTTGACCAATTTTGGACTCTCCATCGTTGAAGTCATGGCTATTGAGATAAAGCAATGTATCCAGCCTCTTCGGTCCAGAGTGGGTCCTTTATGGAGCTACAACACGGAGGACGACACATCTCGCTATATGCGAAAGGGTCCGGATAACCAAGCCACATTGGCCGCCATGCTTATGGACCTTTATAAGGGAGAGGAAGAAGACTTCGCCCGTCTACAATGCCGGGGCGGTTTCTCCATGTACAACCCCATTGACTGGGTAAGTTTAGTCATTCAACACCTTTTTTATCATTGGGGTGCATTAACTGAATATTCTGGTTGTTTCAAAAACAGTTGTGGCGGAAGGTAGTCGAGAACATCCATTGCCCTCCTCCCCAACTAGAAGACCACGCACATCACGAAGACCCTGGATTCCATGAAGATTCAGATATATTTTTGGAATTTGAAGACGGAGTCTATTACCAGGCGAGCCTTGATGGCTCGGAAGTAGCCATCATGGCCGATTACCCCGATCTCTACCCCTTCGTTAAGGTAAGTGTTCGGAAATCAAAAAGGAGTGATATTTCCGCTCATAACTTACTCTTCGCACTGGAACGTACTTCACATGATCGGCACTCAGTGAACCATACCCAAGGACAGGCAACAAGAAGAAGGACAACACCCTCAAGGATTGGTCGTGCGAAGCGAAAAGAGGCCGGGAGCGCCACTGAGCCTGCTCCATCACCAAAAATGTATGTGCCTTATTTCATATTTGGGCATGAAGCCGAATTGTCATTTTTCATCCTCCTTCTATTATCTCAGGAGGGGTACTCGGCGGACCGTAAACAAGATCCCGTCTAGCCGAGCCGCCCCAATCTGGCGCCGGAGACGCCAACTAGGACTAGGGCGCATGTTGGCGCGATGCAGACTCATCCGCCCCATCAAGAGCTGGATGAGGTGTCCGTCACCAACTCTGAAGTGGAAAGTGCGATGAATCATCGACACTTGAAAGAAGCCCTGCGCACCCTTGCGTTAATAGAGGAAGAATTTATCGCCCTTAGCACCATGGGCGCATACATCTGAGCTGCCCGGGACGGACTTACAGGAGTTGCTCGCCTATTCTCAAAAGATATACAGGTATAATTTATGTAGACTTAGTAGAGAGACATCAGTAGCCCTCGAGACTTAAAGCGGTAGGAACCAACCGATTTGGGGATCATTTATGACCGCAGGTTCTCAAGAAGAAGAACAGTGCATTGTCCCAGGAGCTCGAGACAACCCGGACACAGCTAAATGCCGCTGTCACTGAGCTTGAAGAAATGAAGAGTGCCCCAATGTACTTTAGAAAAGATAAAAAACTAGAAGAAGAAGAAGTCAAGAAGTAGGCCGAAGAGATAAAGAGCTTAAAGGCTCAACTCTTGGAGGCGCAACAGGAAAACCACAAGCTAAAGGGCTGCATATTTGGTATGCCTTTTGAACCATCCGAAGTATTGATCTAATCATATAATACGGAATGTTATAGTTCGGTTGATATAGGTATGTTGACCGGCCGCCACGAGGAGGAAGTGTCCGGGCTGCAAAGCAGCGTTCTAAAGAACTGTCAAAGCTGCATGAGTGTGCCCAGAAGGCCATGAAGAATATGGCCAAAGCCTTATGGCCATCCGATGCCCGTCCAGGAAGCATGGACGGGTTGGTAGATTTGTTCAAGGGTGCTCGGCGTTGCTTCGAGTTGTGGAGGACGTTTACATGCCGTGAAGGTGCATGAGAGGCATGGGCCATGGTGAAGACACGCTACACCGGACTCGATCCGAATCATATGGCCCGAGTTGGACCTCAAGGACCTGACGGGAAGGAAATTCCTGTAAGCTTGGTATATGACCAAGTAATGACAGCGGCGAAATATTCGCATCAAGATTGCAAACTCGGTAGCCTATTAGATGGCGTAGAAAGAGAGTAGGTGTTCGATTCTATGTATCAGTGTACTTTATGACCGAACTTATCTCCTGCCGAACTTATAAATTTTTTGTCATCGCATACCTTCGGCTTCCACCTCCGAACCAAGAAGTTGGAGTGTTTCCATATACTGTGTTTAACTAAGAAACATTTAGTATCTTTGGAAACCAGGCAATCCGGTCATATTGCTCGAACCGACAAAATGTGTTCGGGGAGTTATGTTATATACTTTTAACATAAGAAACATCTTCCAAGAAAAATAGTTCCGTTAGGGGTTCCTTTCCTTGGGCTAGCATGCTGAATGGTGCATGCCTAGGCTTGTATCTGACGTACAGGCAGCCAATTCCATAGTTATTCCAAAAAGCAGTATGTTGTATACGTGTCGACCAATTATTCCTGTAAGAATGCTAGCTTTTGGCTTCACCCGTCTGAGGTACAGGTCCGGATAACCCGGTTGTAGCAATCGCAGAGGTACTCCATTTACACCCTAGCCGAACAATCGAGAACTTATGGTATAAACACAGGAGCAAGGCAACCCAGCTTGGCAAAAACTTAAGTCATAGAGGTGCATAAAATGGCAGAAGCAACAATCATTATGGACAAAGGAAGCTTATAAGCTTTTCAATATAATGCTTCTTCAAATGAAGCCCCCAAGTATGGTGGGGTGTATACATTTAAAGATTGAAAGCACAAGTGCTCCCTAGGTGGTTTTGGTAATTAATGTCAACATATCTCTTGTTGGACTAACACTTTTATCTAGTATGTTTCAGACAAGTTCAACAATGGAGTGGCATGGACTAAAGGATGTTGGAACTCCTTCAAGATGCTAAGGACAAAGGATTGGCTCAAGCTTCAAGCTCAAGACTCTTCATTTTACATTTTAGTGATCCAGGATCACATTGAGTCTATAGGAAAAGCCAATACTATCAAGGAGGGATGAGGTGTTGCTTAATGAGCCTCTTGCTTCATGTGCTTAGTGATATGCTCCAAAAACCCTCAACCACTTTCTCACATCCACATATGTCCTAAACCTAAAGTCAAACTCGGCTCCACTGATTCTTTCTATCCGGCGCCACCGAGTTTTGATGTCTTAGCCACTGCCACAAACCCTAGGCAAATCGGTCTCACCGATAGGGATCTCGGTCTCACCAAGATGGGATTGTAATCTCTCTGTGTATGTCCATTATCAAAATCGGTCTTACCGAGTTTGAGCAGTCGGTCCTACCGAGATTACAATGCAAACTCTCTGGTTAACTTATTATCAAAATCGGTCTCACCGAGTTTGATAATCGGTCCAACCGAGTTTGCCTGACCAACTCTCTGGTTAGCTAATTACCAAAATCGGTCTCACCGAGTTTGTGTAATCGGTCTTACCTAGATTACGTTATGCCCTAACCCTAAGTGAATCGGTCCCACCGAGTTGCATTTCGGTCCCACCAAAAATCCTAATGGTCACATTATTTGCTAAATCGGGCTGACCGAGTTTAACGATTCGGTCCCACCGAGTTTGGTAGATTGTGTGTAACTATTAGATTTTGTGTGGAGGCTATATATACCCCTCCACCTCCTCTTCATTCGTGGAGAGAGCCATCAGACTAAACCTACACTTCCAGCATCCTATATCTGAGAGAGAACTACCTACTCATGTGTTGAGGCCAAGATATTCCATTCCTACCATATGAATCTTGATCTCTAGCCTTCCCCAAGTTGCTTTCCACTCAAATCTTCTTTCCACCAGATCCAAATTCTATGAGAGAGAGTTGAGTGTTGGGGAGAGTATCATTTGAAGCACAAGAGCAAGGAGTTCATCATCAACGCACCATTTGTTACTTCTTGGAGAGTGGTGTCTCCTAGATTGGCTAGGTGTCACTTGGGAGCCTCCGACAAGATTGTGGAGTTGAACCAAGGAGTTTGTAAGGGCAAGGAGATCGCCTACTTCATGAAGATCTACCGCTAGTGAGGCAAGTCCTTCGTGGGCGACGGCCATGGTGGGATAGACAAGGTTGCTACTTCGTGGACCCTTCGTGGGTGGATCCCTCCGTGGACTCGCGCAACCGTTACCCTTCGTGGGTTGAAGTCTCCATCAACGTGGATGTACGATAGCACCACCTATCGGAACCACGCCAAAAACATCCGTGTCTCCAATTGCGTTTGAATCCTCCAATCCCTTCCCTTTACATTCTTGCAAGTTGCATGCTTTATTTTCCGCTGCTCATATACTCTTTGCATGCTTGCTTGCTATGTGTTGTGAATATTAAACTTGTGCCTAAACTCCACTCAAATTTTAAAGAAACCTAAAAACTGCAACTTTGGTACTTAGTGTCTAATCACCCCCCCTCTAGACACCTCTTCTCAAGGTCCTACAAGTGGTATCAGTGCATTGGTCTCCATTACTTTGGTTTAATGACCATTGGAGGAAGATGGATGAGTCTACTTTGGGGAGTCTTAGACATAGAGTGCCTATTCTTGATGGAGAGTATTTTCACGAGTGGAAAAATGAGATGCTTGTAATTTTCAATCAATATCATTTGAACAAGTACATTGCTAGTCCTTGTGCACCTTGTGTTGATCCTATGCATCCTACCCTTGATGAGTCTATTGACATGATTAGGAATGTTAGAACTGTTAATCTTATCACTAGAGGCTTGCCTAGAAACTTGATTATAAAACTGCCTACTCTTGAGTGTGCCTACACTATATGGAAATTTCTCGAGGAACGATTTCCTGATTATTCTTTGAAAAATCTTGATGAAATTCTCCATAACTCTATTGCCTTGAGTAAGATGAATACTAGTGATGCTATGTTTGGTGATCGTCTATTTGAGCTTACAAACCTTATGCGTGCCAAAGGAAATGTTGGTATTATTAGTGATATTATTTCCGAAGCTATAAAAATTCATAGACAAGATCATTGTCAAAATCACTCTAACGAATCACCCTCTCTAGGATTTGATCCACCACATGACGATGTTGAACATGGATACTATGATGAGGATGATGATAGTGACTTCGATCTTGATGATGCAATGAGACATTTTGGTCTTATGGCAAATCTTCGGGTTATATGTCAGGAGGAAAGGAATGGGTCCTTGACAGTGGATGTACCGATCACATGACCAGAGATAAAGACATGTTTCGTGAGCTTGCGGATAATGATAGTCCTCGAAAGTATGTCACTTTCGGTGACAACTCAAAGGGTAAGGTGGTTGGCCTCGGTAAGGTGGCCATCTCACATGATAGCTCCATACAAAATGTCATGCTCGTTGAATCTCTTGGATACAACTTACTTTCAGTATCTAGACTTGCTGACTTTGGTTTCAGTGTCCTATTTACTGAAGTTGATTGCCAAGTGTTTTGTCGAGACAATCATAAAATGGTCTTTACCGGTATACATAGAGGTGATCTTTACATTGTTGATTTCACTAAAAAGGCCCAACCTAAAACTTGCTTCATTGCTAAATCCTCAAAAGGTTGGTTATGGCATAGACGATCAGGTCATGTTGGTATGCGAAACCTTGACAAGCTTATTAAGGGAAATCATATCCTTGGAGTTAATGATGTTATATTTGATAAGGATAGACTTTGCAGTGCTTGTCAGGCAGGTAAACAGGTTGGAGGAAGGCATCCCGTGAAGAACATCATGACCACAAGGAGGCCACTTGAGCTACTTCACATGGATCTCTTTGGTCCCAACTCTTACAAGAGTCTCGGTGGAAATTCTTTTGGTCTAGTTATAGTTGATGATTTTTCCAGATTTACGTGGGTGTTCTTTCTCGATGATAAATCGCAGGTTCAAAAGATCTTCAAAAACTTCGCTAGGAAGGCCCAAAACCAATTTGAAGTGAAGATCAAGAAGGTTCGCAGCGACAACGGAACGGAGTTCAAGAACGCAAATGTGGACACCTTTCTTGACGAAGAAGGGATTTCACACGAGTTCTCGGCTATGTACACACCTCAACAAAATGGAGTTGTTGAGAGGAAGAACCGGACGCTCATCGAAATGGCGAGAACGATGCTTGATGAGTACAAGACGCCGAAGCACTTTTGGGCAGAAGCGGTTCAGACAGCTTGTCATGCAACAAATTGCTTGTATCTTCACAAGCTACTCGGCAAGACGGCATACGAGCTCCTCACCGGAGACAAAGATCCTTCGGAAGAAATCCAAGACTTGTCTATTGGCAAGGTTCGTCCAACGGAGGTGAAGGAGAGTACCTCGTCCGTCCAAGTGGAAGCTTCTACTTCACGACAAGGTGAACCAAGAGTTGATACGGAAGCATCCACAAGTGGGACACACCAAGATGAAGGAAACGAGGAAGTGCATCAAGATGAACGTCGACAACCTCCTTCTCCACCACGACAAGAGAACGACAATGCCAACAATGAAGAAGTCCAAGAAGAAGAACAAGATGAAGAAGATGTTCAACGAAGATCCAAGCAAAAGCTTTCACGAGTTTGAGCAAGAATTGCGAAAGACCATCCCGTCGAACAAATCTACAATGATATTCAAACCGGGAGAATCACTCGCTCTAAAACTCATTTAGCTAACTTTTGTGAAAACTATTCTTTCATCTCTAGCATTGAACCTATGAAGGTCGAAGAAGCGTTGGAAGATCCGGATTGGATAAATGCTATGCATGAAGAGCTACACAACTTTGAGAGGAACCAAGTTTGGACATTGGTTGAGAATCCCGACAACAACCACAACATCATCGGTACCAAATGGGTGTTTCGCAACAAGCAAGATGAAGATGGACAAGTAATTCGCAACAAAGCACGTCTCGTCGCCCAAGGCTACACACAAGTCGAAGGTATGGACTATGGTGAGACTTATGCTCCCGTTGCTAGACTTGAGTCTATTCGCATCTTACTTGCCTATGCTAATCACCATGATATCACATTGTACCAAATGGACATTAAAGTGCTTTTCTAAATGGTGAAATAGAGGAGGAAGTTTATGTTAAACAACCTCCTGGCTTTGTCAATCCTAAGAAACCCAATCATGTTTACAAACTTCAGAAAGCTCTTTATGGTCTTAAACAAGCTCCTAGAGCATGGTATAAATGCTTGACCAAGTTCCTTATTGAAAAAGGCTTTGAAATTGGGAAAATTGATTCTACTCTTTTTACTAAAAGGGTTAATGGTGAACTATTTGTGTGCCAAATCTATGTTGATGATATTATATTTGGTTCAACTAACCCTCATTTTAGTGAAAAGTTTGGGAAGCTAATGTCGGAGAAGTTTGAGATGTCAATGATGAGTGAACTCAAATTCTTTCTTGGGTTGCAAATCAAGCAAACTAAGGAAGGTACTTTTGTCTCTCAAACGAAGTACACTAAGGACTTATTCAAGAAGTTCAATATGCAAGAATGCAAAGGTATGTCTACACCCATGCCTACTAGTGGACATCTTGATTTGACCAAAGATGGTGAACCGGTTGATCAAAAGGTTTATCGCTCTATGATTGGTTCATTATTATATCTATGTGCTTCACGTCCCGATATTATGCTAAGTGTGTGCATGTGTGCATGATATCAAGCTGCTCCTAAAGAATGTCATCTTAAGGCTGTGAAAAGGATAGTGAGATACTTAATCCATACACCAAATTTTGGCATTTGGTATCCTAAGAGGGCCTCTTTCGATCTTGTTGGCTATTCTGACTCAGACTATGCCGGAGACAAGGTTGATAGAAAGTCCACTTCGGGTACTTGTCAATTTCTTGGTAGATCTCTTGTGTCTTGGTCCTCCAAGAAACAAAACTCGGTATCCTTATCCACCGCCGAAGCTGAATATATTGCCGCTGGTTCATGTTGTGCTCAATTACTTTGGATGACCCAAACTCTTAAAAATTATGGGATATATGTGAGACATGTTCCATTGCTTTGTGATAATGAAAGTGCTATCAAAATTGGTCATAATCCTGTGCAACATTCTCGAACTAAGCATATTGAAGTTCGTCATCATTTCATTCGAGATCATGTTGCTAAGGGTGACATTGATCTTAAGCATGTTCGCACCGAAAAGAAATTAGCGGATATATTCACTAAACCTCTTGATGAGAAAGTGTTTTGCAGGTTAAGAGGAGAATTGAACATCATTGATGCTTCAAACTTGGAGTAGAAACTCCATTGGATACATGCAAGACATGAGCTTATGACTAATCCTTGATATTTCTCTTATGATGAAAAACTTATGTCTTGGATATATTTGTATCTTGCATGCTATCTAACCCATGTAGGTACTTGGTTGAATCAAATTCCATGAGGTTGAAACCTACTCATATCTTGAGCAATCTCTACATCACCAAGTCTCTACACAAGGTGGTTGAAGACAAGGAATCACGGAACCATTCAAACATATCCTTTGACAAATTCTATGTTGAGTTTCATGAGTGTCATTTTTGGATACACAAGTGCTCTTCCTTGCAAGAACTAACCCATGTAGGTAGATGGACTCAAATTCCAAGTGGTGCTCCAAATTCTTGATGAGCTACATCAACCTTGAGCAACCCACGCAAGTTCAACTACATGGACAACACCACCAACCAAGGTATGTTATTCCATCTTAGAGAAGCTTTACTCCGAGTCATGAGTTAAAGCAACTTGACAAGATGTGAATACATCAAGATGCTTAAACGAAAAATGGCAACCCCATTTTGAGCTTAAACGATGAGTATGACCTATGATCAAGTGATCTCACTTGACTCCTAAGTCAATATACTCTAACATAGGTGACTTTGTCGCCGACCATCTCTAGATGAAGTTCTCCTGTGTTCTGTTCTGAGTTTTTGCATTTGTTTCATGCATATGTGTTTCCCCTTTCAAAAAAAACTTCATCTAGATTTCTTTCTGTTTTCTCTGCATGTTCTGCATCCAATTCCTTGCATATCATTCAGTAAATTCCTTGCAAATCTTTGTGAGATCTTTCTAGTCTAGTGAGCTGAGGTGACAAGTGTTTTCTCTGCGATGAACTCGGTTACACCGATTTGTTATTTTCGGTCCAACCGAATCTTTTCGGTCTAACCGAAGCATACCACTCGGTGCCACCGATTTCACAACAGGAAAAACAGTTTGCCACTTATTCTGTGTTTCTTCTGATCCAGCTCCACTCAATGAATCTTGTCCTCTACAAGCATCACATTTTTATCATTGCTTTATGGTGTGACTCAAGGATCAAACCCATTCATGACAAATTCTAGAGGGAGAGAGAGATTACATCTTTATCAAGCCATTCTTGGAAATTGATGTCAAAGGGGGAGAGAGAGATCACATCAAAGCTTATCATTTAGAGAGAGAGATCACATCTCATAGGGGGAGAGAGATCCTTCAGGGAGAGAGAGAGAGATCTCCAGGGGGAGAGAATACTAGTAGAAAGTATTTCTCAAGGATCCCAGATGCTTGGTGTTCAAGAGGAGAGATGTCCACATGTCTTCTTGAGGGGAGAGACATGTTCATATGATCTGTTGTGCTCATTTTGCATTAGCATACATTAGCTCTGAACTTTAGCTCTAATCATCATTCATATCTTTCAGCTCTGTTTTCTTTCAGCTCTGATTTTCTGTTCCCTATCTTCTCCCAGTATCCCATGCTAGATTCAGGGGGGCAAGGCATCTAAGGGAAAGAAATCATTTAAATTCATTGCATATCTTTACTCTTGGGGACATGTCTAATCAACTGTGGTACTCAGTACTCACTCTCTACATGTCATCCCAGTCTTGGTATTCTTGTGGTTTCTTCTGTTTGCTCTGACTAGTAGATGTATCTGTGTTATCTAACCTTATTTTCACAGGTTCATTCCACCCTAAGCCAACTCAAGACTACAAGGTAAGTATATGCATCACAATCATGTGTATGAGGAATTCTTGCTGATGTACATACTGTTTGCAAGAAGGACTCATGGGCATGAAGGTATTTCCTTCAATACGTTTTGCTCTGATGCATATGGCCAAGATACATGTAACACATTGCCTACTCTATCATGGTTATGCTCTCACATGCTTCTATATTTCATATTCACATGATTGCATACATGTAGGGGGAGTCTATGCTTGTTACATGTCTTTCCAAAGCTTTATTTGCTATTCTTTATATCTTTATCTAAAGCTTTGATGTATGTTGTCATCAATTACCAAAAAGGGGGAGATTGAAAGCACAAGTGCTCCTTAGGTTTTGGTAATTAATGTCAACATATCTCTTGTTGGACTAACACTTTTATCTAGTATGTTTCAGACAAGTTCAACAATGGAGTGGCATGGACTAAAGGATGTCGGAACTCCTTCAAGATGCTAAGGATAAAGGATTGGCTCAAGCTTCAAGCTCAAGACTCTTCATTTTACATTTTAGTGATCCAGGATCACATTGAGTCTATAGGAAAAGCCAATACTATCAAGGAGGGATGAGGTGTTGCTTAATGAGCCTCTTGCTTCATGTGCTTAGTGATATGCTCCAAAAACCCTCAACCACTTTCTCACATCCACATATGTCCTAAACCTAAAGTCAAACTCGGCTCCACTGATTCTTTCTATCCGGCGCCACCGAGTTTTGATGTCTTAGCCACTGCCACAAACCCTAGGCAAATCAGTCTCACCGATAGGGATCTCGGTCTCACCGAGATGGGATTGTAATCTCTCTGTGTATGTCCATTATCAAAATCGGTCTTACCGAGTTTGAGCAATCGGTCCTACCGAGGTTACAATGCAAAGTCTCTGGTTAACTTATTATCAAAATCGGTCTCACCGAGTTTGATAATCGGTCCAACCGAGTTTGCCTGACCAACTCTCTAGTTAGCTAATTACCAAAATCGGTCTCACCGAGTTTGTGTAATTGGTCTTACCGAGATTACGTTATGCCCTAACCCTAACCGAATCGGTCCCACCGAGTTGCATTTCGGTCCCACCGAAAATCCTAACGGTCACATTATTTGCTAAATCGGTCTGACCGAGTTTAACGATTCGGTCCCACCGAGTTTGGTAGATTGTGTGTAACGGTTAGATTTTGTGTGGAGGCTATATATACCCCTCCACCTCCTCTTCATTCGTGGAGAGAGCCATTAGACTGAACCTACACTTCCAGCATCCTATCTCTAAGAGAGAACTACCTACTCATGTGTTGAGGCCAAGATATTCCATTCCTACCATATGAATCTTGATCTCTAGCCTTCCCCAAGTTGCTTTCCACTCAAATCTTCTTTCCACCAGATCCAAATCCTATGAGAGAGAGTTGAGTGTTGGGGAGAGTATCATTTGAAGCACAAGAGCAAGGAGTTCATCATCAACGCACCATTTGTTACTTCTTGGAGAGTGGTGTCTCCTAGATTGGCTAGGTGTCACTTGGGAGCCTCCGACAAGATTGTGGAGTTGAACCAAGGAGTTTGTAAGGGCAAGGAGATCGCCTACTTTGTGAAGATCTACCGCTAGTGAGGCAAGTCCTTCGTGGGTGACGGCCATGGTGGGATAGACAAGGTTGCTACTTCGTGGACCCTTCGTGGGTGGAGCCCTCCGTGGACTCACGCAACCGTTACCTTTCATGGGTTGAAGTCTCCATCAACGTGGATGTACGATAGCACCACCTATCGGAACCACGCCAAAAACATCTGTGTCTCCAATTGCGTTTGAATCCTCCAATCCCTTCCCTTTACATTCTTGCAAGTTGCATGCTTTATTTTCCGCTGCTCATATACTCTTTGCATGCTTGCTTGCTATGTGTTGTGAATGTTAAACTTGTGCCTAAACTCCACTCAAATTTTAAAGAAACCTAAAAACTGCAACTTTGGTACTTAGTGTCTAATCACCCCCCTCTAGACACCTCTTCTCAAGGTCCTACAAAGATGTGTACCTCGAATAATGCGGTTGATCCGAACATAAATTTGAGAGGAAAAGGAAAAAATAAAAAGGGAGAGAAAAAGGAAAAAACCTAGTTTAAAATGAAACCTAAGGAGGCCGAAGTATGTGTAGAATCTTCAGAGCCGGGTAGCATTCCATGGGTTCGGCCCAAGGCGATTATCCGCTGCGTTTCAAAGGCGATAGGCTCCTCTAGTAAGGACTTCATCTATGACGAAGGGCCCCTCCCATTTGGGCTTGAGCTTGTCCTTTTTCTTTTCCGGGAGGCGTAAAACAAGTCCTCCAACATTGTATGTCTTAGCCTGCACTTCTCTGCTTTGGTAACGCCTGGCCTGTTGTTGATAAAATGCGGAATGGGCTTTAGCAACATCGTGCTCCTCTTCGAGTCCGTCTATGTCATCCTGCCGGTCTAGTTTGGCTTCTCTCTCTTCGTAAATGCGCACTCTAGGTGAGTCATGAATAATATCATAGGGCAATTCTTCCTCTGCGCCGTACACCATAAAGAAGGGTGTGTATTCGGTCGTTCGATTGGGCGTGGTCCGGAGTCCCCAAAGTACGGAATCGAGTTCCTCAACCCGGTGCTTGTCTAATTCTCGTAAAGAGCACAGTAGTCTAGGCTTAATACCACTCATGATCAGACCATTGACCCTTTCGACTTGTCGTTTGTTTGAGGGTGGTATACGGATGAGTAGTCGAGTTTAATTCCCAACTTAGTGCACCAAGTTTTCACCTCATCAGCTATGAAGTTGGAGCCATTATCAGTGATGATACTGTGCGGGACACCATAACGGTGGACAACGCCGGATATAAAGTCAATCATTGGCCCGGCCGCAGCTGTTTTTACTGGTTTGGCCTCTATCCATTTAGTGAATTTATCTACCATTACCAACAAGTATTTCTTTTTGTGGTTCCCCCCTTTAAGGGGACCGGCCATATCAAGCCCCCAAACCACAGAGGGTCAAGTAATGGGATTATTCTTAATGCGGTGGGAGGCATGTGGCTTTGATTGGCGAAAAGCTGACAGCCCACACAAGGTTGGTAAGGGCTTTAGTGTCTACTTGAGCCGTGGGCTAGAAAAACCCTGTCCGGAACGCCTTGCTTATGAGGGCTCAAGCTGCGGCGTGATGACCGCCGAGACCAGCATGTATTTCTACCAAGAGTTGCCTTCGCTCCTCTTCAGAGATACACCTTTGAAGGACTCCATTAGTACTTCTTTTATACAGTTCACCCTCATGCACTTTAAAGGCTTTAGAGTGGCGAACTATGCACCAAGCTTCATTTTGATCGTCAGGAAGCTCCTGCCTATTAAGGTAGGCCAGGAATGGTTCAGTCCAGGGTGCGATGACCGCCATGATCTCATGAGCAGACGGTTTTATCTCAATATCTAGACCCCCGACGGTGTCTACATTGTGTTCGACAGCTGGGGGTGTGATCAGGTCTGTATTGCCTTCTCAGCTCTCACCCTACCACACTACGGATGGCTTAAAGAGCCTTCCCACAAAGGTTTTAGGTGGCACAGGGTCGCTCTTAGCGCCCATACGAGCAAGGATGTCGGCTGCCTGATTACTCCCTCGAGCAACGTGATGAAACTCAAGTCCTTCAAACCGAGCTGATATTTTTAATATGTCGTTTCGATATGCCGCCATTTTTGGGTCCTTTGCATCAAACTCTCCGTTGACCTGGGAAATTGTGAGGTTGGAATCACCGCGCACCTCCAGGCGTTGTATACCCATGGAGACATCCATGAAAAGACCATGTAGCAGCGCCTCGTATTCGGCTGCATTGTTGGAGTTCGTATACATAATTTGTAGTACGTAGCGGACTGTGTCCCCAGTAGGGGATGTTAGGATGACGCCAGCCCCCAGTCCGGCCAGCATTTTAGAGCCGTCGAAGTACATAATCCAATTGGAGTATGAGCTATACTCTTTAGGGAGTTCGGCTTCCGTCCATTCACCGACAAAATCGGCCAACACCTGGGATTTAATAGCCCAGCGTGGCTTGTATACAATTTCGAACGGTAAAAGCTTGATGGCCCATTTGGCTATGCGACCAGTGCCATCCCTGTTATTGATAATGTCATTGAGTGGTACTTTAGATTCCACTATGATTGAACACTCTTGAAAGTAGTGTCGCAGTTTATGGGATGCCATGAAGACTGTGTAGGCTATCTTCTGATAGTGGGGGTATCAGGATTTGCAAGGTGTAAGGACCTCTGATACATAATAGACTGGTTTTTGGGTGGGGAATTTATGTCCCTCTTCCCCTCGTTCGATGATGAGCACAACACTAACTACCTGGTTAGTTGCCAAAATATATAATAACATGGGCTGTCCAACACCTTGTGCAGCTAGGATTGAGTTGCTTGCAAGAAGGATTTTAATTTCTTCCAGTCCGGTCCATTTGAAGTTATCTGTGCGCTGTAATAGCTTGTAGAGTGGTAGCACCTTTTCTCCCAATTTGGAGATAAAGCGGCTTAAGGCCGCAACGCACCTAGCTAGTTTCTGGCCTTGCTTTAGGTCTATTGGTATGGCCAATTGTGAGAACGCTCGGATCTTAGCTGGGTTTGCTTCAATTCCTCTATGGGAAACAATGAACCCGAGCAATTTTCCGGCCGGAACTCCGAAGACACATTTTTTCGGATTAAGTCGTATGTCATATGTTTGAAGGTTCTTGAAGGTGAGGCGAAGATCATCCACCAGTGTCTCGACGTGTTTTGTCTTGATGACCACGTCGTCCACGTATGCTTCAACCATTTTGCCTATTTGTTTTTACAAGCAAGTTTGAATTATACGCTGGTAGGTAGCCCCAGCGTTTTTGAGTCCAAAGGGCATAGTGTTGAAGCAAAAGAGACCGTAAGGGGTGATGAACGCAGTTGCATCCCAGTCCGATTCCTTCATCTTAATCTGATGGTATCCGAAATAGGCGTCGAGGAAACACAAAGAATCGTGCCCTGTTATTGCGTCAATAATTTGGTCGATGTGAGGCAATGGGAAGGGGTCTTTAGGGCAAGCCTTGTTGACGTCCTTGAAATTGACGTACATGCGCCAGGATTTGTCCTTCTTTGGTACCATAACCAAGTTGGCTAACCAATCTGGATGTTTAATTTCCCTAATAAACCCAGCCTCTAACAACTTGGCTAGCTCTTCTCCCATGGCTTGACGCTTGAGTTCAGAGAATCACCATAGTGTCTGCTTCACGGGTTTGAATCCCTTGATTACATTGAGACTGTGTTCGGCCAGTCTTTGTGGGATGTCAGGCATGTCTGAAGGGTGCCATGCAAAGATATCCCAATTCTCTCGCGGGAATGTGCCTAGGGCGGCGTCCACTGCCAGATCCAGCTATGCTCCGATAGATGCCGTTTTGTTAGGGTCCGTCGGGTGCACTTGGAATTTGACTATTTCCTCGGCTAGCTTGAAGAGCTGGATTTGGATCTCTTATCGAGGATCACATCATCCCTATCCACCGTGGACCGTAGGGTGGTTAATTCCTCCACCGCTAGGGCTTCAGATAGCGCCTTGACGACCAAGGATGCATTTTTGTTTTTGGCACGAAGGGCTTTGTCCCGGTCGCTTGAAATTGTGATAATTCCATGAGGTCTGGGCATTTTGAGTTTCATATACCCGTAATGGGGTATAGCTTGAAAGCGTGAGAAAGCGTCCTGGCCAAGGATGGCGTGATACCCACTATTGAAGGGGACCACATGAAAGAGCAACTCTTCGGATCTATAGTTTTTGGGATGCCGAATACCACATCCAGTTTAATTTTCCCCGAGCATTGTGCTTCTCGACTGGGGATAATACCTTGAAAGGTGGTATTGCTCTGCTCGATGTGTGATCTTTCCATCTGCATTTTATCGAGCGTGTCCTCATAGATGAGGTTAAGCCCGCTGCCGCTATCCATGAGCACTTTAGTAAGCCAAAAGCCATCAACGATGGAGTTTAGTACTAAGGCAGCAGGTGGTCAGACTGACCGAGCCTTTGGTTTGTCTTCGGTCGTAAAGGTTATTGTCGTGTCGTTCCATGGGCTGTTGCGGTAACTTGGTGGACTTTGCGGAGTGCTCATTTGCGCCGATTGTTCGAAGAGAAGGTCTCGAAGACCGTGAGGACATTAAAGTTGTCCCTCTTTGGAGAGTATTTCTCTGGAGTTGTGGTGAGGATGGCCTCTCTACTTTTTGCTACTTGTCGGAGTATCCAGCATGCTTGGAGGCTATAGGTTGGGACTATGAGTGGAGTGGCGTGAATCGGGCAGGGCTTGTCCAGCAGTTTGTCAAGAACGGACCTATGTCCCGTGAAGGGTTTATTTTTCCTGCCCGTAGACTGGTGGTCGGGTTACCCGCCAGGATGTATCCGTTTAGCCCGGGCCGCACACTGCTTCAAGGCAGCAGGCTCCAGTTGAGTTTTCTGGGCCTTCCATGTGCTTTCCATCGCACAATACTTTTGCACTACTTGTGATAATTTCCATGAAGCCCTGTATGTGGCGACGGTCGAGGGCATTCAATATTCCCTCATCGGTGCAGTTACGATGGAAAACCAAAACTATGTCGTCGTTCAAGCAGTCTTCGATCCTGTTTTTAACAAGCAGGAATCTGGCCCAAAAGTGGTGGACCGTATCCTGAGGCTGTTGCCGCACATACATCAGGTCATATATATCTAGAGGACCTGAGTTGCTTGGAGAATATAGATTGTGGTGGGTGGGTGGCTTAAATTTTAGATCCTGTCCCACATTTGTGTTCGGAGCTTGAAAGGTCTCCAAGGCGACCGGTTTGGGTCCAGGGAGGCACAAGGGCTCGTGCAATCCTATGCTTGAGCCAGAGTCCGGAGGGTGTGAGGTCCCATCCGAAGGGGGAGTATCTGGCTCAGGGGATTCGGAGACCCGAACATACTTGGTCTTCAATATAGGGAGGGAAGTGTCTTTGGCCGGTTCCTCAACGACTGCTACGAGGTGGGTGATCGGCGGGTCATTAATTTCCCTCTGGTCGGTCTTGAGCCTGATCCGATCATAGTCCGTTGAGACCCCCAGGGCGGCGATGCAGTCTAGCAGTTCGTTTAAAGATGAAACATCCGTCGGATCCAACTTTTCGGAGTACTTAGGGTCGATGCGAAGACGGTGTCCAGCGGCCGTGGGGGGAGTTGCGGGCTCGACAGCCGCGCAAGCCCCTATAGTGAAACCGCCGAACTGGAGGGTCTGCCTAGAAGCTAGGCACCCTCCAGAAGTGATATTGTTGTTGATGACTAGGTGAGGCATAGATTGCTTTTTGTAGACAACACGACATAGCTCTCAATGAAAGCACCAATGTCGATGTCAAAACCGGCAGATCTCGGGTAGGGGGCCCAAGTTGTGCGTCTAAGGATCAATGGTAACAAGGGACCAGGGGACACTATGTTTACCCATGTTCGGGCCCTCTTAAGGGAGGAAAAAATCCTATTCCTGCTTGATTATATTCGACGAGTATGGAGATTACAAGAGTTGATCTACCTCGAGATCGCAATGGCTAGACCCTAGATGTCTAGCCTATGAGTATTCCAATGACGGTAAATAAGATAGCCTCTATGGTATAACCCCTTCAGTTTGTATACACACCGGAGGGCCCTAGGGTTTGTACAAGGTCGGTTCATTGGGGAAGGAAACTTTTAGACTCTAATCTTGCTGTCTACGTATGGAGAAGTCCCATCCGGACACGGAGGATAATCTTCAGCTTGATCTTGTACGGCCCATCCAACCCGGCCCATACTCCTAGGCCAGACACCTGAGGACCCCAGAATCCAGGACTCCCTCAGAGGCACATGATGACTACTTCAAGCTCACAAGGGATTGCTGCGGACTCACCCTACTCCCTTAGATAATGCAATGCTCTGAACACGATAGTTTGAAGTTCAACCCTCTTCTCCCATGCAGAGTCACAGGCAGCACCTCGGATAAAAGCACATGCGAGAACTTTCTTTCTCTGCTAAGCAGACATGCACGCTTGCTCTGAGGATGCTTGCACTTGGTACTGTTGCCAATGCTATTGGTGAGATGGTCCAGATGGGGGAGAGCACATGCCTAACGACTACTGTCAGGTTTGCCCACGTCGTGCTGCAGGTGTTTGGAGCAGAATATATGAGAGAACCAAATGTGCAGGATACAGAAAAGTTGTTGCCTATTGGAGAGGCCAGAGGGTTTCCGGGAATGCTCGGATGAATTGATTTCATGCATTCGCAATGGAAAAAGTACCCCAAAGGTTTGCGGGAAATGTATCAAGGTCACACCAAAGAGGCCACCATCATATTGGAAGTAGTGGCATCACATGATTTGTGGACTTGGCATGCTTTCTTTTGAATGTCGGGTTCCCACAACGACATCAACGTGCTTCAACGATCTCCCATGCCCAGGAGGCTTTGTAATGGCGAATCGACGTCGTGCAACTACACTGTCAACTGTCGTGACTACAACATGGATACTATCTTGCCGATGGTATCTAACCTTAGTGGGCGGTGAAGGAAATATGCCCTAGAGGCAATAATTAAGTTATTATTTTATATTTCCTTATATCATGATAAATGTTTATTATTCATGCTAGAATTGTATTAGCCGGAAACTTGATACATGTGTGAATACATAGACAAAACACTGTGTCCCTCGTAAGCCTCTACTTGACTAGCTCGTTAATCAAAGATGGTTAAGTTTCCTAACCATAGACTTGTGTTGTAATTTGATGAACGAGATCACATCACTAGGAGAATGATGTGATGGACAAGACCCATCTGTTAGCTTAGCATCTTGATCGTTCAGTTTTATTGGTATTGCTTTCTTCATGTCAAATACATATTCCTTCGACTATGAGATTATGCAACTCCCGGATACTGGAGGAATACCTTGTGTGCTATCAAAGTCACAACATAACTAGGTGACTATAAAGATGCTCTACAGGTATCTCCGAAGGTGTTCGTTGGGTTGGCATAGATCAAGATTAGGATTTGTCACCCCGAGTTTCAGATAGGTATCCCTAGGCCCTCTTGGTAATGCACATCTTAATAAGCCTTGCAAGCAATGTGACTAATGAGTTAGTTGCGGGATGATGCATTACGAAACGAGTAAAGAGACTTGTCGGTAATGAGATTGAACTAGGTATGAAGATACTGACGATCGAATCTCGGGCAAGTAACATACCAATGACAAAGGGAATAATGTATGTTGTCATTACAGAATGACCGATAAAGATCTTCATAGAATATGCGGGAACCAACATCAGCATCCAGGTTCCTCTATTGGTTATTGACCGAAGAGGTGTCTCGGTCATGTCTACATAGTTCTCGAACATGTAGGATCCGCATGCTTAAAGTTCGATGACGATTTTGTATTATATGAGTTATGTGATTTGGTGACCGAATGTTGTTTGGAGTCCCGGGTGAGATCAAGGACATGATGAGGAGTCTCGAAATGGTCGAGAGGTAAAGATTCATATATAGGATGATAGTATTTGGACACCGGAAGTGTTCCGGGGGTACCGAGTACGTCTCGGGTCACCGAAAGGGGTTCCGGACAACCCCCGACAAGCTATATGGGCCTAATGGGCCAAGAGAGGGACAGACCAGCCCCAAAAGGGGCAGGTGAGCCCCCTATGGGCCGAATAGGAGGAGAAGGAAAGGAAGGGAAGGGAGAAGGAAAGGGGAGGATTCGGCCTCCCCCTTTCCTTCCCCTCCCCCTCTCTTTCCTTCCCCTTCGATGGATATGGAAGGGGGGAGGCCGACTTGGAGGAGGTGCCCAAGTTGGATTACTCCTACTTGGGGCACCCCTTGCAGCCCCTCTCCCTCTCCCACCTATATATATGTGGGGAGGGGGCACCGTTAGAACACACAAGATTGATTCCTAGTCGTGTGCGGCGCCCCCTCCACAGTTTACGCCTCCGGTCATATTGTCGTAGTGCTTAGGCGAAGCCCTGCGCGGATCACTTCACCATCACCGTCATGGCGCCATCATGCTGACGAAACTCTCCCTCGACACTTTGCTGGATCAAGAGTTTGAGGGACGTCATTGAGCTGAACGTGTGCAGAACTCAGATGTGCCGTACGTTCGGTGCTTGATCGGTCGGAACAAGAAGAAGTTCAACTACATCAACCGCATTGTCAAACACTTCCGCTTTTTGGTCTACGAGGGTACATGGACACACTCTCCCCCTCTCATTGCTATGCGTCTCCTAGATAGATCTTGCTTGAGCGTAGTATTTTTTTTGAAATTGCATGCTATGTTCCCCAATAGTGGCATCCGAGCCAGGTCTATGCGTAGATGATATGCACGAGTATAACACAAAGAGTTGTTTGCGGTGATAGTCATACTGCTTACCACCAACGTCTTTTTTGATTCGGCGGTATTGTTGGATGAAGCGGCCCGGACCAAGCTTACATGACCACATTCATGAGACCGGTTCCACCGATAGACATGCAACTAGTTTTGCATAAAAGTGGCTGGCGGGTGTCTGTTTCTCCAACTTTAGTTGAATCGAATTTGACTACGGCCGGACCTTGTTGAAGGTTAAAACAGCAAACTTGATGAAACACCGTTGTGGTTTTGATGCGTAGGTAAGAGTGATTCTTACTAGAAGCATGTAGCAGCCACATAAAACTTGCAACAACAAAGTAGAGGACGTCTAACTTGTTTTTACAGGGCATGTTGTGATGTGATATGGTCAAGACATGATGTGATATACGTTATTGTATGAGATGATCATGTTTTGTAAAAGTTATCGGCAACTGGCAGGAGCCTTATGGTTGTCGCTTTATTGTATGAAATGCAAACGCCATGTAATTGCTTTACTTTATCACTATGCGTTAGCGATAGTTGTAGAAGCAATAGTTGGCGAGACGACCATGACACAATGATGGAGATCAAGGTGTCGAGCCGGTGATAATGGAGATCATGACAATGCTTTGGAGATGGAGATCAAAACCACAAGATGATGATGGCCTTATCATGTCACATATTTTGATTGCATGTGATGTTTATCTTTTATAAGCATCTTATTTTGCTTAGTACGGCGGTAGCATTATAAGATGATCCCTCACTAAAATTTCAAGGTATAAGTGTTCTCCCTGAGTATGCACCATTGCGAAAGTTCTTCATGCTGAGACACCACGTGATGATCGGGCATGATAGGCTATACGTTCACATACAACAGGTGCAAGACAGTTTGGCACATGCGGAATACTTGGGTTAAACTTGACGAGCCTAGCATGTACAGACATGGCCTCGGAACACTAGAGACGGCATGAATCATATAGTAGATATGATCAACATAGATATGTTCACCATTGAAGACTGCTCCATCTCACGTGATGATCGGACATGGTTTAGTCGATTTGGATCACGTAATCATTTAGATGACTCAAGGGATGTCTATCTAAGCGGGAGTTCTTAAGTAATATGATTAATTGAACTTTAATTTATAATGAACTTAGTCTTGATAGTATTTGCAAATTATGTTGTAGATCAATAGATCGCGTTGTAGCTCCCCTATCTTTTTGATATGTTCCTAGAGAAAACTAAGTTGAAAGTTGATAGTAGCAATGACGCGGACTGGGTCCGTGATCCAAGGATTATCCTCATTGCTGCACAGAAGAATTATGTCCTTGATGCACCATTAGGTGACAGACCTATTGTAGGAGCAGATGCAGACGTTATGAACGTTTGACAAGCTCGGTATGATGACTACTTTATAGTTTAGTGCGCCATGCTTTACGGCTTAGAACCGGGACTTCAAAAAGGTTTTGAATGCCGTGGAACATATGAGATGTTCCAAGAGTTGAAATTGGTATTTCAGACTCATGCTCATGTCGAGAGGTATGAGACCTCTGACAATTACTTTGCCTACAAGATGGAGGAGAATAGCTCAGGCAGTAAGCATGTACTCAGACTGTCTGGGTACTACAATCGCTTGAATCAATTGGGAGTTAATCTTCCAGATAAGATAGTGATTGACAAAGTTCTCTAGTAACTATCACCAAGCTACTAGAACTTCGTGATGAACTATAATATGCAAGGGATGACGAAAACGATTCTCGAGCTCTTCACAATGCTGAAATCGGCAAAGGTAGAAATCAAGAAAGAGCATCAATTGTTGATGGTTGACAAGACCACTAGTTTCAAGTAAAATGGCAAGGGAAAGAAAGGGAACTTCAAGAAGAATGGCAAGCAAGTTGCCACTCTCGGGAAAAAGCCCAAATCTAGACCTAAGCCTGAAAAAAGTGCTCTGCAAAGGAAATGGTCACTGGAAGCGAAACTGCCCCAAATAATTGGCAGATAAGAAGGATGGCAAAGTGAACAAAGGTATATATGATATACATGTTATTGATGTGTAATTTACTAGTGTTCATAGCGACCCATGGGTATTTGATACCGGTTCAGTTGCTGAGATTAGTAACTCGAAACAGGAGTTGCAGAATGAACAGAGACTAGTTAAGAGCAAAGTGACGATGTGTGTTGGAAGTGATTCCAAGGTTGATAAGATCACCATCGCACACTCCCTCTACCTTCGGGATTAGTGTTGGACCTAAATAAATGTTATTTGGTGTTTGCGTTGAGCATGAATATGATTGGATCATGTTTATTGTGACACAGTTATTCATTTAAGTCAGAGAATAATTGTTGTTTTGTTTACATGAATAAAACCTTCTATGGTTATACACCCAATGTAAATGGTTTACTGAATCAAGATCATAGTGATACACATATTCATAATATTGATGCCAAAAGATGCAAAGTTGATAATGATAGTGCAACATATTTGTAGCACAGCCGTTTAGGTCATATTGCTGTAAAGCGCATGAAGAAACTCCATGCGGATGGGCTTTTGGAACCACTTGATTATGAATCATTTGATACTTGCAAACCATGCCTCATGGGCAAGAGAACTAAAACTCCGTTCTCCAAAACAATGGAGCGAGCTAATGACTTATTGGAAACAATACATACCGATGTATGCGGTCCGATGAGTGTTGAGGCTCGCAGCGGGTACCATTATTTTCTGACCTTCACAGACGATTTGACCAGATATGGGTATATCTACTTGATGAAACACAAGTCTGAAACATTTGAAAAGTTCAAAGAATTTCAGAGTGAAGTGGAGAATCATCGTAACAAGAAAATATAGTTTCTATGATCTGATCGTGGAGGCGAATATTTGAATTACGAGTTTGGCCTTTGTCGGATTTCGGGTTCCGACAGACCCTTGAGGTTCGAACACTGGGGTGCACGCGGAGATCACACCCTCAGCCTACCCGTGTTTCACCGCCTCGCTAGGATCTAGACTACACGAAGAACAACACTAGGGACACAAGATTTATACTGGTTCAGGCCACCATTGTGGTGTAATACCCTACTCCAGTTTGAGGTGTGTGGATTTCCTCTGGGGCTGATGAGGAACAGTACAAGGGAAGAACAGCCTCGCGAGGGTCTGTTCTTGGTTGAGACGATGAACTACTAGGGGGGTTCAGTCGCCTCTCTCTCTCTCTCTCTGTGTCTTGGGTTCGGGTCCGATCCGATGTCCCCCTACCCTGTGGGTGGCTAGTCCTATTTATAGGCGAAGGCCCCGGGCCTCTTCCCAAATATTGAGAGGGAAGGGCGCCAACAATTGGCCATTTTAAAGGGGAACATCTAGTACACTTATCCTGACTAAAGTTGGTCCTCGCCTGCCAAAAGACCCTGACGATGACGTTGGCTTGGGCTCCACGATGACCTCCGTTCTGCCGTCTTGCTAGTCTTGGTCTTGTTGCACCGAAGGGGAAACAAGGACTCTGTGCAGGCCGGCGCCCGCCTGGCGCCCGCCTGCGCCTCGGTCGTCATGGCTTGCCTCACGGGCACCCCGTGAGGTACCCCGCCTTGATCTCTCCGCCTCCTCGCGAGCCAGCCTGATGAGGACGTGCCTGAGGAAGCCTCCTGTCGTCTGCCCCACGAGGCTTGGCCCCTCGCGAGGGTCTTGAGCATGTGTTGATGAAGATGGGCCGTACTGGGCCACTCCTTGAGCCACGCTGCAGGCAGGCAAGTCTGGGTACCCCCGTTCCCAGAACGCCGATAGTAGCCCCCGGGCCCAAGGCGCGCCTGGATTTGGCTTAGCAGTGAAGCGAAGAGGCAAGTGCGAAGCGCCGTGGGCCACAATAGCTTGTGGCCTTGGGCACCGCATGGCGGTTGATTGGACGTGGGCGTCCTGGATCCGCTGCGACACCTCGGCAACTGCACAAATTGATAAGGGAGCGGTACTCGTCTAGGCTTACCTTCTTTGCCTTCTCCTTCACTGCCCAGATCCCCTTTCTTGCTCCTGTCCTTCTTGCTTCCGAAATCCCCAGATCCACTCCAACTCCGCATCCTAGCAAGGCATGGCGCCTTGCCAGACCCCAGTCGGAGCATCGTACTCGCCTGCCTTGGATCCTCCGAATGTGTCGGAGAAGAATCTTGCTCGGACGCGCCAGATGATGGTGGCGCAAGGCCTCGACGGGGCGGCTGCGCTCAAGGTCGGCTCCGCCCTTCCTGAGGGTAGAGGAAGCACCTTCTACCCGCTCTTCGTGAGCGCCATCGCCGCCGGTCTGGTGCCCCCTTTTTCCAAGTTCTTCCTTTTTGTTCTTCACCATTACAATCTGCAAGCCCTGCACCTCCATCCCTACTCCGTTCTTCTCCTGGCGATTTTCGCCTACTACTACAAGGCTCATGTCGTGGTGAGGCCTTCGGTGGCCTTGCTGCGCCATTACTTCTGCCTCCGGGTCTCCCGTGGCTCCATCACCGCGTGCGCGAGCTTTGTCGCGCACGGCAACTCTAGTGCCATATCGAAGCCCGGGAAGAGAATTGAAGGCTTCAGGAGCAAGTGGGTCATGGTGGATGCCGGGCGCACCCACGCCTGGCTGATTCTGCCCACAGGGCAGCCCAAGTCCGTTGACGCTTGGTACCGCACGGAGCTCGTCGATCCCCACGCGAGGCTGGTGCTGGAGAAGATGGACGCGGACCTGTGGCCAGACAACATGGCGACGACGAAACTGACCGGGGCGTCGCTCCTGAGGGAGTTCCTGGAGCATAGGGTGGCTCCACTCCGGGAACACTCTCTCCCGTTGTGAATGCTTGGGGGGCCGATGCCGCCTTTGGCTCGACCGCCGGAGCCCTGGCCGACGAGGATCTGGCCGCGGTCCTCCAATCCTTGGTTGGGGGAAACATGGCGAGGTTGGAGGTGCTCCCGTGCCCTTGTTCCTTCGGGATGACTGGGAGCAGGTGGAAACTCCATGTCCGCTTTCAACGAGGGAGGGACTGTGCCCGCGGAGGTCCCTGAGGACCCGGCGGCCCTGGCGACGGTGAATGTATCCTCCAGCGACTCCAGCGGAGAGGAGGAAGAAGAAGAGGAGGAGGAGGGCGGGGAGCCCGATTCGGAGGCGACCGATGGGGAGTCGAGAACGCCCCTTCCTCGGCGCAGGTCCCGCACTCTCCGCCTCATGCCGGATGACGACGAGGATGGCGACGAGCGAGGTGGCGAGAGCTCGCCTCTGATCCCGAAGAAGGACAGGACAGGGCTGGTTCCCCGCGGGTCTGCTCCGGCTCCGAGGCGATCTGCTGACGCGCCTCCTGCTCCCGAGCCTCTTGAGGTTGATCCCAGCATCCGGCTCTCGGGCTTCAAGTTCGGCCAGAGGTTGCTTGAGCCCGCGAGCGATGACGAGTAAGTGCTCGACTCTCGTTTTGCTTCCTGCTTTGTTGTTGAGGCTTGACGTCCATATTCCTTGGCTAGGCCGGTGCCTGCGGCGAAGAAGCTGAAGGGGGCTCCTGAGGCTTCGTCTGAGGCAGCACCCCCATCCGCAGGAGAAGGGGACAACAAGACGCGGGCCTCTCCTGCCCGGTCATCCTCGCGAGGCCTGGCGGGGCTAGCTGGAGCGAGCTCAGCCCCCGTGGCCCAAGCGACTCCCGAGGCATCCGTGCCTGACGCCACTGCCGCAGTCATCGGGGCACAGAAGGTCCTGACCCCTGGTGCCGTGATCACGCTGCCATCTTCTCCTCCTACTCCGCCAACTGCCATCTCTCCGACTCCGTCTACTATCCTGGATCGTGTTGCTGCCGAGCTGGACCGGCTGCAGAAAGATCTTCTGGGCGCCGACCCTCGCTTGGTGGCCGGGCGCCTGGAGCTGGTCTTTGGTTGGGTCCGCTCTGATGCTTCAGTCCGAGCAGCATTGGCTCAGGCCATGATAGCTTGTGACGAGGAGAAGCAGGCCACCCTCGAGGCGAAGGCCGCCCGCGACGCTGCTTTGGGTGAGGTTGCGGACATCCAGGGTCGCTACAAGGTGCTAGAGAGCGAACTGCAGGGCCTGCGCGACCAGCTTGCCAAGGAGGCCCACGTCCGCCAGGAGAAGGAAGAAGACCTGAAGGCTCGCAAGGCTGCCGCCAAGGACCGGGATGCCGAGCTTGACGAACGCCCAAGCCGCCTGGATGCGCTGGAGCAGGAGTTGGAGGCGAAGAAGATCGAGCTGGACGGCAAGGCGCGGGTCCTGGCCGAGGATCATGTGTCCTTTGCGAAGCTGGAGGTGAAGGCTCGCACCCTGCTGAAGTTGCTCTATGACAGCGGCCTAGAAAGCCCGCTGGCCGACGTCGAGGAGGGCCCCGCCAAGCTGCTTCCCTTCCTGGTCCGCACCCTTGAAGATGTCGCCCTCGGCCTTGGCCCCACGGCTGAGGCTCAGGCGCGTGTCCTTTCTTGTGCGGCGCTGACGCGCGTCTTCACCCACGTCTACCTCCGCGACCCCAGTGTTGACCTCGACAGCCTGCTGGAGCCTGTGAGCGGCGAGCTTGCCGCTGTCGCTGCTGAGGCCGTGAAGGGTCGCACGGAGGCTCTGCTGGCGATGTTCCGGGCCTTTAGCACCAAGTCGAAGCGAGGCGCTGCCGGTCTTGAGGCTCCACGAGGCGAAGTCGCCCAGCGCAGCTCCGTCACCAGCGATGGCGCCGCCAAAAAGTGATCCCTTCGTGGCTCCCGTCCTACTTTTAATTCCTGCAACATGCATCCTGCCTCGTGGAGACGTTTAAACTTTGTGTTTGGCGCTGTCAAAGTACTCTATGGGCTGTAATATTTTCTTTTGAATTTCTTGAGATTTGCGTTTTTCCTTCCTACTTGCTTGTGTTCTACGTCGGCAGAGCCCGGCCCCGCGCATACCTCAACCGCCATTAGCCCCGACCGGAAACCAGGACGGGACCAAGGAGTGAGGGGCTACGTGACAAGTTAGGCTCCTGAGTCGCGATGCTCAGGAGTCCCCCTTGACGCACGAACAACAAGTAGGGAGGTGAAATGTATGGGTGAGATTACCGTTCTACGTCGGCAGAGCCCGGCCCCGCGCATACCTTAGCCGCCGTTAGCCTTTCGGAACTAAGGCGTGAGGGGCTACGTGACCAGTTAGGCTCCTGAGTCGCGATTGAGGGAGTCCCGGATTAGGGGGTGCCCTAATAGCCAAACTATCACCTTTGGCCGGACTCCTGGATTATGAAGATACAAGATTGAAGACTTCGTCCCATGTCCGGATGGGACTTTCCTTGGCGTGGAAGGCAAGCTTGGCGATACGGATATGTAGATCTCCTACCATTGTAACCGACTCTGTGTAACCCTAACCCTCTTTGGTGCCTATATAAACTGGAGGGTTTTAGTCCGTAGGACGAACAACAATCATACCATAGGCTAGCTTCTAGGGTTTAGCCTCTCTGATCTCGTGGTAGACCTACTCTTGTACTACCCATATCATCAATATTAATCAAGCAAGGGTAGGGTTTTACCTCCATCGAGAGGGCCCGAACCTGGGTAAAAACATCGTGTCCCTTGTCTCCTGTTACCATCCGCCTAGACGCACAGTTCGAGACCCCCTACCCGAGATCCGCTGGTTTTGACACCGACATTGGTGCTTTCATTGAGAGTTCCTCTGTGCCATCGCCATCAGGAAGGATGCCCCGTCCCGTCTTTAAAGATGGCACTGTGGCTAAAGGAGCTTTGGCTATCGGCAAAACTCTCCAGATAGGTGGTTTCCTTATGACCGCCTGTTCGGCCGCCGCGCCGACGATGACTTCTCGGGTCATCGAAAGCAATCTTCACATTAACTCGGAACTCTTCCTTAAACGAGCTCTTGTATCGCATCGCCGTCCTGGGAGTCGCTACAGACTACGATCAGATTGGGCTTAAACCCGATCTGAGAGAGATTAACTCTCCCCAGATTACCCACCACATTGTTGTGGTAGAGGAACAATACGGCGACCCTTCTTCTATCTTAAGGACTAGCTATGTCCGGATTCCCGATCCCTCCATGCCGGATTCCCGCAGAGGGGAGGACGTCACTCAAGCCCTGAACCTAAAGTCAGGCAGTGGGCTAGATTCATTGGACAACATCCAAGAACCCAAGCTTCCAAGTTTGGAAACTTCTTGGCCCCTGAGTTTTAGATTGGACAGGGTTCCGAATTTAATTCCACCCGCCCACCCAAACATAAGCGATCTATCCCAAATCTGGCAAGAGCCCGCAGAAACAGTACACCATTACTAGGCTAGATTCCTCCTGGTGATGAACAGGATAAAGGATTGCCATGAGGAGGATGCAATTTCATTCTTCTGCAATAATTGCACGGACAAGGGAATCCTCAACACCGTAAGCCGTCGTCAAATTACACGCTTCGCTGACTTGGCGTCCATAGTATGAAAGTACTGTGCGATGGAAAGCGCGTGGAAAACCGAAATCAATTTTTGGGACAATCCGTCCCTGAACACAACCCCAGTCCAAGATAAAAAGGTGCATCATCGCCAGGCACCTGGGTTAAATACCAAAAAGCAAAAACCGTCTATAGGGCATGGAACCGTACTAGAAGGATGGCTCAATGGACCCTGCAAAATTCACAGTACAGAGGGCGCCACTCCAACTCATAGCCTTAGAGCATGTTGGATACTACGGCAGGTGGCCAAAAGTGGCGAAGAGCTTCTAACCCCAGAGCACCAGCCCAAGGATACCAGTACGATATTAACAGTATTCGAGACTTTCGCATAAAATAATATGCGGAAACGAACACTCCGCAGCCTTGCCGAAGTCTACCAAGTAGCAACAATAAACCCATGGAGTGACACGGCCATTACCTTTAATGCCAGTGACGAACCTAAATTCCGAACAGCCCGACCACCAGCTGCATTGGTCCTCAGTCCAATAGTGGACGGCTTTCGCCTTACCAAGGTACTCATGGACGGTGGTAGAGGATTGAACCTCATTTACGAGGAAACCCTCCGAAAAATGGAAATAGACTGGAGCCGCATTGAGCGAAGAAGCACAACCTTTAGAGGAATAATCCCCAGTCGGGAAGCATGCTGTACTGGAAAAATCACACTGGATGTGGTGTTCGGCACGCCAGATAATTACAGGTCCGAGGAGGTCACGTTCCAAGTGGCCCCATTCAGCAGCGGATATCACGCTCTATTAGGGCGAGAGGCCATTCACAATTTTTCAAGCTATACCCCATTACGGGTACATGAAGCTCAAAATGCCCGGGCCCAACGGAATCATCACTCTTGCTAGTGACCCGGACATAGCACTCCACGCTGAAAACAAGACAGCCGCACTGGCCCTTGAGGCACTATCCGAAGCCCTAGCAGCCGAGGAACTCACTGCGCTGCGCTCCACGGTGAATAGGGACGACGTGATACTCGATAAGAGACCCAAGTCCACCTCCTTTAAACCAGCGAACGAAATAGTCAAATTCCAAGTCCATCCAACGGACCCTACAAAAACGGCCTCCATTGGGGCACAATTAAACCCTGATGTGGACGTCGCACTACGAGAATTCTTACGCGAAAATTGGGACATCTTTGCCTGGCACCCTTCAGACATGCCAGGAATCCCACGCCGGCTGGCCGAGCACAGCCTAAACATCCTAAAAGGATTCAAGCCGGTCAAACAGGCTCTTCGGCGTTTCTCCGAACCCAAGAGGCAGGCCATGGGAGAGGAGCTAGCCAAATTATTGGAGGCCAGATTCATCAGAGATATAAAACATCCGGACTGGCTAGCAAATCTGGTGATGGTACCAAAGAAGGTCAAATCCTGGCGCCTATGCGTCGATTTTAAGGACGTCAACAAGGCTTGCCCAAAAGATCCCTTCCCCCTCCCCCGCATCGATCAAATTATCGATGCTACCACATGACACGATTCATTGTGTTTCCTCGACGCATACTCCGGCTACCACCAAATTAAGATGGCAGAGCCTGACCAGGCCACAACGGCATTCATCACCCCATACGGCCCATTCTGCTTCAACACAATGCCCTTTGGGCTCAAAAACGCCAACGCAACATATCAGCGCATGATTCAGACATGTCTGGCAAACCAGATCGGCAAAACAGTGGAGGCATAGTAGACGATGTGGCCGTCAAAACCAAGCACGTCGAAACTCTAGTAGACGATTTGAGGCTCACGTTCGATAATCTTCGAACATATGACATTAAGCTTAACCCGGAAAAATGTGTTTTCGGCATACCAGCCGGAAAGCTCTTGGGCTTCATTGTATCTGGTAGAGGAATTAAAGCAAACCCAGCCAAGATCCGAGCTCTGTCACAATTGGATATCCCAAAGGACCTCAAACAAATACAAAAATTGATGGGATGCGTGGCGGCTTTAAGCCGCTTTATCTCCCGTTTAGGAGAAAAGGCATTACCCCTTTATCGCCTCCTCCGACGCACCGAACACTTTGAGTGGACGGATGCCGCCACGGCCGGACTCAAAGAAATAAAAGCCATATTGGCAACAAACCCGGTCCTAGCCGCGCCCAACATAGGCGAACCAATGCTATTATATGTCGCGGCAACTCATCAAGTGGTGAGCACGGTGCTTGTTGTCGAACGAGAAACAGACGGACACAAGTTCCCACTTCAGAAACCAGTTTACTACGTGTCCACTGTCCTAACTCCATGCAAGTCACGGTACCCGCATTGTCAGAAGATAGCGTACGTGGTGTTCATGGCATCCTGGAAGCTGCGACACTACTTTAAAGAGTGTTCGATAACAGTAGCCTTCGAAGTACCTCTTAACGACATTATAAACAACCGACGCGATGGGCCGGATTGCCAAATGGGCCATTGAGCTCCTCCTGTTCGACATAACCTATAAGCCACAGCAAGCTATTAAGTCGCAAGTTTTGGCCGACTTCGTCGCCGAATGGACTGAAGCCGAACTCCCTAAAGAGTACGACGCATATTCCAACTGGATCATGCACTTCGACGGCTCCAAAATGTTGGCTGGTCTGGGGGCTGGCGTCGTTCTGACGTCCCCAACCGGAGATATGGTTCAATACGTACTCCAGATAATGTATACGGACTCCAACAACGCAGCCGAATACGAGGCCCTTCTACATGGCCTCCGGATGGCAGTCTCCATGGGCATTCAACGCCTAGAGGTGCGCAGGGATTCAAACCTTGCGATATCCCAAATAAATGGAGACTTCGATGCCAAGGATCCGAAAATGGTAGCTTATCGCAACGCCGTCCTAAAAATGTCAGCTCGGTTTGAGGGGCTCGAATTTCACCATATAGCCCGGGATAACAACCAGGAAGCAGACGTATTGGCACGATGCCTTACCTCCCAACATCTTCCTAGAGAGGCTATTCAAGCCATCCATACTATGGGAGGGGGAATCCGGAAATAATAACCCGGACCCAACCGCACTGCCCGACACCGAACATTCTGACACAATTGGCGGTTCTGCCAACGAAGTAACATCCTCAGCCCACGTAATAATGGCAGTCATTGCCCCATGGACGGAACCATTCCTAGCCTACCTAACCAGGCAGGAACTTCCCGAGGACCAAAACGAGGCCCGCTGCATAGTGCGGCGATCTAAATCCTATAAGGTCCATGAGGGAGAGCTTTACAAGAAAAGCACAACTGGAGTCCTTCAAAGGTGTATCCCGAAGAGGAAGGGCGGAATCTTCTGGCTGAAATTCATGCGGACTCAGCGGGCACCACGCCGCAGCCCGGGCCCTTGTAGGCAAGGCCTTCCATACATGATTTATTGGCCGACGGCCTGGGCAGATGCTCAGGACTTAGTCCAACGATGCGTCGGTTGCCAGCTCTTTGCTAATCAAAGCCACATGCCACCCACTGCCCTCAAAACTATACCCATAACCTGGCCCTTCGCGGTCTGGGGTCTTGACATGGTTGGACCCCTTAAAGGAGGAACCCACAAGCAAAAATACCTACTGGTCATGGTGGATAAATTCACCAAATGGATAGAGGCCAAACCTATTAAGACGGCCGAATCCGGACCGGTGATAGACTTCATATCAGGGGTCGTACACCGTTACGGCATCCCCCACAGCATCATCACTGATAATGGCACGAACTTTACGGCCGACGAGGTTAAACTCTGGTGCAAAAACATGGGCATCAAGCTCGACTATGCTTCAATCTATCACCCTCAAACTAATGGTCAAGTCGAGCGAGCAAATGGTCTAATCATGAGCGGCATCAAACCCAGATTAGTGCGGTCCCTCAAGGAATCTAACACGCACTGGGTAGAGGAGCTCGACTAGGTACTCTGGGGGCTGCGGACCACTCCGAATCGCACCACCGGATTTACACCATTCTTTATGGTATACGGCGCAGAGGTAGTGCTACCCTGTGACATAATTCATGACTCACCTCGCGTGTGCATGTACGAAGAAAGAGAAGCCGAGCTCGATCAGCAGGACAGTTTGGACGCATTGGAGGAGGAGCGTGATGTGGCAAAAGCCCGTTCCGCATTCTATCAACATCAAGCTTGAAGATATCAAAGCAAAGAAGTACAGGCCAAAACTTACAACGTTGGTGAGTTAGTTTTATGCTTGCCGGACAAGAAAAAGGACAAACTCAAGCCCAAATGGGAAGGTCCCTTTATCATCGAACAAGTCCTGACCGGTGGAGCATACCGTCTGCGAGATGCATCAGATAACCGACTCGAGCCAAACCCATGGAACGCAGCCCGTCTCCGAAGATTCTACGCCTAGCGCCGGATTCTGAGTTTGTCTCCTTCCTCTGTCTATATTTTACATATTAGCTGTCTTCTGTTTCTCTCCTTCTCCCCCCTTTCCTATTACAGCCTTTGAAAGCTGGTTCGCGCATTGTTCGCACACACTTGACGCACTATCCGCGCTCATTATACCTGGGGGCTTCTTTAAGAAAAGCTTATTTATACGGGCTTCATGCCCAACACATGTGTCACACTTCCACATGTACCTTTTATTCACCATTATATGCATCGATATGACTTAAGTTTTGGCCAAGCTGGGTTGCCTGGCTCCTGTCCTTACCCCTACGTTCCTGATTGTTCGGCTAGGCAGTAAAGGGAGCACCTCTGTGATTGTTACTGCCGGGTCAGCCGGATGTGTACCTCAGACTGGGTGAAGCCGAAAGCTAGCGTTCTTAAGGGAATATTCGGTCGGTGAACTAAAATACGATTTCTTACCTATTTATTTATCTGCCCCCAGATGTTTTTCTGCTTTTTTCGCAGTCCAGACATGCACTTTAGGGCATGCCTCCCAGGGAAAGGAACCCCTAACGGAACTATTCTCCCTGGACGATGTTTCTTACGAACCATGTAATATAACATAACTAGTTGGGCACTTGTCTGATAAAGCACTAATGACCCCTACGCCTGGTCTCCACGCATGCCCCGGTTCATATATAACCGCGAGGGTATTCGGACACACTCCGGACTATTGGGTCCCGAGGTTGAAGCGAAAAGGTCCGCTATGACAAACGATCTACAATCCGGCTAGAAGGCGTTTTACATGTCATCTTAAATTACATAGTCAACTTGACTGGGCATATTCCTCTTCAATGCCATCCAGCAAGCTGTCTAGTTTACAGTCCTGTTGGGAATACTTTGCGGCCAATTCTACTTGGCTGTACACTAAGCTCATAGGGATCTCCTTCCCATCGGGCCCCGCAGGTCCGACCTCGGCCATGTGGTTTGGGTCAGCCTTCATGTACCGCATCTTCACCATGGCCGAGGCCTCCCTGGCGCCTTGACGGCATGCCGATATCTTCCACAAATGGAAGCGCTGCCGTGCTCCTTGAAGCCTCTCTTCAAGCTCTCCAAGGCCTTCGGGCAGGGAGACAGATGGCCACAAGGCCTGGGCGATGCCTTTCATCACCTGCCGAACTCGTTCCTGCAGTTGCAAGAGCTCGGGAAGAAGGTCACCCGTAGAACTGGGCATTTCCTTTGCAGGACGGCCTGTGAGCATACCTACAGACATAACTCTGTTAGTCGACTTCCTCGCCGAACTCTTTTTCAAAGTTCGTTCAAGCACTTACTAAAAATGCCGCGTCGAAGCCGCCGATTCTCCTTAACGGAGTCAGATAGCTGGGCACGAACATCCTTTAGTTCCTCACCCAGCTGGGTGTTGGCATCTTGGAGATTATTTTTCTCCTGCCTCACCCTTGTAAGCACATTCTCGCCGGCCTTTAACCGGCGCATGAGCTGTTGCTTGTTTGGATCTATCCCGACGCCATCTGCAATATTATTGTTAGACTTATACACACGCCGCACTTCACAAATTACTTATCTTTTGAAGCATATAATACCAGAGGGGGTCTCTTTGGCTTCCCCCACTGCGGCTAGTGCGGCCTCAAGTTGGGCTTTGCACTCCTTTAGCTCCTGGGACAGTTGGGTATTCTTTTCTGTAAGACCCTGCACAATAAAGGATCCTTAAATCAGTTATTCTAACTATTTCAAGTCTCGGGGGCTACTGGCATATATAACTGTCAAATTTTCTCACCCGTATGTCTTTTACATACTGCTCCGTGGCTCTAGCTAGACCATTTTAAGCGGCACAGAGGTGCGCATCTCCTGAATTAAAGGCATCCAATGCCTCTGGGGACAAACACGCGTCACGAAGAACTGTCCGGCAGCGCCTGTGATTCATGGCGCTCTCCACCTCGGAATTGGTGGCAGATAACCTGTCGGCATCCTCTGCCGGAGGAGCATCCGACGCACGCCTCGTGTTCGCCTCCGCTTCTGGACCTGGCTTTGGAGCCTGGCGAGCGGAGTATTGATTGGCAACCTCTCCGGATACAGTCCGGCGAGCGCTCTTCTTCCTAAAAAAGCACGAGCGTTAGTATGTCTCCCGGGAATAAAGCCTGAGAGTAAGGTGACATGCCATACCATTGCGCCAGTGTTTCGATCCGGACCACACTTCTTTTTAGCCTGCTGGGCCGTGCTGCCCCTTGTTGGCTAGCCGCCGCGGGCTTGGCCTTCCGCCTCAAGGGCGCCCCCTGTGAAGCGCCATCGGTATACGGTGATCAAAAATAAGCACGGATGGGTCATTTTCAAAGTATTGGGACTTTGATCTCAATTACCTCCGAGGCGGGAAGTATTCCCGGGTAATCGGCCGTAATGGCGACCAAGGCATTATCGATGCTCAGTTGGTGGAATACCCCGTCGATCAGCTCCACCGATATGTCCGGATCCTCTTGGGAGGTTGGATCGAAGAACCGTTCCGGATCCTCGGGTTGTGGAGGCGGGCTGTTTATATCCTTTACGGCCCGGCGCAGTTCCTGCGCCGAAATCGCAAAATGAGATACTTGACTATGGGAGTACGGATCATATAGGCAAAAATAAATGTCCGCTTACCCATCTTGGAGGATTGTTCATAGAAAATCCGCCCTACGGATTGACGCGGAGGAATTCCTCCTCTTCTCCCTTGTACAATGCGGACAAGATCTTCATCAGATCAGCGATCGATCTCGGCCCCTTATGGCCGCAGCGGGTGGCATCATCCTCCCTGTTGAAATCCCACATGGGGTGGCCTCTATACTGGAGCAGCTGCACCCCCCGCATAATGCATGTGGCCATGACCCCGATCATGGTCAGTCCGGAATGAGCTAACAATCTTATCCGGCTCATCAGGTAAAGGACGTCCCTGTCATTTTCCTTCTGAGGGCTCCGTGGATGCCAGCTTAGGCGTTTCTTCAAAGGAGCGTTATTAAACTCAGGGAGGCCGACCCGAATAGGGTCCGGCAGAGGGACATCTTCTATATAAAACCATGCCAAAGGCCAATCTTCGGACGCCTTCTTCGGGGTTCCGGATAGATATCCGGTCTCAGCGATGCGCCATAGTTCGGCTCCGCCCACTTGATATATTGACCTCTCTTGAGAACGGGGCACAAGGCAGAACAACTTCTTCCACAGCGCAAAATGAGCCTCGATGCCCAAAAACAGCTCGCAAAGCGCCACAAAGCCCGCAATATGCAAAATGGAGGCAGGCGTAAGGTTGTGCAACTGGAGGCCGTAGAACTCCAGGAGCCCCCAGAGAAACGGATGAATTGGAAATCCGAGCCCTCTTATCAAATAAGAGACAAGGCATACCCGCTCTCCTTTGGAGGGGCTGGGGACGCTCTTCGCTTGCTTTCCGCCCTTATAGGTGGCAAGTCTGGCTCGATCCAGAACCATGAAGGCTGGGGGAAGAAATCCCTTGGTTTGGAGCGTCACTAGCTCACTGTGTGGGATGGAGCATCTCTCCCAATCTGCAGGCTGAGGGCTGGGAGGGCGAGAGGAGGAGCTGCGTCGACTGTCCATGATAGAATGGATCTCTGTCAGATGCGCTCTGATGAATGCTCGCGAAGGGAGGATGGTGTGATTCGGATCTAGATCCTCGTCTCTTTTATAGGTAGCTCATTTGCGCACCTAGGGGGATAAATGTAAAAATACCCTGACTTTTCGCATTCGTTCAACACGTGGAAGATGGCCATTATTGGGCGTGGAAGCCGAGGAGCGCAGTATTTATAAGGAGCCGGACGCTATTCAACAAGTACATAGGATTTGGAGAAGAACCCGCCTTGCAATGCCAAAGACAATCTACGCGCCAGACTCATCGCCATTGAAGCCTGGTTCGGGGGCTACTGAGGGAGTCCCAGATTAGGGGGTGTCTGGATAGCCGTACTATCACCTTTGGCCGGACTCCTGGATTATGAAGATATAAGATTAAAGACTTCGTCCCGTGTCCGGATGGGACTTTCCTTGGCGTGGAAGGCAAGCTTGGTGATACGGATATGTAGATCTCCTACCATTGTAACCGACTCTGTGTAACCCTAACCCTCTTCGGTGCCTATATAAACCGGAGGGTTTTAGTCCGTAGGATGAACAACAATCATACCATAGGCTAGCTTCTAGGGTTTAGCCTCTCTGATCTCATGGTAGATCTACTCTTGTACTACCCATATCATCAATATTAATCAAGCAGGAGTAGGGTTTTACCTCCATCGAGAGGGCCCGAACCTGGGTAAAAACATCGTGTCCCTTGTCTCCTGTTACCATCCGCCTAGACGCACAGTTCGGGACCCCCTATCTGAGATCCGCCAGTTTTGACACCGACAGTGATGCTCAGGAGTCCCCCTTGATGTTCAAACGGCCTTCGTACCTTGGCTCCGCTCGGGGAGAGGCGTGCGATGAACCAGGCACGAGGGGCCTGGCTGGGTGGTGTGCGCCTGGGGAGGCATTACGATGAGGCCGGACATTGAGCTCTGGGCTCCCTGAGATTGATGCAGCTGGGGGCCACCCTTAGTTGTTTATCACCAGCGCGGAGCATAGCGCTTCCGTATGTGTACGGGCATAGCCGCTCCTCGGCAGTGTCGTCAGCCAGCGCGGAGCATGGTGCTTCCACTCGTGCGTGGGAGGGGGCTCCCCTCCGGGAGGAGCCCCCGGGGTGTGTACAGCCCCGCCCTGACACATGGCTGGCACGGTAGGGCCTGGCGAGGTGTATCCAGACACTCATGAGCCAGCGCGGGACTCACGGGGCCCTACCTCAAGGCGGGTTGCGCCTGGCTCTGGGCCTTTACTTGTGATGTGTCCCTGCAGATTTGGTTAGATGTCGGTGCTCTACGTCCTTGGGTCCCAGCCCCCGAGCGGGGCTCAGCCGTCGCTGGTATGCCAGGTCGCGGTGCCGTGGACAAGGCCAGAGGGTGAAGGCTGGAGAGCCAGTAAGAGCCCATGAGTCGCGATGCTCAGGTACCCCCCCTTTAACGTGCAAGTAGCCGACATGAAGAAACAAAGGTGCCATAGGCAAGAATCAAACAACAATCACAATGGGTCAAACGCGCGACCTGAATAAACGCGAGAGGGATACATGCCACCGGGTCTGGCCCGGGTGGCTTGGGGATAATGCAGCTCGAGGGGCCCCCCCGATAAAGTAAGCTGAAACATGAGCTAAAGGGGATACACGCCACAGGGATGGACCCACGCGGCCTGGGAATGATGTAGCCCTAGGGGGGGGGGGGCGCTCCCAGCTGAAAATGAAACTCGAAGGATGTCACCTGATGATGCTAAAGATGGAGGGATGCTGAAGTGGCGGACGGCGTGCGCTGTGGGAGACGATCTTCATGAGCCCCCAGGCCCAGGGGCCTTGGGAGGCTCCGGAGGTGCTAGCGGCTCCTCGCGGACCATCTCCATCTTCGCCAGGACTGCGGAATGCCTGACTGCCTGAGCCTCCAAGATGCTCCTCATGAGGCGCTGACGCACAGCAGCCGCGTTTGGCAGGCCGTGAGGCATGCGAACATAGCTATGAGGTGGGCCTTCGCAGTGCCCCACGCGTGAGGGCCAGAGGCGCTCCTGAGAGGCGGCCCGGTTGAGTCTTGGTATGTCGATGCAGACGTGCAGCCCACCATCCTCGCCTGGATGGGGAGCTACGGCGGGCAAGCGGCGGCTGCCACTCATGACTCTTGACTCCTGCAGCTCCTGAATGATCTCGTTGATGAACTCCCAAGGGTTTGGTCCTCCTTGCCTTGCTTCCTTCTGAGGGAAACGTGCGTTGAAGCACGCCTCCAAGTGGTGCCCGAGCGCCTCCCTCGTAATCTTAGCAAAGTCGATGGCCCTCCAGAAGGGAGCCCCCGAGCCCTGCTCGAGGAGGGCACCGGGCGCGCCTTCCTATGCGACAGAAGGAGGTGCCCCCTGAACGGGCGCGGGCCCTGAGGGTCCTGCCTCCCGAGGGGTCGGTCCAGGCGATGTCTTCTTCTTCTTAGGGGCAGCCTCAGGAGGCCTCCCGCTCCGGTGATCTGGGTCTTCAATTGATGCGGCTTGGAAGGCACGTTCCAGGGAACACACAACGTCTCTCTCTTCACAAGGCACGGTAATGACTCTATCCTTCCTGGCATCTTGAGGACATTGTAGCCGTGATGGGTCACGGCCATGAACTTGGCCAGGGCTGGGTACCCGAGGATGGCATTGTACGGCATGCGGATGTGAGCGACATCGAAGTCAATGAGCTCCGTGCGGTAGTTGTCGCGCTTCCCGAAGGTGACAGGAAGGCGAACCTGCCCGATCGGAACCATGGAACCATCGGTGACTCCTGAGAAGGGCTTGGTCAGCTGCAGCTGATTGTATGGCACTTGGAGACTGTTGAACGTCTCGACGGATAGGACATTGAGCCCTGCTCCGCCATCGATGAGGGTCCTGGTGACCTGTACATTACTGATGATCGGGGAGCAAAGCATCGGGAGGACTCCTGCTGTGGCCGCGCATTTGAGCTGATCCGCTGAGCTGAACGTGATAGCGCACGATGACCACCTGAGAGGGTGTGTGGACTCAAGCTTGGGGAGGACTGCATTCACTTCGCGGGCGAACTGCTTGAAGATGCGCTGAGAGGTCGGGGCTTGTGTGCCGCCCAAGATGCAAGCGATTGCGCGTGGCTCCTGGAAGCCTCCAGCCCCCTCATCCTGGTGATGGTCTTCATTCCTCCTTGGCTGTGGTGGCAGAGGAGGGAGGCCCGCATTGCCTTGTGGGCGATCCTCACGAGGCTGATCTCTCCAACCCCCCTCACGAGGCGGGTCCCTCCAACCTCCCTCACGAGGCTGGTCCTGCCAGCGGTCCTCGCGAGGTCGGTCGCGCCACCCTTGGCGAGGGCCACGGTCTTCCCATCGTCCTCCTCCTATTCCTCCTCCTCGGCCATAGCCCCTGTCGCTGCGCTCAGGGCGTCGCCCGGCACGCACGTTTCGCACGGCTCTGAGCTCTTGGCATTCGTTGGTGTTGTGGGTGTGGAGGTCGTGGTACACGTAGTACCGGCTGCCCTTGGATGACTCAGGCTAATCCCTGCCTCGCTTGATATCTGGCTCTGCTGCAAGCATGGCAGCCCCCTTGCGCTTCACGTCCTTGGTCTTGGGCTTTTTCTCTTCTGGGTTAGCAGCTGGCAGCTCGAGGAGGGACAGGCGCCCTTCCTCAGCCCTTGCGCAATTGGTCGCCAGATTGAACAGCTCCAGGGAGGTGCACAAGTCTTCATGGATCGCGAGCTCCTCCTTCATCTAGACGTCACTCACGCCATCGGAGAAGGCTGAGATGATGGCCTCTTCAAACACCTTGGGGATCTTAAGGCGAGCGATGTTGAAGCGCTGGATGAACTTCTGCAGGGTCTCCCCCGGCTACTGCTTGATGCGGCGCAAGTCGCTCATGGCCGGGGGCCGGTCGCGGGTGCCTTGGAAGTTGGCGATGAATCGGGTGCGCATCTCGTCCCAGGAGGATTTCGTGCCAGGAGCCAGGTTCAGGAGCCAGGTGCGAGCGCCGTCCTTGAGCGCCATGGGGAACCAGTTCGCCATGACCTTCTCGTCTTCGTTGGCGGCTTCGATGCCCAGCTCGTAGAGCTGGAGGAACTCAGCAGGGTCAGCCGTGCCATCGTAGCGCGGGGGCAGGTCTGGCTTGAACTTGCCCGGCCAGGCCATGTTGCGCAGCTCGACGGAGAAGGCACGGTAGCCTGCAGTGGCCGCGGGAGCCCTTTGGTGACGGAGAGCTTGATCTTGCGGGTCTCTGTGCGCTGCGGCGAGGTGCAGCGCGGGGTCTTGATGCGCCGGAGCAGGTGCGTGCTCGTGCCGAGCCGGTGCGGGGAGCACACGGGCGGCTTCTTGAGGACGAGGGATCTCTTGGCAACTCTTCTCTTGCTGTGCTGGCGCCAGACGGAGTGGGTTCTGCCCAGGGGCCATGCACCTTGGAGCCAAGGCGCCTTCTTGAGGTGGAGGCAGCTGAGGCGCCCCCGGAGCTTCGTCGCCCGCACAGGGCGGTGCGCGGTGCAATGAGAGGGACGGTGCAGGGGAGCCCCCAGCGGTGCTGACAAGCTCAGTGATGCGGGCGAGCCACTCGTCGTAGAGGTCGTCGATGGGATGGTAGTGCATGAGCTCCCGCGCCAGGAGCAACGCGGTGTGCGCGTCTGCGGGAGCGCGACGGGCGTGGGACGAGGAGCCGACCGGAGTCAGCGATGGAGTGGCGGTGCGGCCTTCTCGCCGCACTGGTGGATGCAAGGACGACGCCTGCTATTCGTTCCCCGTCGGGCCGGTGGCGGCGTTGACGGTAGGCGACGGGGAACGACGGGAGCGCCCGCCGACGGGGGCCGTCTGGGCGACGCAAGTAGCGAGAGCGGCCCGGCGCTCGGCACGGGCGCGACGTGCGTCTGACATGGATGGGATGGGCGGCGAAAACACGAGGCGACGGAAGGCAGATTCTGGCACACCCCTACCTGGCACGCCAAATGTCAGATTTCGGGTTCTGGCAGACCCTTGAGGTTCAAACACTGGGTTGCATGCGGAGATCACACCCTCTGCCTACCCGTGTTTCACCACCTCGCTAGGATCTAGACTACACGAAGAACAACACTAGGGACACAAGATTTATACTGGTTCAGGCCACCATTGTGGTGTAATACCCTACTCCAGTTTGAGGTGTGTGGATTGCCTCTGGGGATGATGAGGAACAGTACAAGGGAAGAACAGCCTCGCGATGGTCTGTTCTTGGTTGAGACGATGAACTGCTAGGGGGGTTCAGTCGCCTCTCTCTCTCTCTCCGTGTCTTGGGTTCGGGTCCGATCCGATCCCCCCTACCCTGTGGGTGGCTAGTCCTATTTATAGGCGAAGGCCCCGGGCCTCTTCCCAAATATTGAGCGGGAAGGGCGCCAACAATTGGCCATTTTGAAGGGGAACATCTAGTACACTTATCCTGACTAAAGTTGGTCCTCGCCTGCCAAAAGACCCCGACGATGACGTTGGCTTGGGCTCCACGATGACCTCCATTCTGCCGTCCTACTGGTCTTGGTCTTGTTGCACCGAAATGGTTGCCTTTGCTTGATACCCTTGCCTGCGCTTGCCCCCTTTGCACCAAAGGGGAAACAAGGACTCTGCACAGGCCGGCGCCTGCCTGGTGCCCGCCTGCGCCTTGGTCGTCATGGCTTGCATCACGGGCACCTCGTGAGGTACCCCGCCTTGATCTCTCCGCCTCCTCGCGAGCCAGCCTGCCGAGGCCGTGCCTGAGGAAGCCTCCTATTGTCTGCCCCGCGAGGCTTGGCCCCTCGCGAGGGTCTTGAGCATGTGTTGATGAAGATGGGCCGTACTGGGCCACTCCTTGAGCCACACCGCAGGCCGCAGGCAGGCAAGTCTGGGTACCCCCAATCCCAGAACGCCGACAACCTTCATTTAAAACAATGTGGAATAGTTTCACAACTCATGCCACCTGGAACACCACTGTGTAATGGTGTGTCCATACGTCATAACCATACTTTATTAGATATGGCACGATCTATGATGTCTCTTACCGATTTACCACTATTGTTTTGGGGTTATGCATTAGAGACAGCTGCATTCACGTTAAATAGGGCACCGTCTAAATCCGTTGAGACGACACCATATGAACTATGGTTTGGCAAGAAACCTAAGATGTCGTTTCTTAAAGTTTAGGGTTGTGATGCTTATGTGAAAAATCTTCAGTCTGACAAGCTCAAACCCAAATCGGAGAAGTGCGTCTTCATAGGATACCCAAAATAAACTGTTGGGTACACCTTCTATCACAGATCTGAAGGCAAGATCTTTGTTGCTAAGAATGGATCCCTTCTAGAGAAGGAGTTTCTCTCGAAAGAAGTGAGTGGGAGAAAAGTAGAACTTGATGAGGTAATTGTACCTTCTCTCAAATTGGAAAGTAGCTCATCACAGAAAAACTGTTCCCGTGATGCCTACACAACCTAGAGAGGAAGCTAATGATAATGATCATGAAACTTCAGATCAAGTTACTACCAAACCTCGTAGGTCAACTAGAGCATGTTCCGCACTAGAGTGGTATGGTAATCCTGTTCTGGAAGTCATATTACTAGACCATGACAAATGAACTATGAGGAAGCGATGATGAGCCAGATTCCGATAAATGGCTTGAGGCCATGAAATTTGAGATAGGATCCATGTATGAGAAGAAAGTGTAGACTTTGGTGGACTTACACGATGATCGGCATGACATTGAGAATAAATGGATCTTCAATATGAAGACGAACGCTGATGGTAGTGTTACTATCTACAAAGGTCGACTTGTTGCAAAAGGTTTTTGACAAGCTCAAGGTATTGACTACGATGAAATTTACTCACTCGTAGCGATGCTTCAGTCTGTCCAAATCATGTTATCAATTGCCGCATTTTATGAAATCTGGCAAATGGATATCAAAACTGCATTCCTTAATGGATTTATTAATGAAAAGTTGTATATGATGCAACCAGGAGGTTTTGTCAATCCTAAAGGTGTAATGTGCAAGCTCCAGCGATCCATCTATGGACTGGTGTAAGCATCTCGGAGTTGGAATATATGCTTTGATGAATTGATCAAAGCATATAGTTTTATACAGACTTGCGGTGAAGCCTGTATTTACAAGAAAGTGAGTGGGAGCACTACACCCTTTCTGATAATTATATGTAGACGACATATTGTTGATTGGAAATGATATAGAATTTCTGGATAGCATAAAAGGATACTTGAATAAGAGTTTTCCAATGAAAGACCTCGGTGAAGCTACTTATATATTGGGCATCAAGATCTACAGGGATAGATTGAGATGCTTAAGAGGACTTTCACAAAGCACATACCTTGACAAAGTTTTGAAGAAGTTCAAAATAGATCAGTCAAAGAAAGCGTTCTTGCATGTGTAACAAGGTGTGAAGTTGAGTTAGACTCAAAATCCGACCACGGCAGAATATATAGAGAGAATGAAGGTCATTCCCTATGCCTCAGTCATAGGTTCTATAAAGTATGCCATGCTTTGTACCAAACCTGTTGTGTGCCTTGCCATGGGTTTGGCAAGGAGGTACAAGAGTGATCCAGGAGTGTATCCCTAGATAGTGGTCAAAATTATCCTTAGAGGACTAAGGAAATATTTCTTGATTATGGAGGTGATAAAGAGTCCGTCGTAAAGAGCTACTGTCACGCCCAATATGCGACCCTATCCAAAAGGAACTCGAAGGTCCCACCAAGGATAGACCCGCATATTGAAACGCTTTTGCAAGGTGGATATCATTACATCAACATTACATAATAGATGGGGATACATCCATAAGGCATACAATGCCACACAAATACATCATCACAATACATAAGAGCAACATCCGACTACGGATGAAACATAAACAGAAACTCAAACGACATCCACCCTGCTAGCCCAGGCTGCCGACCTGGAACCTATCCCCTGATCGAAGAAGAAGCAGAAGAAAAACTCAATGCAAGCAAGCATCGCTCTCGCGTCATGATCATCGCATAACCTGTACCTGCAACTGTTGTTGTAGTAATCTGTGAGCCACGAGGACTCAGCAATCCCATTACCATGGGTATCAAGACTAGCAAAGCTTAAGAGGAAAGGAAGGGGTAAAGTGGTGAGGTTGCAGCAGTGACTAAGCATATATGGTGGCTAACATACGCAAATAAGAGCGAGAAGAGAGCAAGCGGAACGGTCATCAACTAGTAATGATCAAGAAGTGATCCTGAACTCCTACTTACGTCAAACATAACACAGAAACCGTGTTCACTTCCCGGCCTCCGCCGAGAAGAGACCATCACGGCTACACACACGGTTGATGCGTTTTAATTTGGATCTGGTGTCAAGTTATCTACAACCAGACATTAACAAATTCCCATCTGCCTATAACCGCAGGCACGGCTTTCGAAAGATTATACCCTGCAGGGGTGTCCAAACTTAGCCCATGACAAGCTCTCGCGATTAACGAAGGAATAGAACTTCTCCCAGGAAGACCCGATCAGACTCGGAATCCCGGTTTACAAGACCTTTCGACAATGGTAAAACAAGACCAGCAAGACCGCCCGATGCACCGACAATCCCGATAGGAGCTGCACATATCTCGTTCTCAGGGCAACACCGGATAAGCTAAGCGTACAGGTACCGACGTAACCCAAGTTGCCAAGGGATGGTCCTGAATGGTGCTCTAGTTTGGACCAACACTTAGACAAGCATTGGCCCGGGGGGGCTGTAATAAAGATGAACCTCGAGAGCGCAACTCCCAAGGGAAAAAGGGCTAGGTGAGGCAAATGTAAAACCAAGGTTGGGCCTTGCTGGAGGAGTTTTATTCAAAGCGAACTGTCAAGGGGGTCCCATAAATCACCCGACCGCGTAAGGAATGCAAAATCCGAGAACATAACACCGGTATGACGGAAACTAGGGCGGCAAGAGTGGAACAAAACACCAGGCAAAAGGCCGAGGCTTCCACCCTTTACCAAATATATAGATGCATTAATAATATAAGAGATATTGTGATATCCCAACCAATATCCTGTCCACCACGGAGAAATCTTCAACTTCACCTGCAACTAGCAACGCTATAAGAGGGGCTGAGCAAAGCGGTAACATAGCCAAACAATGGTTTGCATAGGAAATGTGTCAAAGGTTAGAGGTTCATGGCAATTTGGGATGGCTTGATAAACAGGTGATAGGTAACACATCATAGCGATAAAACGAAGCAACTAGCATAGCAATGATAGTAGTGAGATCCAGGGTAGCGGTCATCTTGGCTAAAATCTTGCAAGGAAGAAGAACGAGTCCATGAAGAAGATGAACGGATGAAGCCACGAAGACGAACCAAGCATAGACGAACGAATCCTCACGATCGCAACGAAACAGGAACTATCGAGAAGAAACACACAACACAGTAAACACACCACACATGAACAAGGCATGATGCACAAACAAGCATGATGCATGACAAAGCTACATGAAGCTACTCACAGCAAGAGATGATGCAAACAAGAGCAACACATCACGACAAGGTTAAATGAGGCCGGGAACAACATATAACAATTCCGGTAAGTCCTCATATGCATATTTCGAAGTTGGTCCAGATCTGAACAAACATTAAGTTGAAGTTCTTAAACAGCAAGTTAAGATGCACAAAGATGATCTACACGAGTTTCTAGTCAAGTTACATATAAAGTTCATTTAGTTCGGGGCTACGGCCTAGAAGATATGAGCAAAACAAGTTAAACATGGCATTGATGCAAAATGCACACAAACATCAAGCAAACGCACCAAAACATGGATCCAACATGATAATATGAAACTACATGCAATTCTAAGCAAGTTTCATATAGAGCACACTCAAAACGGAGCAACGGTTCAACACACACACTCTATACAAGTTATAGCAACAATCTGTCCAAAACAGCAACTAGGCATATTGCAAGCATCAAAACAATATGCTACAACACCTCAATATGAAAACAAAAGGCATGGACATGATGTACATGTAAAGCATATCAAAACATGAACACTGAGCTAACTCCAGAAATCACTAGAACATGCTCAAGCACACATGGTAAGATTGCAAGTAATAACAATTTCAGACTTTGCAGAAAGTAACATCAGGTTGCAATGTTTAGAGCTATCAAACAACATGTTATAGGAACTTATAATGGCAAACAAAGGCATGGCATGAATCTACTAATTGCATAGATCAAATGTCCTTTACTGACCATAAGCCAAAAAGGATCAGAAGATATGATGGCACCCATGTAAACATAGCAAGTTATAATACAGATTCAAACATGGCAGGAACAACGATACGAAGGCATGTAGATGAGCTTGTTACACTCACCACAGAGCAATACATGGCATGGCAAGGCAACCAACAGTAAGAAGACATATATGTGAAGCTAAGCATGGCAATAGCAAGGTCATAGGGTGCATGGAACACTAGCAAGAATCATGGTAACAACTGAACTTAATGTAAACAGGCTGACAACAACATTATGAACCAACTTTGGAGCAAGAAATGAACAATCTACAGCAACCTATAACTGCAACCAGGGGCATGGATGGATAGAGGATGACATGTAGATCAAAACATATTTATAGAACATCTCCATATTATGCATAGAATGATTAGTAGCAACATGTTTATATAGCATCACGAAATAACAGATTCAGCCTAGCAAAACAGCAACATCATGTACACTACTTAACAAGCTCGATTCACTCACCACAAGTCATTGCATGACAAGATAAGCATAGCATCATCAAGAAGACATGTTTGTGAAACAAACCAAGTCAGGAACAAGTTCATAGCATGCAAGGATCAACTATAGCAACCTTGGCAAAATTGAATAACATGTAAACAATCTGCCAGGAAACAATTTGAAGCAAAAATAGAGCACGAAAATGACAAGCTAGACTACTCCATAATTGCAACCAAGGGCATGAATGGATAGACAATAACCATATGTTCAAAACACCCTTACTGAAGTATCTCAAAATATGCATGCATCTCTCTGTAGCATCAAGTTTACATGGCATCAAAATAACAGCAGAACAGGGACTAAAATCAGTAACATCACGATGCCTAGTTTGCATGCTTGTGCTAGTCACCACATTGATCACAAAAATACATGGTAAGCACCTCTGTAAAGAAGACATGGCATAGATCAAAACACCTGTAGACATCAACCTCATAGGATGCACACATCAATCATGGCAAAAATGACAAAAGAGCTCGTTCTGTTAACAGACAGCAGAAAACATCATGAAGCACTCTTACAACGATGATTCAGGCATCTAGATGACCTCAAATGAATATGATGCAATGGAATGAAATGATGTACTCGTTGAGGCGAACAATTTGACATATTATACGGACAAAACAAAGCTACGGATGCAGAGATACGGCATGATGAACAAGGCATGATAATGACAACATTCTGGGACTTAAGCGAAAAAACAACCTCGCGGGTCAGATCTGGGCGGACATGTCCGGGCTCCTCCTGACATGTCCGGCGCGGACAGAGGAGGTAGCGGCCAAGGGAGCCATGGCCGGCGGTGAACCGATTGCCTGCGAGGCTGTGGGGCATGGAGGAGGCTGGTGGAGGTCGGATCTGGTGGATCCCGGCCGGATCCACCCATTCCCGGCGACGGGGAGGCGCTCGGGGCGCTTCGGCCGGCCGGGGGTAGGCGGCGGCGCTTGGATGGAGGCGCGGAGGCGACAGGAGACGGGGAGCTCCGGTGGGCGCGGCGGGGTTGATTCCCGCCCGGACCTCGCCGGATCTGGGCGCGGCGGCGGCGGGGAGCTCCGGTGGGCGCGACCTGCGGC
>NC_041385.1:268549672-268557199 GCF_002162155.2 Triticum dicoccoides | reverse complement strand
GCTCCGGTTGGCCCAGGGCGAGGCGGCGGCGGCGCCAAGTGGCGAAGGTGGTTTGGCCGGCGCGGAAATTGAGGAGGGAGGGGGCTAGAGGTAGGTGGGGGGCTAGGGGCTGCCCAAAATGGACTAGGAGGTCCATATATAGCAGGGAGCTAGGGTTAGAGGGGGTTTTGGGGGCTTTTGGAGCCCTCCGATCGTAATCCGACGGATCTGATCGCGAGGGGGGGTTGGCAGGCCTAGGTGGGCTGTGAGGAGAGGTTGGGCTGAGTGGAGAGAAGAGAGAGAGAGGCCCAGCGGCAGGTTTCAAAGACCGAAACATCCGACGAAGGTACCGGCAACGGTACCGCTATATTTAACGGTTGGGCTATCAAATGGACTCCAAATGCGATGAAACTTGGCAGGCGCTCTGTCTACACTATAATAAGACCACACGACAAGTTGCAACCCATTCCAAGAACATTTTTATGCCACTTATAAAATATATCTCGGAGGTGCCGCGGGCGCGTGCGAGTGTGGTCTGGACTCCGAACGGACAACGGAGAGAACCGGGAGAACCCGAACGGATGCATGTTTTCAAAACCATGAAGATGAAATGCATATGAAGACATGGCAAAATGCAACATGCAAGCAAATGACATGGCAACGACGGCGAATAACTGGCAGACACCTGGCGCATCGGATCCGGGGCGTTACAACACTCCTCCACTAACAAGAGATCTCGTCCCGAGATCTTAGGACCGAGACGGAAGAGAAAAGGGATGAGGTGAAACAAGAACTCAAAAGGAGAAGCAAAGAATCAATAGCACTCGAGAAGAAGAGAGGAACGACGAGAAAGACGAGAATCAAAAGCTCACGGAATCAGATAGACTATGAAACCACTCCGGTTAGAACGAGATAAGAAACGAATAAGACTGAAAGGATTTAGGCAGCACTCCGGCTGAAACATGGAGGAAAAGAACATGAACTTCACAAGATGGAATGACACTTGACGAGAAGAACAAAACAATACCTCCGGAAGAATTGAAAGAATTGAATGAAAAGAACTTAGAAGGAAGGATTGAATGGAGTTGTCGAGAAAATCAACAACGAAAGAATAAGCTTGTTGTGGACTTATGGAAAACATCTCAAAATTATGAGGTGATAACCGACCACAAACAGAAAAGATTGAATAACTGAGAAGAACGAAGAAATGTAAAACTCCACTTCAAAAGAATACAGAGAATTAATTGCACTTCGAGACACGAGAAGAAAAGATACTTGAACTCCACCGACAAGAATCTTGATGAACTCTTGAAGAATGAATTAAATCATGACGATCCACCGTGAAGAACTCCGGTAACAAAATGATGATGAGATAGAATGAAGGAATAAAGAATAAGATGAGCCTTGCGATGATTTAGATGGAGGTTCCGACGAAATGGCTGAGGAACTTGAACTCCGAAAAAGAAAAGATGAGAACACTTGGAACTAGAATTTATTCATGAAGAACAAACTCCGAAGGAGAGGATTACTCACTTTGATGAAATAAGAATAAGATTTATTGTATGCTTATCCTTCATCAAACTAAATTGATGACAAGCAATGGATTTTGCATACTACTTATTCTTCTTGAAAGGATTGAGAAGAGACAGGACGCAAACTTGAGAAGGGATAGCACAAAACTTGCGAAAGTCTTCATGGACCACCGGTAGGATTGAAAGAAGGAATGGATTGATATGATAATCACGGAAAAAGAATCTTAAGGAACCACCGTAAAAATTCGAAAATTGAATGACGAAAGAGAATGAATCACCGGGAAGAATTAGAAGAACAAATATGCTCGAGGGGATTTAGATGCAAAAGAATAAAGAGATCATGAGATGATTAAACAACACTTGAAGGAAGCACCGGGATAAATAGAGAATGATAACTGGAATGATGGCCTCCGGTGAAAAGAAACGGGAAAACAACTTCTGACAAACTCCGGATGGTTGAAAAGAATATCTGACAAATGGAATAATTCGAGAGGATGACATGAAGCTAGAACCACGAAACTTCGAGAGAACGAGCAAGATTTAGAGGAAAAACTTTTCTTCGATCTTCAAATGATGACGAGAAACAACACCAAAATTATTGAGGTACTCCGGGAGAATGAAAAGCAGAGAGGTTGAGCCAATACTGAAAAGAGTTTGAAAACAATCTTGGAGATGGCATCTGACTGATGAAATTCATACTTACGTCATACTTTGAAAAGAATTTGGAATAACTCCGGGGGGAATTAGAAGAGTGAGGTAAGATCCTGGAAAAAGACCTGTGGGTTAGGGCCCACTGAAGAGAAAAACACCGTTGGAAAGGATTGTTGAACATATAGATGATGCACTGGAACAATTGAAATATTTGAATGAGGTGACAACCTCGAATTAATTGGAACACAGACGAATCTCCTGAGATGTTTTGAACTCCGGAATGATTGAATGGCGAGAGGCGAACGAGCAAGGAGAACACTTGATCCAGGAAAAGAGTGTGATCAACCCGAAAAAAAACTTGAATTTAGTGCACCGGAAAAGAAAAAGAGATGAAGAATATCCACCGAGACGAGAATTCACCGGTTGAAATAATTGAGGAAAGATTGAAGAGGCTCCGCATGAATGAAATTGATGCTCGAAAGAGAGTCAGACTCCGGGAAGAAGAAGGGTGGGAGGGCGGGAAAACAAAGGCAACTTGGAAGGGGAAACCGACGAATACCTTAAAGAGAAAAAACACCGGTTGAAAACATTGAGGAAAGAAAGCAAAGACTTCGCACGAGTAGGATGGATACTCGATTATGGACTCCGGTTCCGAGATGAAAAGGGGTGGGCGGGTGGGAAAGAAAACAACTGAGGATTGAACTCAAAGATGAAGAGGGTCGAGTCAACTTGACGAGAAATGCACCGGATGAAAAGAGCTGAGGAACAACGATCGAAAAACCAACTGCGTGATCCTAAAGAAAATTTGAAGGGGAAGAGGAGTAATTCAAAACACCTACGTCAAGATTCCTTACCAGAGCGACGAAGGGGCTGAGGAGTAAAAAGAATTCCTACTCTCCGATATAACTAGACTCCGAAAACAGTTTTCTTCTAGACTCAAAAACGGCCAAACTACACGATCAATCAAGGGGGCTCCTAGGGTCGGTCGAGGCTCTCATACCAACTTTTCACGCCCAATATGTGACCCTATCCAAAAGGAACTCGAAGGTCCCACCAAGGATAGACCCGCATATTGAAACGCTTTTGCAAGGTGGATATCATTACATCAACATTACATAATAGATGGGGATACATACATAAGGCATACAATGCCACATAAATACATCATCACAATACATAAGAGCAACATCCGACTATGGATGAAACATAAACAGAAACTCAAATGACATCCACCCTGCTAGCCCAGGCTGCCGACCTGGAACCTATCCCCTGATCGAAGAAGAAGCAGAAGAAGGACTCAACGCAAGCAAGCATCGCTATCGCGTCATGATCATCGCATAACCTGTACCTGCAACTGTTGTTGTAGTAATCTGTGAGCCACGAGGACTCAGCAATCCCATTACCATGGGTATCAAGACTAGCAAAGCTTAAGAGGAAAGGAAGGGGTAAAGTGGTGAGGTTGCAGCAGCGACTAAGCATATATGGTGGCTAACATACGCAAATAAGAGCGAGAAGAGAGCAAGCGGAACGGTCGTCAACTAGTAATGATCAAGAAGTGATCCTGAACTCCTACTTACGTCAAACATAACACAGAAACCGTGTTCACTTCCCGGCCTCCGCCGAGAAGAGACCATCACGGCTACACACACGGTTGATGCGTTTTAATTCGGATCTGGTGTCAAGTTATCTACAATCGGACATTAACAAATTCCCATCTGCCTATAACCGCAGGCACGGCTTTCAAAAGATTATACCCTGCAGGGGTGTCCCAACTTAGCCCATGACAAGCTCTCGCGATCAACGAAGGAATAGACCTTCTCCCAGGAAGACCCGATCAGACTCGGAATCCCGTTTTACAAGACCTTTCGACAATGGTAAAACAGGACCAGCAAGACCGCCCGATGCGCCGACAATCCCGATAGGAGCTGCACATATCTCGTTCTCAGGGCAACACCGGATAAGCTAAGCGTATAGGTACCGACGTAACACAAGTTGCCAAGGGATGGTCCCGCACGGTGCTCTAGTTTGGACCAACACTTAGACAAGCATTGGCCCGGGGGGGCTGTAATAAAGATGACCCTCGAGAGCGCGACTCCCAAGGGAAAAAGGGCTAGGTGAGGCAAATGTAAAACCAAGGTTGGGCCTTGCTGGAGGAGTTTTATTCAAAGCGAACTGTCAAGGGGGTCCCATAAATCACCCAACCGCGTAAGGAACGCAAAATCCGGGAACATAACACCGGTATGACGGAAACTAGGGTGGCAAGAGTGGAACAAAACATCAGGCAAAAGGCTGAGCCTTCCACCCTTTACCAAATATATAGATGCATTAATAATATAAGAGATATTGTGATATCCCAACCAAAATCCTGTCCACCATGGAGAAATCTTCAACTTCACCCGCAACTAGCAACGCTATAAGAGGGGCTGAGCAAAGCGGTAACATAGCCAAACAATGGTTTGCATAGGAAAGGTGTCAAAGGTTAGAGGTTCATGGCAATTTGGGATGGCTTGATAAACAGGTGATAGGTAACGCAGCATAGCGATAGAACGAAGCAACTAGCATAGCAATGATAGTAGTGAGATCCAGGGTAGCGGTCATCTTGCCTGAAATCCCACAAGGAAGAAGAACGAGTCCATGAAGAAGATGAACGGATGAAGCCACGAAGATGAACCAAGCGTAGACGAACGAATCCTCACGATCGCAACGAAACAGGAACTATCGAGTAGAAACACACAACATAGTAAACACACCACACATGAACAAGGCATGATGCACAAACAAGCATGATGCATGACAAAGCTACATGAAGCTACTCACGGCAAGAGATGATGCAAACAAGAGCAACACATCACGACAAGTTTAAATGAGGCCGGGAACAACATATAACAATTCCGGTAAGTCCTCATATGCATATTTCGAAGTTGGTCCAGATCTGAACAAACATGATCTACACATTTCGAAGTTCTTAAACAGCAAGTTAAGATGCACAAAGATGATCTACATGAGTTTCTAGTCAAGTTACATATAAAGTTCATTTAGTTCGGGGTTACGGCCTAGAAGATATGAGCAAAACAAGTTAAACATGGCATTGATGCAAAATGCACACAAACATCAAGCAAACGCACCAAAACATGGATCCAACATGATAATATGAAACTACATGCAATTCTAAGCAAGTTTCAAATAGAGCACACTCAAAACGGAGCAACGGTTCAACACACACACTATACAAGTTATAGCAACAATCTGTCCAAAACAGCAACTAGGCATATTGCAAAGCATCAAAACAATATGCTACAACACTTCAATATGAAAACAAAAGGCATAGACATGATGTACAGGTAAAGCATATCAAAACATGAACACTGAGCTAACTCCAGAAATCACTAGAACATGCTCAAGCACACATGGTAAGATTGCAAGTAATAACAATTTCAGACTTTGCAGAAAGTAACATCAGGTTGCAATGTTTAGAGCTATCAAACAACATGTTACAGGAACTTATAATGGCAAACAAAGGCATGGCATGAATCTACTAATTGCATAGATCAAATGTCCTTTACTGACCATAAGCCAAAAGGATCAGAAGATATGATGGCACCCATGTAAACATAGCAAGTTATAATACAGATTCAAACATGGCAGGAACAATGATACGAAGGCATATAGATGAGCTTGTCACACTCACCATAGAGCAATACATGGCATGGCAAGGCAACCAACAGTAAGAAGACATATATGTGAAGCTAAGCATGGCAATAGCAAGGTCATAGGGTGCATGGAACACTAGCAAGAATCATGGTAACAACTGAACTTAATGTAAACAGGCTGACAACAACATTATGAAGCAACTTTGGAGCAAGAAATGAACAATCTACAGCAACCTATAACTGCAACCAGGGGCATGGATGGATAGAGGATGACATGTAGATCAAAACATGTTTATAGAACATCTCCATATTATGCATAGAATGATTAGTAGCAACATGTTTATATAGCATCACGAAATAACAGATTCAGCCTAGCAAAACAGCAACATCATGTACACTACTTAACAAGCTCGATTCACTCACCACAAGTCATTGCATGACAAGATAAGCATAGCATCATCAAGAAGACATGTTTGTGAAACAAACCAAGTCAGGAACAAGTTCATAGCATGCAAGGATCAACTATAGCAACCTTGGCAAAATTGAATAACATGTAAACAATCTGCCAGGAAACAATTTGAAGCAAAAGTAGAGCACGAAAATGACAGGCTAGACTACTCCATAATTGCAACCAAGGGCATGAATGGATAGACAATAACCATATGTTCAAAACACCCTTACTGAAGTATCTCAAAATATGCATGCATCTCTCTGTAGCATCAAGTTTACATGGCATCAAAATAACAGCAGAACAGGGACTAAAATCAGTAACATCACGATGCCTAGTTTGCATGCTTGTGTTAGTCACCACATTGATCACAAAAATACATGGTAAGAACCTCTGTAAAGAAGACATGGCATAGATCAAAACACCTGTAGACATCAACCTCATAGGATGCACACATCAATCATGGCAAAAATGACAAAAGAGCTCGTTCTGTTAATAGACAGCAGAAAACATCATGAAGCACTCTTACAACGATGATTCAGGCATCTAGATGACCTCAAATGAATATGATGCAATGGAATGAAATTATGTACTCGTTGAGGCAAACAATTTGACATATTATACGCACAAAACAAAGCTACGGATGCAGAGATACGTCATGATGAAAAAGGCATGATAATGACAACATTCTATGACTTGAGCGAAAAAACAACCTCGCGGGTAAGATCTGGGCGGACATGTCCGGGCTCCTCCGGACATGTCCGGCGTGGACAGAGGAGGTAGCGGCCAAGGGAGCCATGGCCGGCGGCGAACCGATCGCCGGTGAGGCTGTGGGGCGCGGAGGAGGCTGGTGGAGGTCGGATCTGGTGGATCCCGGCCGGATCCACCCATTCCCGGCGACGGGGAGGCGCTCGGGGCGCTTGGCCGGCCGGGGGTAGGCGGCGGCGCTTGGATGGAGGCGCGGAGGCGACGGGAGACGGGGAGCTCCGGTGGGCGCGGCGGGGTTGATTCCCGCCCGGACCTTGCCGGATCCGGGCGCGGCGGCGGCGGGGAGCTCCGGTGGGCGTGACCTGCGGCGGAGGGACGCCGGCGGCAGGCGGAGGCGCTGCGCGGTCGGGGACCGAGGCGAGGCGGGCGAGGAAGCCGGGCTTGCGGGCTTGCTCGGGGCCCAGATCGGCCCGGGACGGGCCTGCAGTGGGCCTCGGGCGGGCCTGCGGCGGCGGGAGGCGCTAAGGGGCACATGGCCTTCGCGGCATGGCTGGAGGGG
>NC_041385.1:268539827-268549592 GCF_002162155.2 Triticum dicoccoides | reverse complement strand
GTGCGGGGAGGCAACGTGTCGCGCTCCGGTTGGCCCAGGGCGCGGCGGCGGCGGCGCCAAGTGGCGAAGGTGCTTTGGCCGGCGCGGAAATTGAGGAGGGAGGGGGCTAGAGGTAGGTGGGGGGCTAGGGGCTGCCCAAAATGGACTAGGAGGTCCATATATAGCAGGGAGCTAGGGTTAGAGGGGTTTTTGGGGGCTTTCGGAGCCCTCCGATCGTAATCCGACGGATCTGATCGCGAGGGGGGGTTGGCACGCCTAGGTGGGCTGTGAGGAGAGGTTGGGCTGAGTGGAGAGAAGAGAGAGAGAGGCCCAGCGGCAGGTTTCGAAGACCGAAACATCCGACGAATGTGCCGGCAACGGTACCGCTATATTTAACGGTTGGGCTATCAAATGGACTCCGAATGCGATGAAACTTGGCAGGCGCTCTGTCTACACTATAATAAGACCGCATGACAAGTTGCAACTCATTCCGAGAACATTTTATGCCACTTATAAAATAATATTTCGGAGGTGCCGCGGGCGTGTGCGAGTGTGGTCTGGACTCCGAACGGACAACGGAGAGAACCGGGAGGACCCGAACGGATGCAAGTTTTCAAAACCATGCAGATGAAATGCAGATGAAGACATGGCAAAATGCAACATGCAAGCAAATGACATGGCAATGATTGTGAATAACTGGCAGACACCTGGCGCATCGGATCCGGGGCGTTACAGTTACCTCGATGCAAGCTTTAACACTGATCTGGATGACTCTGAGTCTCAATCTGGATACATATTGGAAGTGGGAGCAATTATCTAGACTAGCTCCGTGCAGAGCATTGTAGACATAGAAATTTGCAAAATACATACGGATCTGAATTTGGCAGACCCGTTGACTAAACTTCTCTCACAGGAAAAACATGATCAGACCTTAGTACTCTTGGGTGTTAATCACATGGCGATGTGAACTAGATTATTGACTCTAGTGCAAGTGGGAGACTGAAGTAAATATGCCCTAGAGGCAATAATAAAGTTGTTATTTTATATTTCCTTATATCATGATAAAAGTTTATTATTCATTCTAGAATTGTATTAACCGAAAACTTGATACATGTGTGAATACATAGACAAAACATCGTGTCCCTAGTAAGCCTTTACTTGACTAGCTCGTTAGTCAAAGATGGTTCAGTTACCTAACCATAGACATGTGTTGTCATTTGATGAACAAGATCACGTCATTAGGAGAATGATGTGATGGACAAGACCCATCCGTTAGCTTAGCATGTTGATCGTTCAGTTTTATTGGTATTGCTTTCTTCATGTCAAATACATATTCCTTCGACTATGAGATTATGCGAGTCCCGGATACCGGAGGAATACCTTGTGTCCTATCAAAGGTCACAACATAACTTGGTAATTATAAAGATGCTCTACAGGTATCTCCAAAGGTGTTTGTTGGGTTGGCATAGATCGAGATTAGGATTTGTCACTCCGAGTATCGGAGAGGTATCTCTGGGCCCTCTCGGTAATGCACATCATAATAAGCCTTGCAAGCAATGTGACTAATGAGTTAGCTGCAGGATGATGCATTACGGAATGATTAAAGTGACTTGCCGGTCACGGGATTGAACTAGGTATGAAGATACCGATGATCGAATCTCGGGCAAGTAACATACCAATGACAAAGGGAATAACATATGTTGTCATTACGGTACGACTGTCGGTGTCAAAACCGACAGATCTCGGGTAGGGGGTCCCGAACTATGTGCCTGAGGATCAAAGGTAACAGGAGGCAAGGGACATGATGTTTACCCAGGTTCGGGCCCTCTTAATGGAGGTAGTACCCTACTTCCTTCTTGATTGACTTTGATGTGTATAGGGGTTACAAGAGTTGATCTACCTCGAGATCGTAATGGCTAAACCCTAGATGTCTAGCCTGTATGATTATGATTGCCTCTAAGGACTAAACCCTACGGTTTATATAGGCATGGGAGGGGACTAGGGTTGTACAAAGTCAGTTTACAGAGGAAGGAAACTACACATCCGGGTGCCAGGCTTGCCATCCAAGCAAAGGAGAGTCCCATCCGAACACGGGAGAAGATCTTCTCTCTTGTATCTTCACGGCCCATCAGTCCGGCCCACGTCACATAGTACGGCTCCCCGAGGACCCCACAGTCCAGGACTCCCTCAGTAGCCCCTGAACCGGGCTTCAATGATGATGTATTCGGCACGCAGATTGTCTTCGACATTGCAGGGCAGGTTCCTTCTCCGAATACTCCAATGCAGTCCTCCACACATAATAGCTGTATCCGGCTTTGTTAAATAATTACAGCCTTAAGCTATGAGGGTAAAAATACTCAGAACAAAGTAAGTCATGTCCATAGGCGATTTTTTCGGCAAGGCGTAAGGTCCTGGCCTTGTTAGTATTCTGAATTGTTTTACAGCCCCCGCTTCGTGTTTCGATGCACGGTCACAGGCACGTCTTGTCAAGGCAGGGATCGTGTCCCCTTATCATGGGATTTTCATCAATAGGGGTTTGGGTAATCTAATCATGCCATTCACATGTCCCCTTGGGAATAGCGAGATTTAAGGCTTATGAGGGGACGCTTGATATCCACAGCCTTTATAAGGAGATAAGGATCCATCTTTTTACCCCACGCCTTCTTCCTCCTCAGCCTATCTGCCATTCAAGCTCCAGCACCCATGTTCCAATCTTGTCCACCGCCACCAAACACTCCTAGCCATGTCCAGATCTGGAGCGCAGGGCAAGTGGATGGCTTCCTCTATCATAGAGGAGAACATCAAGGAGCTCGGGGAAGCCAGGTACTTGGCCACGGACATAGTCCACTGGCTCCCTGCCAAGAAGTAGATCATTCCCACCCCGGAGCCTAATGAGAGGGCAGTGTTCATTCCCCATTTCCTCCGCGGACTAGGGTTTCCCCTCCATCCTTTCATCCACGGTCTCATGTTTTACTATGGGCTAGATTTCCACGATCTAGCCCCAAATTCCGTCCTCACCATATCGGCGTTTATCATCGTGTGCGAAGCATTCCTCCGCATCCCTCCCCACTTTAGCCTATGGCTCAAGGTCTTTAATGTGAAGCTGAAGGTAGTTGAGGGTCAACACGCGGAATGCGGCAGCACCATGGTGAGCAAACTTCCCAATGTCACCTGGCCAAAGGGGACCTTTGTGGAGATTGTCAAGGGATGGCAGCAGGGGTGGTTCTATATCACAGAACCCAGTGATACCACCTGGGACGTCGCTCCCGAGTTCAAATCCGGGCCTCCAACGCGGCTTACCTCATGGATCAACAAGGGCCTAGATTGGGCATCTCCGGACGAGGTGACGACACTGCACAGTCGCATCAAGGGTATGATAAACAAGAACACCAGTCTTGCTAGCATGATCCAGGTGAGGCTCTTTTGCCGGATTCTCCCCTACTAACAATAGACTCAGTATATGTGGGAATTCGACCCAGCCGGTCCTCGAACCCTGCAGCGGTTCTTCGGCATGACACACGAAGACATATGGAAGCTACTTTTCAAGGCTCAGAAGTCGTGGCCGGAAATGACCGAAGACCGCGGCCTCGACTGCGCTCATCTGGCCACTCCCGTAAGCTTTATGATAACTTTAATTTGCAAATCTAAGGAGTATATTGAGTTTTCCATTACTCCCACAGGCTGGACAAAGAGGGCGGAGCGGATCCAATGTGCGGCTCTGCCGCTCGAAGACCCAACCATCCCTTTGTTGATGAAGATGCTGGTTCCGGCACCGTACTAGGCGCCGGATAAAAAGGCCAAGAAGAAGAGCAAGGAGACCAAAAGTGGCCTCCGCCACAAAGGTGCTTCGGACGTTGTGTCCGAAGACACTGAAACTCTCTCCTCTCATGATGAGGATGAGGAGGAGGAAGAGAGCAATTCTCCCCTTAAGGGGGGAAGGAAGAAAAGGGTGGCTTCCGCGGATCTAGAGGCAGAGGCGTCCAAGAAGGGGAAACTCTCCCTTTCGGATGATTCTGAAACGGATGTCGATGCCAGCCCCGAGTGGCACCCCAGGCAGAAGCCCCTGGCCGGATCGTAAGTATCCCAAGACACCGTTCATATATCCGATTTCATGCCTTGTGGTTCTAACATGTGGAATCGCGCATTACAACCCGGCTCACGATCTCCCCCAACGATCATCGTCATCTTCGAACTCGCTGGGGCCGAACGCGATGGAGAGCGAGTCGGCTCCGCAGGTCTCCCCACCCACTGCTGCGGACAACGCCAAAGTGTTGTCTCAAAGAACCTCTCCAGGTCACGGGGAGGTGCGGGAGGCCGTGAAGGTGGCGACGGAGGGTAATACCTCTATTGCCAAAGAGAGGGGGAATCGACCCCCACGGAGACTGGCGACAGGGGCCATGCTCAATTTGGCCCCCAACCAAATATTATTCTAGAGGCCCAATCGGCTCCGGAATCGGGCCAGTAGCCTTCTTCAAGAAAACGGGACGCGCCACCTCCACCGGCATCCTCTATCAACCCAGAGGCGCCGGACACTCTGGTGGAAGACTTCCATTATGGAGGAACACCGTACCATTATGGGTACGGTGGTTGAAAAGGTTCGGTCCGCTAAGAGCGGATTGAACGAAGCCTTTACTAGCCTTTTAACAAGCTTTGAGGTATGTGATGTAATATATTTTTGGTTGTTTGCAAAAGGAATGCCTGTGTATAGATAGTAGCCCGTGGGACTCTGTTCGGCTTTGCGAAGAAAGGCTGAACAGAGGATCGAATAATGCTTGGCAGGAGCTAACATATATGTCCCTTTTGATGATGAGGCTTCAATGCGAGCGGCAACCTCACATGCCGCTGAAGTATCCGAACTAAAGTGGAAGTTGGAGGAAAAGCAAGGTATGCAATACCGAAGCATATCTGAAATGATATAAGTTCCAATCTGTTATCTAAATGAGCTTTATGATTATGCTCATAGTTGATATGTCTGAGGTCGAGGCCCTCAAGAGCGTGCTGGCGAGGCTAAGAAGGAGGAGGACGAGGAATGAACCGCCCGCCGAAAACATGAAGCAAGGTTGGATGAAGTCCAACAAGAGCTCACGGAAGCTATAAGCAAATGTGAGTCCTTGGAGCGCCAGGTGTCGGATTGGGACTTCGAACTTGCTACGACCTTCCAAAGTGCGAAGGAGGAACGAATTGAGGCCCAAGGCACCTATCGGGAGATCCGAGAGGCCAAGCAAATCGCGGTGGGTAAGGCCTTTAATATGCAGAGCAAAATTGTAAGGATAAAGTACACCTTACTGACACGCATTTGGAGTTCTCCAGGAGCGTTTGCAGATCTACCCTCAAGTATTGCTGATGCTGCAGATTTCTTCCAAGCCGAAGAGGGGAGCTCAACAGAGAAGCTGTTCTCGTCGCAGTACCTTGCACCAGAGCATCTTGTGCCCCTCAATGATCAGCTGAAACAGCTGACCGAGCTACATAGGGTGGATGAATTGGCCATGAAGGATGTTATAGTCCGTCTTTGGCCAGCCGAACCCATACCCAGTAGCTACTTTGGGCTTGTGAAGCGGCTAGTCGATGCTTGCCCACGCTTGACGCTATAAAGCGGTCAGTCTGTATCGAAGGTGCCCAAATGGCCTTCGCCCGTGTCAAGGTGCAGTGGGTGAAGATGAATGCCACCAGTCTGGCAACCGAGGGACCGCCCGCAGGCAAGGAGCACCGTACACCGGAGCGGTATTTTGACGACGTCCTTGAAGGATCCCGCATTGTAGAGGGCCAGTGTTCGAAGGACATTATTTTTGAGAATGTATCTGCCCGAACTTTGTACTTATGAAAACAAGTCATTTGTATAATATTTTTCTTGTTTCATCTGAAATTATTTTCCCTCCGTTGTGGCTGTTTATTGAATCTGAGAGTTGGCCAGTCGTCTGCTTCAGCCCCTCGCATAGGTAGTACGGGGGTGTTTGGAACAGCACAAAAACACACTTAACCCAACGACTTGGTCCTTGAAGGAGGTGTCAGTGTGGCGAACCAGGCAATCAGACTATGTGGCTTTATTACCCTCACTTAGCCATAGGAGTTTGACAATAAGATTGTAGGCGCAGCCACTGGTATTGTTCAGTTATACGAACTTGGTTGCTATAGACACCTGACCAGGTAAAAACCAGTCCTTCATATGACACGGAAAGAATCGCAAGAGATTTATATTGAGTCACCGAATAGATGACCAGCTCCCGCCGAATCATGACAGTCAGTTTTCGGCTTTCTCTACTGAGGTGTTTATCCGACTAACCAGAAACACAATTGCAGTAGTTCTCCCTGTTGGATTTAGGGATCCGACAACCCTTGAGAGGTTCGAACTCTGGGGTGCGTGCGGAGATCTCAACCTGCCCAGCCTGCCTACTCGCGATTCTCCTAAGCATAGCGCGTCGAGCTCATGGGGACACAAAGACATTGAGATTTATACTGGTTCAGGCCACCGTTGTGGTGTAATACCCTAATCCCGTGTGGTGTGGTGGATTGCCTCGAGGGGCTATGGATGAACTAGTACAGTGGATGAACAAGCCTCAGGAGGTGATGTGTTCTTGAGCTGGTGTGGTGCTCTACTTGTTCTGATTTCGGTCCCCTTCTATGGTGGTGGCTAGTCCTATTTATAGTAGCCTGGTCCCCTTCCCAAATATGAGCAGGAAGGGATTCCACAATGGCAGGATTTGAAAGGGGACAAGTAGTACAGTCTATCCTGACAAAAGTAGTCTTCGCCTACAAAAAGCCTCTGATCGCGACGCTGCGGTGGGCTCGTCGATGACCTCCGTCCTGCCATCCTGGCGGTCTTGGTCTCGTTGCATCAGAATGGAAACCTTTGGTTGATTCCTCGGGACTTCGCGCCTGTGGCTTGCCTCCTTTGCAGTGAAGAGGAAACCTGCACTCTGCGCCCGCCTGGCGCCCGCCTGGCCTTGGTCGTCATGGCTCACGTCAGCTGAGCCTCATGAGGTAGTTTGCGTGGAACTCTCCGCCCCTTAGGAGCCCTCCTGAGGAGGCCAACTCCTTCGGGGGTCTTGGCGTTGCCCGCCTCGCGAGGCTTGGCCCCTCGCGAGGGTCTTGCGGTGTTGGGTGTTGAAGCTGGGCCGTACCAGGCCGTCGATGAAGCCACGGGGTGGGCCGCAGGCAGGCAGGGCTGGATACCCCCGAATCCAGGATGTCGGCAGTAGTCCCCGGGCCCAAGGAGTGCTCGGACTTGGCTTCCAGGTGAAGCCAAAGGGCAAGTGTGGAGCGCCGCGGGCCCTAACCGCCTGCGGCCTTGATGATGCGTGGTGATTGATTGGACGTGGGCGACTCCGCTTCCCCATGTTGCCTCGGCAACTGCTTCCGTCTGACAAAAGGGGTGCCGCCTGCCGCCAGGCTTTCATTGCTTCTTCTTCGTCTTGCTCCAGATCCCTTTCTCCCCGCAGCGGAAGAACTCACCAGATTTGCCGATTCCCCCCCAAATCTTCTGCTCGATGGACGCCGAGAAGACTGTGGCTCCTGCCCCGGCTGCCGACTCCGCCTGGTATGAGCCAGGGCTACTGGCGCCCTGCATGACTGGGGAGAAGCTCCAGACTACGCTCCTCCTGACGGTGAGCAATGACAATGAGTAGAAGAAGACCGCGCTTCGGGTTGCCTCCGCTGCACCGGAGCCCACGGGCAGTAACTTCTTCCTCTTCTTCATGCACATCGTCTACTCGGGGCTGGTACCTCCATTCTCCCACTTCTTCTTCGCCACCCTTCACCACTATGGTCTTCACGCGCTCCACATCCATGCCAACTCCATCCTCCTTCTGTCCCTTTTTGCATTCTATTGCGAGGCGTTCGTGGGGGTGATGCCCTCTGTTGGCCTGTTCCGCCATTTCTTCTACCTCCGCAAGACCGGCGACAATCCGGTTGGGTGCATCGTCTTCGTCGTGGCGTGGGGTGGTAACGCAATCTCCCACGCCGGGAAGAAGGTGGAGGATGCCGTGAAGAGGTGGGTTTTGATGGATGCCAAGAGCTCCCAGAGCTCGCTGAAGCTGCCAACCGCATTCCCCGTCGCCGAGTAGTGGTGGCGTTCTGAGAAGATCACCGACCCTTCCCTGACGCCGTTCGTGAAGAAGACCGATAAGGAGCTGAAGAGCGCGAAACTGATGGGGGCCATGCTCATTAGGGAGTTCCTTAAGCAGCGCATCGCGCTGCTTCAAGACCACCCCCGCCCCTTGTGGAAGCTTTGGTGGTGATGACGACAAAATCTGCCTGCGCCAAGATCCCCTCCCCGAGGAGGAGCTAAACAAGGTGTTTCTCTACTTGACAGGGAAGGACCCGAGCGATCCTCCAAAAGACTGGCTTCCGCTGTACTGCCATGATGATGTCGAGGAGGTTGTCGCGGCCATGCCCGTCTTCGATGAGCTTGGGTTCGTGTGGCTGGGGCCTTCCCTGCCGCCTACTACTTTGGTGCACCTGTCCTCCGATGGCCAATCCTCCGAGGCCACCGAGGACGAGGTTTTGGAAGAATCTTCTGCCCCAGAGCGAAGAGAGATCCTGCACGACCTTCCTGACGATGATGATGACGACGAGCCCCTGGTGGTGGAGGTGTCCCGCCCTTTTGGAGTCACCATGAGGTCCGGGGTGGCCTCTTCGAAGCAGCCCAAGCGGGCGGCCACGAGGAAGAGTAGGACCATGATGATCCTTCCGGGCAACAGCCCACCTTCACCGACGCTGTCCCGGGCGGCGCCAACCACAAGCTCTCCTGCTCTGTAAAGTTTAGCACTAGCTGCTCCACCCCAGTGCCCACTGCTAAGCATGAAGAGGAGCTATGCCTTTGTCGACCAGTAAGTCTCTCCCTTAACCTTGTTTGTTGGTTCTTGAAGTGGTACTGAGCATCTTCTCCTATCATTAGACAGCAACCGTCGAAGAAGCTGAAGGGGGGCTCCAAGGTTGCCGTGGCCACAGGCGCTGAAGAGGCCACCGCGACCCTTGTGAAGAAGAGTGCCGCTGCCCCTGCGACCCTTGAGATTCCCGTCCTCAGGAGGTGTCGGTGCCTTCGGCAGGCACTACAAAAAAAAAGACACATCCATGGCATTTTGGGCCGAATGAAATTTTTTTCTGTCATACATATGACACTTCTATGACGATAATTGTGACAAAACCCGGTATCATCATAGATGTGGTGGGCTCCTACTTCTATGACAAAAAATCATGACAGAAAATGGGCTTTTTGTCCTGGGCGGGTCGGAGACGCAGCTGCATGACATTCTTTGGGCCGTCCATGACGGAAAAAACCATGGTAGAAGCGAGGGTGAGGAAAATTTCGGGGAGTTCCCGATTACGGTGGGAGGTCGGGGGCCGAGCGAGATGCGCGTTTCACTCGTACACGTACGCGCATGTGTGCGAGGCATTGGCTCTAACTGAACCCGAGCGAGGCGTTGGGCTCTAATTGAACACGAGCGATTGCATTGTAGGCTACACATTACTGAACCCGAGCGATCGATCAATGGCTGTTAACTGAACCCAATCGAGCGATTCCTTCGCTACTACTGCTAACTAAAGCCGATCGATTGGATGAACAGTGAGCGTTGTGGGGGGGGGGGTGGATGAACAGTGAGCGGTGGTGTTGCCTCTGGATGAACAGGACCCCGTGGTGTGGAGGGCTGGATGAAAGTAGACGGTGGAGGGGTGCCCGTGGAGGGGTGGTTGAACAGGACCCCATGGTGTGGAGGGCTGGATGAATAGTAGATGGTGGAGGGGTGCCCGTGGAGGGGTGGTTGAACAGTAGCCGGTGGAGTAGCACAC
>NC_041385.1:268530438-268539334 GCF_002162155.2 Triticum dicoccoides | reverse complement strand
CTCCAACACAAGTCCGTTTCGTCCATTTTGCGATACGCCATACACCTCCCGATCAACAGGACTCCCATTTTGACCGTAGGAGGTCCATTTCCTCCGTTTTGCGGTACGCCACACCCCTCCCGATCAATAGGACCCCCGTTTCGACCGTAGGAGGTCTGTTTCGTCCGTTTTGCAGTACGCCACACCCCTCCCGATCAACAGGACCCCCGTTTCGACCGTAGGAGGTCCGTTTCCTCCATTTTGCGGTACGCCACACCCCTCCCGATGAACAGGATCCCGTTTTGAACGTGGCCGGTCGAACACAAGGCCGTTTCCTCCATTCTGCGGTATGCCAGGCCTCGTTTCCATCGCCTGTTCCGTCCAAGCCCTCCCGATGAACACGACGACGCATTCCATTCTGACCCAGCCGGTTGGCTCCCCATGAACACGACGATGACGCTATTTCTCCGTTCCGACCAAGCCATGTACACGAGCCCTGGCCGTACGTATGCGCGATTAGGCGTTCGAGACCCCGCCCGTATGTACACATACATGGCCGTATTTTCTTTCTTGCAACCTGGCCGCTGTACATACATGTACATGCTACGTGCGTGCCTCTACTATGACACGTGCGCGCCTCTACATCCACCAGTATATATGTACATACACGTTCGCGACCAGAATGACAAAGCTATGTACGCTTCGACCAGGTGGGTCCCGACTGTCAGGCATTTCTTTGCCTGCGAAGATGTAGATGGTGGGTCCCAGCAGTCAGGGGGTCGAATCGTTTTTTTTGCCCAAACGCACTTCCTTGCGTGCGAAGATGTAGCTGGTGGGTCCCAACAGTCAGGGGGAAACGTTTTTTCACGAAATACGGTGGCCCGTCTGGTGGGTCCCTGCTGTCAGGTGGAGGAATGATTATTTTGCACGTAATAAGGAGGCACTTCCTTGCTGCGGCCGTGGACCCAATTGTCAGCCTCTCCACATACAGTCCAAGTCTGATGGAAACCGTTCCTTGACCACATTGACCACGCTGCACTGAGAGCACTAGGGCGGTGGACGACGGAGAGGCCCAGGAAGGGGACGACGTGGAGCCGGGGAAGACGCGGCAGTGGATGCCCACGCGTTGAGGAGTACGAGGGTTCACTGGTTCACTGCAGTGTGAGGCTGCCGTTGCCGCAGAATAACATGGGGTGTGGGTGAGTAGAGGGATGGCCTGGCCAACGGTGGGAGTAGTAGGGGGCGGTGAGGCCTCCGCCGCATCGCAGCCGGCCACGGGAGGCAGGAGCACGAGGCACGACCGGCGTTGGTTTGGGCGGCTGGAGCAAGAAGACCAGAGGTTGAAGAAGCAGTACAGCCGTTGGATGGACATCATACGATCACTAGAGCTAGAATCGTGCATATTGACTAAGTTGACAAAGCCCTTCGTCCCCGTCAACTTAGTAGGCCCACAAGTCAGCCTACCACTATACGGGGTCCTAGATAACAGGGGACTATTCATTTTTTTGTGCGTAATAAGGAGGGACTTCCTTGCGTGCGAAGATATAGCTGGTGGGTCCGTGCTGTCAGCGGCGGTAACATTTTTTTCACGAAATACAGAGGCCCTTTCGGTGGGTCCCTGATGTTAGGTGGAGGAATCATTATTTTGCGCGTATAAGGAGGCATTTCCTTGCGTGCGGCCGTGGACCTAGCTGTCAGCCTCTCCACGTACAGTCCACTTTAGATGCATGTCGGTTGATGACCATGTTGACCAGGCCACGCCGAGAGCACCAGGGCGGTGGACGACGGCGAGGCCTAGGAAGGGAACGACACGGAGGCAGGGAAGACTCGACAGTTGTTTCCCACGCGGAGGGGAGTACGACTGTACGAGGGTTTACTGGTTCGTCTGCCCTCGCCGGAGAATAACAGCAGGTGTGGGTGAGTAGAGGGATGGCTAGGCCAGCGATGGGAGTACGATGGGGCGGTGAGGCCTGCGCGGTAGTACAGCCTGTCGTGGGGAGGAGGGAGCAGGCAGTCCCGCCGGCGCTTGTTTGAGCGGCTGGAGCAGGAAGAGCAGAGATTGAAGAAGCACGACGGCCGTTGGATGGACATCGTACGGTCACTGGAGCTAGAATCGTTCATATTGACTAAGTTGACAAAGCCCTCCATCCCCGTCAACTTAGTAGGCCCACAAGTCAGCCTCCCACCATGGTGGGTTCCAGCTAGCAGGGGGAGTATTCATTTTTCTGTGCGTAATAAGGAGGCACTTTCGGTGGGTCCGAGATGATAGCGCGGGAATGTTTTTTTCACGAAATATGGTGGTCCGTCCGGTGGGTCCCAGCAGTCAGGGGCAAACGTTTTTTTCACGAAATACGGTGGCCCGTCCAGTGAGTCCCAGCAGTCTGGGGGGAAACATTTTTTTCGCAAAATACTGGTGGCCCGTCTGGTGGGTCCCTGCTGTCAGGTGGAGGAATAATTTTTTGCGCGTAATAAGGAGGCACTTCCTTGCGGCTGCCGTGGACCCAACTGTCAGCCTCTCCACGTATAGTACTCTTCCGATGGAAGTCGGTCGTTGACCACATTGACCACGCCGCGTCGAGAGCACCACGGCGGTGGACAACGGCGAGGCCTAGGAAGGGGACGACGCAGAGCCGAGGAAGACGCGGCAGTGGATGCCCACGCGGAGGGGAGTACGAGGGTTCACTGGTTCGGCTGCGGTGTGAGGTTGCCGTCGCCGTAGAATAATAGGGGGAGTGGGTGAGTGGAGGGATGGCCTGGCCAGCGGTGGGAGTAGTATGGGGACGGTGAGGCCTCCGCGGTAGCACAGCCGACCACAGGAGGCAGGAGCATGCGGCACGACCGGTGCTGCTTTGGGCGGCTGGGGCAAGAAGACCAGAGGTTGAAGAAGCACTACGGCCGTTGGATGGACATCGTTGACCATGCCGCGCCGAGAGCACCAGGGTAGTGGACGACGGCGAGGCCTACGAAGGGAACGATACGGAGCCGGGGAAGACACGGCAGTGGCTGCCTACGCGGTGGAGAGTACGAGGGTTGACTGGTTCGGCTGCCGTCGCCAGAAAATAATAGGAGGTGTGGGTGAGTAGAGGGATAGACAGGACAGGGATGCGAGTACGATGGGGCCATGAGGCCTGCCCGGCAGCACTGCCGGCCACGGGAGGCGGGAGCAGGCGGTTCCGACGGCGCTGGTTTGGGCGGCTCGGGCAGGAAGATCAGAGACTGAAGAAGCACGATTGCCGTTAGATTGACATCTAACGGTCTGACGCTGGTAGAGTCGATTGTTGACTAAGATTCTTTTTTGAGAAACCTTGTGTACGCATGAACTTAGTAGGCCCACAAGTCAGCCTCCAAATCTGTAGCAGACAACATAAAGCCCATTTGCTATTTTTTATAATTTGCAGCCCATTTGCTAATTATTAAGTAATTTATTACAACCCATTTTTTGCCCAGGACCACGGTCAAAAAGTTCAACCTTATTTTGCATATTTAGATGGAGTCCGAACTGTTGTAATCCCGAAATGATAAACATTTTTTAAGAACTTATTGATTTGCCAAAAAATCGTTTTGTTTTTGTAAGCAAATAAGATGTGGGACAATTGAGTTGGTTTAAGGGAAAACCAGTGGTAAAAAAAATCAGCGTTGGGTGGGAAAAACAACAAAAATAAGGATGTAAATATGAAAAGGGAATTTTATGTGTTTTCAATATAATGATACATGTATATGAACTAGTAAAACTATAGGTAGAGATTAGAAAACATATGTAGGACATGCGTTTCAAGAGGAAAATAAAACTGGGCTATGTGTTTGATTCAGTAAAAAAATTTGCCTGCGGATGTTTTAAGACAAAATATAACTCACGTTGGCGGGCCAGAGGCCAATAGATACCTGCTGGATCTTTGTGCCCCATTATCATCATGGGCTGGGCCTGTTAAAAACAAAACCAAACCTGGGCAGTCTACAACCCAGTTGAAACTTGCTTGACCTGAAAAATCAATATACGTGCTCAATAAACGAGAGAATTCTGCAAGTACAGACTGATAACTGGGATGCAGCACAGATATTGTTTTTTATCATGGTAATAAGTGCATGCACTTGTTTCAAAAAAATTGGAGAACTTGGAATTCGCACAGTGGGTGCTTATGCTACCCATCAAATAAAAATCAGGTGCCTGAAAATTCGTTTCAAAACAAATGATTCAACTTTATATCCACGTCGACCCTCGGCATGATGGTTGGAAGCAAATGCAAGTTCATACCAAAAGATCATTAACAACAATACCAACTTGCGGACGACAAGGTAGTACAACTACCAATACCAAACTAACTTATAGTCTTTTTACTCCTAGCCCTAGTGTTCGTCTGGTAGAAAATCTTGCAGAGGACTAGCTCCCGCTCCTTCTCTTGCTCCAGGTCCCCGAGGTGGTACTGGTGCATCACCCAGTTGGTCCTCTGCTGGTCGAAGTTCATGTTGGTGTGCAGCACCAGAACCTTTTTTGCTGCCCGTCTGCCGGCCATTGACCATCACCGACAAGGTATTGCCGGTCTTGTGCCACATCGCGTGCATGTCGCACTCTGACTGTATCTTGCGACGCGTCCACGTGCCCCTTTTGAACGCCCTGGAATTGCGCTAGAAGAAATGCTTCCTTAGGCCACTCAGTGTGATACCTGCAGTATTGTGGAATACAGATTTTAGTGCACATAGTTGGCATTTCATAACATCTTTGGCATGTTGCAGTCACTTGTTTCACTTTTATTAACTATAAAATTGTAATTGCTTCACCAGGTCTGCGTCTAAAAATAAAATAGAGCTATAAACAAAGGAATATGTTTGTGCAAGTAGACGGCCGATCGGTGCCTTACCTGGAAGTTTCTCAGGTTGGGTGTAGCATATGCCGTACTCTCTGTCGATGGTTGGTATGAACAAATCGATGAGATACTGAAATCTCGCGCTGTCAGCACTCACTTTGGCCTCAAGGTGCTCGATCAGCTCCTGTCCGTAGGATCGAACTTGACGCCAGTCGGCAGCATCGGCCAATCCTTCTTCGACTTGCATCGGTAATTCCAGTTATATGGTACTCAATGTATGATCAATCGACTGTTTTAAGTGAATGATGAAAGATTTCGACAGATAAGTGGTACTCCAAATCTGAAGTCCAGAATACCCGAAAACGCCGCTGGGATTCTTGTGTCACCTCAAGCGCAGCGTGTTGTCACGTCAATTCAATGTGTGGACATGATGAATAATTTGACCGACGTATACTAGTACTGCTACTGTACTACTTACTAGTCGTATTTTGTGTCAAAATTTATACATAGGTTTAACTAACAAGTACGCACTTGAAGCCTAACTGATATATATATATATATATATATATATATATATATATATATATATATATATATAGGGTGGGTCTATTATGATAACACCCCTTAAGACCTTATTCTGCACACCAAAAACCTTATTTTGCTAACACCCTAACACACAGCGAGCGGATCAATCCGAGTAGAAAACGCACCCATTGCTCCCACTCCCACGACTCCTCATGCCCACCAACTAGTCTCCCCCACCTTCTTCCCCTTCCCCACTGCAGCACCTCCCTCCCACTGCCGCACCACCTCCTTCCTGCATCGCCACACCACCTCCCTCCACTCGCCGCTGGGCGGCCGAGCCACCGAGCTTTGACGACCTGCTCCGGCTTCTTCCCTAAGCCACCGGCCCACCCCTCCGCCTCCTCCTTCTAATTCGAGCATACACACCCCCTCCCGGTGATGCGCGGCCACGCGGATCTCGTGCCCGCCGACGGGCCCCTGACCCCGCGCCGCCCTGCGTTAGTATCCTATTCCCGTAGCTCTATCTCTCCCCGGCCTTCTCCTTTGTCCATAGGTGGTGCCGCGCGGGTTGCATCCGACGGCCGGAGGAGCATGGGCATCCGCCAACTTCCTGCTGGTCACCGCGGCTGGATCCACCCTTCCCACACCCGGATCCGGCGCGGCCCTGCCCCAGTCCCACGGTGGCGCTCGTCGATTCGTGCCATCCCCTCTGCCACCATTGCTCGTGGCCGGCACGACCCGTCCCCTGCAGCCAGATTCGTCCGTCCCGGCCCCGTACGCAGCTGCGGGTGCCATGCTGGCCTCCCACATCCAGGCACATCGAGCCACCACGCCCCCTCCAAGCTAGCCGCCCCATCCCATCCCCCACAACCGAAGCCTCTGGCGACACTCCAGGTGACGGATCGAAGCATCCCAGGCCAGATCCCGTCGCCACATTCCCTGGAGGTGAGGGATCCCGAGCGGCCTTCCCCGCTCCAACGTTCAGTCTGACGATGCTCCACCTGCAGTGCACTTGTTGGGCGCGTGCAGAAACATCCCCTCCCCGCTGCGCAGTGCACCACATCGTGCGGTGCGGATCACAGGAGTTTTTTTTCCTTTTTTGGCACGGCAGCCGTTGATACTCCCGTTCTCGCGTACGCAAATGGACTACATGGTGCATGGACAGCGATGGTGCTCAGGTGACCACAGCAGCACCGAAGGTGAGCCTCCCCTCCTCTCCCTAATTGCCTTCATCTTCCTCCCTCACATCTCCCTTATGCCCGCAAGTGCCGCCAGTGGCATCTCAATCTTGTCTCCCACTGCCGCTCTGGATCCTGATGTCGTTGTGTGTCAGATCTCCTCTATGGCATTCAGTTAAGATAGGGCGTCACCGGCGTGCAGTTCGCCTAGTTCCCCTTGTTGTAGTGCGGTGCGTCACCGTTGTTCTATTGCACTATGGGTCCTTCTTTTGTTCAGATTTTGCTTGTCTGCAGTTCGCCTATGATCTTGGTGCGGTGCCGTGAATGTGCCAGCAGCCGCTCTCTGTGTGGTTGGCCACGCTGTTCTTTGCAGATCCCTGAAGGAAGAGAGGAGGTGATCTAAATGGCGTGTTGCAGTTCCTGGTGCCACTCTAGTGCAGCTCAGTTTGTGCACAAAAGTGGAGTTCTTTTTTTGTTGTTGTAGTAGTTCCTCGTCATTGTAATTTGTGTGTGTTTGTACTATGGATTAAAAAGAGGATCACTGTAGTTCGTTCGCCCCGTCTCGTAGTCCAGAGATGTACAGATCGCAGCTCTCTCGAAAACATTCATTGAAGAAAACAACAACAAAAATTTGTTTATGTGCAGCTCACTTGTTTCATTGCCGCAGTGATCTTCTCTCTCGCAGTGGTTCACTATGTTGCCAAATGCAAAAACAAATTGGAAAAATTGTTTTTTTAATGCAGCTCACTCTGTTGTTATGTGCAGTAGAAAGAAAATTGGAAAAAGAAAAATTGATGCAGTACACTCACCTTGTCCCTGCAGTGCATACTCGTAGATAAAAAAATTATGGAGACGATAAAAGAAAAAGAATGTGGTTCACTTTTCATAGTATTGCGGTTCACCACCGCTCGACTTGAAGTGCACTCCACCTTGTTTGGGAAAAATTACGTCCCACAAAAAAAAACCATGCAGTGCACTTGCCCATCTAATGAAGTGCGGTATTTCGTCTGAAGCAGTGCGTTCTTCTTTCCCCGTCCGAGAAAAAATATGTCTAAACAAAAAGAAACCATGCAGTGCACTTGCCCATCTAATGAAGTGCGGTATTTCGTCTGAAAGCAGTGCGTTCTTCTTTCCTCGTCCGAGAAAAAATACGTCTAAACAAAAAGAAACCATGCAGTGCGCTTGACCATCTGATGCAGTGTGGTATTTTGTCTGAAGCAATGCGTTCTTCTGTCCGATGCAGTAAATATGACGATTTTGGTCTCGCGAAAAACAGAGTGTCCGCTTTTCGGTAAAATCGAAACTGCTCTTAAATCGTAAGGAATTAGAGAGAGTGTTCTACATGAAAAAGTTGCGTCTCGTCGATATCTTTCCAACGGCGTATGATTTGAATTATTCCGACCAGCCGTTCATAAAAATTTCACAAAAAAACAGCCGCTGCCTCTCAAAGTCAGCCGCACGATTTTCAAAATTAACTAAAAACCATAAAGAATCTCAAAACCATTTCAACATATGAAAGTTGCGCCTTGTCCATAGCTTTCCAACGGCGTGTCATACGTCCCGTTCCGACAAACGGTTAGAAAACTGGAGCAAAAACAGTACCAAAAATTTCAAAAAAATTGAAAAACAGAGTTCCGCGATTTAGTAAATTTGAAACTGCTCTTAAACCGTAACGAATTAGAGAAACATTTATATATGAAAATGATGCGCCTTGAGATATCTATCCAACGGCGTGTCATTTGCTTCATTCCGACAAGCGGTTTAGAAAAAAACGCGAAAAAACGCTCGCTGCCACTCGTCATCCGCCGCACCATTTTCAAAACTGCTCTTAAACCGTGTGGAATCTCGAAAACTGTTCAACATGTCGAAGTTGCACCTAATCCATAGCTTTTCAACGGTATATTATAAGCCTCGTTACGATAAACAATCAAAAAATTAGAGCGAAAACAGTACCAGAAAAACACTGCGTGCAGTTTTTTCCGACGCGAAGTTCACTAGTCTATATTGCAGTGCTCGTCGTCAAGAAGATGCAGTGCACTCGCGTTCAGCATGAAGTGCGGAAGTGGTGTGCAGAATAGTTACTGCTAATATTAGCAGAATAGACCGTTTGTATATATATATATATATATATGTATATATGTATATGTATATATATATATGTATATATATATATATAGGGTGGGTCTATTCTGCTAACGCCCCTTAAGACCTTATTCTGCACACCCAATCCTTATTCTGCTAACACTTCTGTACTATTCGATCATCTGACACGGACCGCACAACAACCCAGGAAAACTGCCTCCACCCACTCCCTCCACCTCCTTCCTTCAGCCCACCCCACCGCGTCGCACCACCACCTCCCTCCCCCCACCCCCACGCCGCCGCCCCCCACCTCCCTGCCCCACGCCGCCG
>NC_041385.1:268527081-268530183 GCF_002162155.2 Triticum dicoccoides | reverse complement strand
GGCCACCACCACTTCCTCTGCACCATGGGCTCCCTCTCCCTTCACCAGTAGCTGTCGTCGGGATCCCAGGGCACTGGATCTGGCCTCTCCCTCTTCCCCCAACTTCCTTCCTCCACCGGTGCCGTCGCCCTCCACCCCCTCCCTCATGACTGTCCTGGATCCATGAGCGTCGCCCAGGTTCCCAGCGTGGCTGCCGGCGTGGATCCGAGCGTGCCACCCTGTCGTCACTTTCCCATCTTCAGGCTCCTCCCATCTTGGGCATCACCACCCCTCCCCTGTTCCGCGAGCTGCCACCAGCCACCCCTCGCGGCTGCCGGTGCAGATCCACTACCGCCGCCCCGCCGTGGCCTACCCAACATCACAGTGCTCCCCCTGCTCATCTCCGTTGCCTCGTGGCCTTCTCAGCCTCCCACCCCACCATTCCTCAACTTTGGTTGTCCCCCAAGGGAGGGCCTCCCGATTTGCATTTACTTGGTCATGCAGTGGAGATGGGATGTGCCACCGCCGGCAGCAACTCCCCCAGCTTGCTTGAGCGTGCAGCTGTGGTGCTCAGGCGCCGTCCAGTGTAGCTCGGTTCCTGGCCCACTGCAGTTTGGTTTCCATGGCTGCCTCCCTCCTTCCCTAGCCGGAGCCACCGACGGTGGCGATGCAGCCCACATGACGCTACAGTTCGGCTGCTCATGGTGTGTGATTCCATTTTCCCGTGCATGAGCTCCAGTAACTCGTCGACAACGACAGCGGCAGCACCTCGTCTCGCCAGCTCCAGGAAGTCTTCTGCTCCACCTCGCCTCTATAGCAAATCACTGGCGACCGCTCCATCAACTCAACTGCTCCTATCCAGCCTTGCGGGTCGCGCCGACGATGCAACCCCAGTGGTGATGCAGTTCGTTGCACGTGCGTGTGTAGTACTTTGGCAGCTGGGTGGCCAGCGCGAGGTCCTCTAGCCATCTATGTTGGGTGGCCAGCACGTTGACGCCTCCTGTAGTTCATTGACGCCGGTGTGCACGATAGCCTCGTCTCTCTTTCACCTCTGCTCCTCTCTTGTTCTTCACTGATGCAGTACAGGTCACTCCACGATGCAGGTCGTCTCGACCGTCAGTACAGTCCGTCGGCGCACAAAATTGTTTGTGCAGGCAAAAGCAGTTCTGTAGCTTGAATGCGCAGTTCATTGAAGGTAAATCCACACTTCTCAGGGAGTACAGTAAAAATTACCTGAAACATGACCGAGCAATACATGCCTTGATTTGACAGTGCATTGAGCAGGACCTCCCTCAACCACTCCTGACGACGACACAAAGACGCGCGGAGTTGCAGTCCGGCTCCACGAGGCATGCAGTGTGGCAGCAGCACTGCAAGCCTCCCAACCTTGTGTCCAGTTCCAAAAAATAGAGAAAAAGAGTGCACTGCAAAAAAGTGATTACCGTATGCACGAGTTCTTTGTGGTGTGTTTTTTGTTTGTGGTTCATTTGAAAATTCCAAATAATCTTTGGCTTAGCTGTTGGCTATTCATTTGAACCAGAGATGATGTTCAACTGGTTTGCTGGTCAGGGTGTCTTGTGTGTACATGCAGATGAAAATTTGTTCGCTTAGTACACTTCATTTAAAAAAAGTATTTGCAAATGTTTACGTCATGTTCGTTGAAGTTTAAAATACTAAAAAAGAGTAGTGTGGTTCACTTTCGAGAGTGCTTGCGGCTCATTTTCAAGAGTCTTGAGGTTCACTTAGACCCAAAAAGTAAAAACACAAAAGAATAGGCAAAAAAAGTAATGCGGTTTACTTTGGGTATGCGTTCGGTTCACTACCTACCGATGTGAAGTGCAATTTTTTTTCATGTAAACGGCAACAAAATAATGAGTTTCACTTCTAAATACTATTGAGGTTCACTTATGTTCAACGTGAAGTGTGATTCACTCGCTCGTCTTAAGAAAATGTATGTCCGACAAGAGAAATCAAGAAGTGTGCTTGCTTATCCGATGCAGTGTGGTTTTCCGTCTGAAGCAGTGCGGTCGGCTGTATGATGTTGTTCATCACGTAAGTGCAAAAAAATTGTTACGAAAGCGAAAAAAAGTAATGTGGTTCACTTCTTGATAGTGTTGTGGTTCATTTACACCCAATGTGAAGTGCACTCTACTTTCTCGTCCTTGAAAAAAATCACGTTTGAATAAAAGAAACCATGCAGTTCTCTTACCCGTGTGATGCAGTGCGGTTTTTCGTCCGTTGCAGTACGGTTTTCAGTCGGATGAAGTACCCACGTCCATTTGGGTGTCGGAAAAAACAGAGTGTCCGTTTTTTGGTAAAATCAAAACTGCTCTTAAACCGTAAGGAATTAGAGAGAGTGTTCTACATGAAAAAGTTGCGTCTCGTCGATATCTTTCCAACGGCGTATGATTTGAATCATTCCGACCAGCCGTTCATAAAAATTTCGCAAAAAAACAGCCGCTGCCTCTCGAAGTCAGCCGCACGATTTTCCAAATTAACTAAAAACCATAAGGAATCTCAAAACCATTTCAACATATGAAAGTTGCGCCTTGTCTGTAGCTTTCCAACGGCGTATAACACGCCTCGTTTCGACAAACGGTTCAAAAACTGGAGTGAAAATAGTACCGAACATTTCAATTTTTTTTGAAAAACACAGTTCCGCGATTTAGTAAATTTGAAACTGCTCTTAAATCGTAAAGAATTAGAGAAAAATTTATATATGAAAAAGATGCGCCTCGACGATATCTATCGAACGGCGTATCGTTTGCTTCATTCCGACGAGCGGTTTAGAAAAAATCACCAAAAAACGTTGGCTGTCACTCGTCGTCCGCCGCGCCGTTTTTGAAACTGCTCTTAAACCGCAAGGAATCTCGAAAAGTGTTCAACATGGAGAAGTTGCGCCTAATCCATAGCTTTCCAACGGTATATCATACGCCTCGTTCCGATAAACGGTTAAAAAACTAGAGCGAAAACAGTACCAGAAAAACACTGCATGCAATTTTTTTTGACGCGAAGTTCACTAGTCTCTATTGCAGTGCTCGTCGTCAAAATGATGCAGTGCGCTTTTGTTCAGCATGCAGTGCCAAAGTGGTGTGCAGAATAGTTATTCTGCTAATATTAGCA
>NC_041385.1:268508536-268526927 GCF_002162155.2 Triticum dicoccoides | reverse complement strand
ATATGGCTTCTGCATAGCATCTCCATCATCATTATCAGTACATCCTACGCAGGTGAGTTACGATGCACTTGATCCCAGGAAGGTATCTATCCTTCAAACCAGAGGAGTGCTTTAAACTAACAACTGTACATAATATCCAACAAAAGAGGGTCGTGCTACAGCAGCAGAATACATGGCTCAGTCTAGATATCAGCACGAATCAAGTTGTGCATATTTGCTATTGGCATGAACCACATCGCTGCATGTCGGGTTTACAAAAGTCATCCATCGGATGGAAGCTTGATGCCTTTTCACACACTGAAGATTATCTGGCAACAAGATGTGTCGACGAATCTCTGGATATGGTGATTCATGAAACCCATGGTATGATGTCTAAACACAGCCCCCCTCGCGAATGGAAGTTGCATAGCACGGTAATCATCACTTGTGATATGATCGATGATTGGTTGGATGATCGGATAATTGAGCCCGAGGAACAAGGAGTTGTTGCCGAGGCTGTAAACCCGCCTCCAGTTGAATACGCCTGGCCCAACGGAGATGGGATCTTTCTCGAACACGAACCAGCCATAGCCATCAATGTCACGAACGCCCCACGCATTGTACTGCATGTGGTTTGATGTAATGGTTTGTTCAATTTGGTACGTGCGAATGAGCATCAAATGACCGCCATCAGCTGAACGAGCGATAAACCACCACCTATCGGCTGGTATGATTCCAGGTCCTGGAATCATGAAGGCCAGCGCATTTGCGTCTGCTGCAACAATTCAAATTGGAGACCAAAAGGAAAAAAAATAAACAATCATGTTCAGAGTATGTGTGGAATTAAGATTATTATAACAGTGACACATATCATAGACAGAGAATTGCAATGCCATGGTCATAATCATACCCCAAGTTAAAAAAATAAGCCAACGGCTTTGATATTCTAGCAATATGTCATGGTTCAAACATCATGTAACAATGAGAGGAAAATAGCTATGACAGGGCCTACTCATATTCTACCATAGCACTTACTACTACTGTTCTCATATCAACTCTAAGCACTAACATGCGTTGTTATAAAAATCTTGTAAATGAGAGTAACATATAGCAATCATGATGTTATGCTCATAATATGTATTCTAACAATAATTAGATGCCAATTGTTCTCATATCAACTCTAACAATAATATGTGTGGTCATAAAAATCTAGGAAATGAGAGGAACATATAGCAATGATGTGGTTATAGACATGCTATGCATTCTAAATTTGTAACAAATGAACAGGCAGTCGTATGCATAAGGTAAAGATGAGATGAGACAGAACAATTACACGACGATAGATTCCACCAGTATAGGCAGCCAATCTGTGCGTCGACCGCGTAAACGATGCCATCGTGCATTATAGCATCAAACATAAATGTTGCCTCAACAGGATTGATGATGAGCCATAACCATGTATGGCGACCGGGTTCCAGATAGACTAATCCCATGTTGAAGAAGGCAATGAGCTTGTAATCCATGTAGTCTTCTGATGGTGTGGGCACTTCGTAGATGCAAACAGAGGTCGAGCCAAAAGCTTGATGCGTCTCGTGCGTAGTAGGCAGGAGTGTCCGGCGGGCCGCGAGGCTCGATGGCGGCGGTATTCAACGATGGAAGGGTGATCTCTCGCTGGGTGTAGATATCCACGAGACGCCACAGACTACCGGAGTGGTGGATGAGGACGATTCAGTTGGCCTTCATGCCCACCTAGTAGTGGCCGCGCATGAAGGACATGTGGACGGGTAGTGGTAGCATGTCGAGGGGCACCACGGAAACCTCCGTAGGATCGTCAAGTCGGTGTCTGGGCCACCTGCGAGGATCAGGCATCAGAAAGCAGGGTGTCTTGAAAAGAGTCGTCCGGTTGCAGACGAGTAGACGATACAAAGACACCGAGCATGCGGCCAGACAGACGGTGCTGAGTAGGTCCATACGACTACAGATTTGCTCCAAGAGAACACCGGGGAGGGAATTCCAATCGCGGCTCTGCATGTCAGTCAGTTCTGCCATTGGGGTTTTCGGTGCCTGCGAGCCAGCGGGGAAGTGGATTCGGGCGGGTGAGCGAAGAAGCTTCTCCTCGTGTGGCCGAGCAGTGAGCGGGGGGATATGGTCCGCGCGATCTACCAAGGAAGATGGCGCGGGCGGGCGAGCAGTGAGCGGGCGTAAATGGTGTGCGGTGGATGATGGGGAAGAGAGGAGGAAGAAGAAGAGAGGAGGAAGAAGAGTGAAAGACGGGGAAGAAAGTGCGTTAAATCTCAATTCTACTAGTACTACTACCAGGATATACCGTCCTTCGGAGTGTAAATAGTTACACCGATGACATGTGGGTCTACCACAAGAGGGCCCATATGTCAGTTAATGGAGGACAGAGGTGCGTAGGCATATTTGCGGAAGCGTGCTCTACTGGCAAACATGATGGCAGTACTGGGTAAGGCTGATTTAGTAACACCAACACGCTGGTTCAGCTTATTAATTACGTGTCCCATCTGCTACAACGTCTATTGTCACTTCACGACGAAGACTAGTTGAATAGTTCTCTCTGACTAAGATGGGGAACAATGGTCGCGAGGACTTCCTTTCTACAGTATCCCTATGCCTCTACGCTCACTTCACTCATTTTGCTCCATACCTAGTCACTTGTTGAAATCTGTAGAAAGACAAATACTCCGTATTTGGGACCAGAGGGAGGCTTTTACTCTGTACTATTTGGGAGTATCACCATATGGAGGGAACAGAGGAAGCTTGAAATATGAACATGCCAATGGGAGGGAGTAAGCCCCATGCATGCATGCATGCATGCATGCAACATGCAACACTCACATGTACACATGGACGCACACACCACTCACGCACCCATGCGGCACACAGCACACGACGCAACACACACGCTCACGCTCAAGTGCTCAACCTACACCCTACATCCGTGAAAGACTGTACATTTAGAGATTTACACATTGACCAGGGCATAATTAACGCCCAAAAGTAGCAGCCGTATGTGTGCACGCGACCATTGAGATAAGAAGATTAAATGAAGGCCGTTGCATGCTGTAATTAAGGATAGACATGTAGCCTATACCTACAGCACAAGTTGGTGCATTAGTCAATCAATATCGATTTAGATTAAAGGCTAAATGCATTGGAAGTGTAGATGTACATCATGTACTACACTCTTTGTTTTATAGCCAATGTACACTCTTTGTTGGAAGACCGAGGGAGGACACGTGCATGCACTCACATACACAGCCAGGGCGGTTGCGTGCAAGGGTTGGACTCGTGTCGCGCCTGCGTAAAGTTTTGTTTAACTGATTTCTTTGCTCTGCCAACTGACAGGTGGGACCCAGAAACCAGGTGACAATTTAACCAGTCAACAAAGTACCACGTTGACTATGTGGCCGGTCAGTAGGGTGCAATACGGTGCTCTACAATGAGCTAGTGATCGTATAATCGCCGCAAAACTATATATAGTGACCGTAAATAGCGTATTGTTACATATGTTGACCGCCAGTGTATTTTTCTTGTTTCAAATTAAGCCATATTAATCGGAAAGGACACAGTATGGACTACTACTAGTACTAGTACTGCTTTGATGTGTCCCGTCAACTCGCCGAACGAGAGAAGCTTGCTTACTACGCCTCTCCCTTGCCCACGCGCGCGGTGGTTCGCAGGACGAGGAGAGGGTTTTGACTACAGCGCCCTCTCCCTCTCCCTCTCCCTCTCCCTCGCCCTCGCCCTCGCGGTGGATGTGCAATAGTTCAATCGGTGTCAGATTGCCAGAAGCATATTGTACTGTAGTATCATCATTGTTGGACCTTCCAAAGAGGCGAAGAGTCAAGTGCAAGGTTCACACGAGTACGAACTGTTGAACCTCCCGAAGAGGCAAAGAGCCAAGCGCAAAGTTTTATAGGAGTTGTCGTCCTAGTAGGAGTGTACTACAACTATAGCGAACGATGCTACTGTATGATGCCGCCACGTCACATATATCCAAAGCTGTGCCACCTTTTTTTTCTCAAAAGAGCATGTTGGAGCCCGTGCAACAACCACACAAGTTGCACGTACACATAACACATTTACTAGTAATAAATTCTAAAGGACAAATGTCAGTATGCCACATAAGTTCATCTCCAATTCATGTGATAAATTTGTGCATGACTAGTCTACATATATTCATAGCACTACCGTTCACAATTACCGTACTCCACTTACACGTTATAGATGGGCTACATGTCCTCCTCCAGGTTCCAGTCCCAGGTGTTCTTCATGGATGGCACGATCCATAGCAGTGGGCAACGGGAATCATTGTCGCAGCTTTCTAGTCCAGTTCCACATGATGGAGACTCATCCAAGCTGAAGCGGCATAAATCAGGGATAGCGTGTCCCAGCATGTCGTTCATCCAGCGGTGCGCACTGAAGACACAACCATGCTTCATGAACGGCAGGCCTTCCGTGTCATGCACAGAAGGTGGCATCCGCTTCACAATGGGGTAGATGTCCCCGATGAAAAGTGAGTACTCTCCAAGAGTGTCCCTCGGCACCCACGTAGCATCAAGGGGGTCGAACTCGACGCCGTTCATCTGGTACATGCGGCATCCCAGATCTGGACACATGGTGACATACATAGTCAAGGTCCATGCATAATAATGTTGTGCTCAAATATGGTGGTCAGTAATACTGTGCAGCAAATAGTACTACTCCGGTATAGAGGAAGTAAAATAACCGGCTTATTATATATAGCCACTCTTGGCTACATGGATGAGATAGTAAGACATGGAAAAACAAAAATGGTGGCAGCTAGTGGGTTCAAGTCTTCAAGGGCCTAGCTAGCTATACGCGTCCTCCAAGGTAAAAAGTACTCCTACTAGTACTACTAAGTATACTACTAGTACAACAATGAAAGAGAAGGCGAGAGGGTTAAAAAATGGAATACCTGGGTAGATGGTGACGGTCCAATCGTGGTAGATTGTGTGACCATGTTGCACATCAGCGGTACCATGGGTAACGACTGCTAAGATAGTTGATCCCAATATGCCAAAGTCAGCTACAAGGCTCCACGTTAGACTGAATCGCGGATGCAAATGCACATCCAGGATCGGTGATCTTATTTTGATCGGGGGATGACTGGTCTCTACAAAATAATGGAGTACCGTTAGGGATGCAAATGATGGTTTGTGCATTCCGTTTGTAATCTCCCGTACCGTAGGATGGCAACCAGATGAAACATGTCCCCTGGCTTGTCACCGTGAAGATGTGTCCTAGATGGCGCACGACATCTTCGAATGTGTAGGGGTACAAATCTGCCGCCGCCAACATGCGCCAGCCTCTGCCGTTACTGCCTCTTGCATTGATGGCAATCCTTATGTCGAACACCACGATGAGATAGTAATCGTCGTAGCCGTGTTGCTTTGTCGACGGGTCTGCAATTGCTATCTTCTTCAATCTCATGTAGGCATCATCATACGTATTCAAGCCCAGCCAGTCCCGAAGGCCGATCCCAATGGTGGAGAAGGGGTCTACCAGAACGGCCGCACTGCTGTGGATGTTGTGCAAAATGATGGTGGTATCCGGCCGGAGGTATGCAAGCCAATCTTCGTTGGCACCGACCCAGACCTATATATAAGACGGTGGGTGAGGAGTCCTGGACTAGGGGGTATCCGGACAGCCGGACTATATACTTTGGCCGGACTATTGGACCATGAAGATACAAGACTCAAGACTTCGTCCTGTGTCCGGATGCGACTGTCCTTTGCGTGGAAGACAAGCTTGGTGATCTGGATATTAGATTTCCTTCTTTATAACCGACTCTGTGTAAACCCTAGCCCCCTCCGGTGTCTATATAAACCAGAGGGTTTAGTCCTTAGAGACCAAATCATAATCATCATAGGCTAGCATCTAGGGTTTAGCCTCTACGATCTCGTGGTAGATCAACTCTTGTAATACTCATATCATCAAGATCAATCAAGCAGGAAGTAGGGTTTTACCTCCATCGAGAGGGCCCGAACCTGGGTAAAACATCGTGTCCCTTGCCTCCTGTTACCATTAGCCTTATACGGACAGATCGGGACCCCCTACCCGAGATCCACCGGTTTTGACACCGACGTTGGTGCTTTAATTGAGAGTTCCTTTGTGCCGTCGCTGCAAGGCTTGATGGCTCCTTCAATCATCAATGACAACGCGGTCAAGGGTGAGACCTTGCTCCCCGGACAGATCTTTGTGTTCAGCGTCTTCATACTGCGGGCCAACTCGCTTGGCCATCTGGAGCAGATCGACAGCTATGCCCCTGGCCATCAGGTCAGGTTCGGAAACTTGAACTACACGGTCGATATCCGCGGAGACTTGATCTTTGACGGATTCGGTCCTACGCCAGGAGCGCCGAACAGTCGCGACGAGCACGGCTTAGACCTGTTGTCTGACAATACTCGGGATATCGCACTTGCAGGAGCTCCAGACCTAAATCTGGGGCAGATCGCATCGTCCAAGGACGGGCGGATGGACCCCGCCTCGGAGGCTGTACACCCATCGGCGGTAGAGCCGAACACCGGCTTCACCCCCAAGAAAGCCTGTGTCACCGGACCCCCGGACTCGTGTCCGGCTGTATGTTCCAGTCCGCGCACCCCCGAGCCTGCCGAATCTGGTTGGGCTCCGATAATGGAGTTCACCGCTGCGGATATCTTCCATTACTCGCCCTTTGGCGACATGCTGAACTCATTAATGTCTCTCTCTTTGTCAGGAGACTCATGGACAAACTATGTCCGGCTCAAACGAGAAGCATGTGACGAGGGAATTTGTTGCCCACCCACCACCCACTTCATTGCCACGATCGATGATTTGACCGACGTGCTTGATTTCGAATCTGAAGACATCGACGGTGTGGATGACGATGTAGGAGAAGAACAGGAACCACCGCCCATGGGGCGGTGGACAGCCACCTCCTCATATGATATATATATATGGTGGACACTCCGAAAGAAACCAATGATGATGAGGCAATGGAGGATAACCCCTCAAGGAAGAAGGCAAAGTATGAACGTCATCAGTGCCACCCCAAGCCCCGCCACAACAATACCGACACAGGAGTCAAAAACAATCCGGATGGTGCCGAAGATGAATACAATCCCGATCAGCCTGCCCTCGAGTAGGCCGGACAGGCGACATACAGATACTTGGAGAGGGATAACTACATGCCCCCTCTGAAGACGAGGTGAGCCTCGGCGACGATGATTTCGGCGTGCCTGAGGACCCCGTGGAACAAGTTCGCTTTAAGCGACGGCTTATGGCCACGGTGAAAAGCCTGCAAAAGATGCAACAGCAGCTCAAAGCTGACCAAGATTTGCTCACAAATAGATGGACCAAGGTCCTGGCCACCGAGGAATACGGACTCAACCTCCCTGCCAAAGGGTACGCAAGGCACAATTCGCTACCTCAACCTAAGAAGGAGGACCTAAATCCCAGACCCCGACGCCAACACACCATGGTCCGAGGCAATACGCAGGAAATGCAAGGCAACATCCACAAACCTCAACGCAATAGTCATAAGCGTCACAAAAATAATGATGACGACCAAGACAAGGGAGTTGGTACCGAATTCAGCGGCCCCCAGTCCGGTCAGCGGAAAAAGAACAGCTCAAGCCCATCCGGCCCGAGCAGCATACTCGATCAACCATGTGAAATTCATGGTACCCCTAGAAGGGCGGCCAAGCATACCAATAGAGAATGCCGGATCCTCAAAACAAAACGGTTGGTCGTGCGCCGGAAACAATTAAAGGAATTTTCAAAACAACGAGAAGCCGACCAAACATGGCGAGGTCAAAGGAAGATCCCCCATAGTACAAAAATATGGCCGATCATCTCCGATCACATCGACCGTCCGGACAACATCAACCATAGCAATTTAATTGCACTTACCATCGACTCAATAGTTTGTGGGCTCCATCTCACACGAGCCCCTATGGGCATAAAACTATCAATAACATCTTCTAAAAGATGCCAGGTGCAAAGGCCAAGTTTTACAGGCCCACCACCCTAGTGGTTGTCTTCGGATCAACAAACAAATAACATGCCGAAGAATAAGTCTTCGGCATTGTCCCCTTATATAGTTACTACCACATACTATCGGGACGAACCACGTTGGCCAGACTCAACGGGGTACAACATCAGGCCAATCCCGCATGACATAGTCACAATTATGGGCAAGGCCGAACTCCACCCTCAGAGTGGAAATCATACCGCCGCTAGAATAGCGAGTTGTGCCCATTCATCAAATTCTGATTCGGCAGCCATCTACCCGGACACCAACTGAGGAGTCCGAGTTACTTTATGGCATGATAGCCTGGTTCGGCCAGGCTCTGATCAGGCACCCACGGTTCAACCACAATATGACATGCAGCTGCCTTTAAGCATTTGTCTTTACAGATTGACTTTTGCACAGAACAGGACTGGCGACATGGAATCAGCTTGGACGCACAAGGCGGGAACACATAAGTAACCCCCCAAGGAGACAGTCCGGATACACTTCGGATCCACACACAGCCCCCTCTAGTCCGGCCACGACAGGTTCCACCAGCACACGTCTTTTGATACGCATAAACCGTACTCATACGCATAGACATGTCACTCTGCTACAATACGTAGACTAAAATAACACTCACCGGCCGTAGTTCCTCATTGACGCTCTTTTCTTCGTCATAACGGCACCCGTACATAGTGTCATGCCCCACTATGCCAGGGCTTCATAGTACTCATGATATGGCAACAAAGTCCGGCCACCTTTCCGGTCGCTCGGCACCCCGAACTTATAGCACTATATGCATCAGCTCCGAATCATGTCTTGGGTCATTAGTTGGGTTTGCCCGGCTCCCATATTTTGGTACCTTAAGTTCTGCTCCATCGGCTAAGGTAGCGCTGGGAGAACTACTACGATTGTGTCCCGGTTCTTCCGGATGAGCACCTCAGTAGAGAAAGCCGAAAACTGACTGTCATGATATAGCGAGAGCTGGTCAGCTATTCGAGAGGTTGTAAAATCTTTAAAGATTTATTCCGCATAATGCCATTATAAATGCAAAGTGTGACGGATCGGTCTTCCGATCAGGCACCGATAGAGCCCCTAGTACGGTCTTCCGAACACCAGGGGCTGCGCCCACCGTACTCGAATTCCTATGGCCAAGTGAGAGTGATAAAGCCCTATAGTCTGATTGCCTAGTTTGTGGTGATGAACACCTCCTTCAAGGACCCAAAAATGGGATAAAGAGTGTTCAGGTATGTCCCGAACACCCCAGTATTTTTTACGTGGGGGTAGAAGCCGACGGCTGGCCAACTCTCAGGATTTATATATATACTAAAACGGCTGCACAGGAAGAAAAAATGTTCATATAAAAGGCAATAAACAATAAAAGTGCCAGTATCCCACATTACAAAGGACAGCATGACTGCCTTCAGGGAAATATAGTGTCTTTTGTACACTGTTCCGCCACAAGGCGGGCTCCTTTCAGGACACCTTCATAGTATAATTCGGGCTTGCGATGCTCCTTACCCTCTAGCGGTCTGGCGATCATCAATGTTTCAGCATCAAGCTTCCCCCAGTGCACCTTCACACAGGCAAACGCCATGTGTGCACCCTCTATGTAGACCGATCGCTTAATGACATCGAGCCGAGGACAAGCACCAACAATCCGCTTCACGAGTCCGAAGTAACTGCTTGGAATTGGCTCTTCGGGCCACAGCCGGACAACTAAGTCCTTCATGGCTAGTTCGGCCGCCTGGTGCAGTTCGACCAGCTGCTTCAGCTGATCGATAAAGGGCACCAGATAATTCGGCGCCAAATACTGCGACCAGAAATGCTTCTCCGTAGACTTCTTCTCCTCAGTTCGGTAGAATTGGGTAGCATCTGATATGCTGCGCGGCAGGTCCGCAAACGCCCCTGGAGAAACAAGAATTCAACTTGTCGCTTAGAGTTCCTCCCATTACTATGTAAAAATTGCTTCGAGTACAAAAGGCCTTACCAGCCGCAACCTTCCGTGCCTCCTGAATGTCCTTCAGAGAACCTCGAGCTTCTTCCCAAGCATCATCTGCGGCTTGGAGAGATTGGGCGAGTTCGGATTCTTTCCCTGCTAGACTCTGCTCCAAAGTCTCGCCTTTCTTCACGGCCTCCCGGAGCTCTCGCTCAGCTTCAATGACCCTGGCCTCATGCTTCTCGCGAGGAGCCTGTTCGGCGGCGGCCTTCTTGTCGGCTTCGGCCACAACCTTCTTTAATGCCTCAATTTCGGCACTTGCTCCTAGAGCATACAATACAAATATTTTCATCAGGCACACCTACTCGTTCGCGCCCAACTTAGCAAAAGGTTTCGACATACCTTACTTGTCCTCCAGCTGCTTCTTCACGCGGCCAAGTTCTTCTTCGGCCCGTTCCAGACTCAGCTTTAGTCCGGACACCTCCGCATTATGAGAGGCGGTCGTCGCTATAGACGCCTGTTTTCCAAACAAAGGGACATACGTCATTAACCGAGTCTCCTACAAAGCGGAAATTTGATCCCCTATCCGTCTCTCTCTCTCTCTCTCTCTCTCTCTCTCTCTCTCTCTCTCTCTTTCACCGGACAGTGCATCAAGGGCTACTACTCATACTATGACAATCTTCAAAGGTTTCTAAAAACATACCTCAAAGCCTTTTATAAGGCTAAGGCATGATTCATTTAGTCCGCTCTCAGCGGACTGAATCTTTTCAATCACCGCACCCATGAGGGCGCGATGTTCATCGACGATGGACACACTCTTTAGCGCTGTCGATAGGCCGCCCGACAACTCTGCTTGGACAGAGGTTGCTGGTGGAGCGGGCGGGCCTCCCCCCGTCAAAGGTGGTTGCTCGCCCGATCCTGGAGCTTTAAAGGTCTCCAGGACCGTGTCCGGCTGTGGGCTGAATCTAAGATCACCCCCGCCGTCGACAAACATGGGAACCGCTGCTCCCGTGTATCCGGCCCCAGAGATATGCCCTCCCTGGTGCGGGTCCCGCTGAGACGACACCTCGGTGTCACGCGTAGGCCTCGGGGAAGGGGCCTCTGGAGGCGTCTCGCTCTCCAGGGCATCCGAGCTCAGCGAATCCTCTGATGAGGACTGTCCGGCGTGGGACCTCGCCGGGCTGCACAAAGTATGGTGACAGTTAAACTACTACATCCTAATGACCTCGGGCACTTAGGCATGTTCGGATTTCGTGTACTCACGACTTTACCAGGGGCTGGGCCCTAAGATCACACTCCGGGCTGCTATGGGTAGCCGTGGTGGACGCCTCCGGGAGGGAACCTTTCCCCCTCTTTGGCAATTCGGCCTCCAGGGATAAGGAAGCTGTCCTTTTCTTCCCTCCCCCTGTGGGGGACTCATCTTCTTCCTCCTCCTCTTCGTCTTTGGAGGAGGGATGGTCGCTGGAGTCTTCAGATTTTGTGTCCGAAGCATCGCGGCGACGGAGGCCGCTCCGGGTCTTGTTGACCTTCTTGGAGGCCTCTTTCTTTGGCGCCTCGTAAGGCGCTGGGACCAGCATCTTCGTCAGAAGAGGTTCTGCCGGTTCTTCCGGCAGCGGGGCCGGACAGTGTATCCACCCCACCTTTTTCATCCATTCCTGGGATTATTGTAGAAAGCATGATAAAAGCGTCTCCCTCGGGACATTCCAGCTAAAACGTGGATGGACCGAGCGCAGCCATGACTTACCGGACTTGCAGAGCGGGATAGTTGATACCCGCGGTCCTTGGCGGAGCCCGGCCATGGTTTGCTGGACTTGAAGAGCACCTTCCAGATGTCCTCGTGGGAGGATCTGTAGAGCTCCCGTAGGGTCTGGTGCTCGGCTGGGTCATATTCCCACAAATTGCAGGCTCGACGCTGGCAAGGAGAACCAGGCGAACTAACATCACCTGGACTACGTTGACGAGTTTGACATCCTTATCGACCATGCTCTGGACGCGCGTTTGAAGCACTGACAACTCGTCGGACGAGGACTAGTTCAGGCCCTTCTTGGGCCAGGACGTGAGCCGCAGTGGGGCTCCGGATCTGAATTCAGGAGCAGCGGTCCACTTTTTACCACGCGGTTCAGTGAAATAGAACCACTGCTGCTGCCACTCCTTGACGGAATCATTAAAGGCGCCCGTCGGCCATGTGACCTTGGGCATCTTGCTCACCATGGCGCCGCTGCACTCGGCGTGCTCGCCATTCACCACCTTGGGCTTCACGTTGAAGATCTTCAGCCATAAGCCGAAGTGGGGCAAAATACGGAGAAAAGCCTCACACACGACGATGAACATCGAGATGTTAAGGAAAAAATTGGGGGACAGATCATGAAAATCAATCCCGTAATAATACATGATGCCGCGAACAAATGGGTGAAGGGGAAACCCGAGCCCGGGGACAAAATGAGTAAGAAACACGACCCACTCGTGGGGCTCCAGAGTGGGGACGATCTGTCCCGCCGGCGGAAGACGGTGGCCGATCTTCTTGGCCAGCTACCCGGCCTCTCGGAGCTTTTTGATATCCATTTGCCTCCTGCTCTGGATTTGGACATCTTCAGAGAACCTCTCTTCGGTGGAGAAGAAGAGTGCTTGGGCGCTAGGGCTCAAGCAAAGGGGAATGGACTAGCGGAAGGGAAGGGCGTGGGTAAAGAGGAAGCGACCTTATCTCTTTATAGAGGCGGTAAAAGCTTTTGCGCCTCCCCACTTGCCTAGTGGAACCTGCTCGTTCCCCACTCGCCGCAATTAGCGGTGCAGTTGGGCTACCCGTGCTCGTATTAATGAAATCCACGCGATAAGGGGAGCATGATCTCTGCTTCGATGAGACCACCTCGCAACATGTGCGGTGTTTGGTAGTAGAGAGACGGTTCAATAATGACTTATCAGTGGTGCTATGCCATGCTATCCAAAGATGTCAGCAGATTATGTTTGTGGAATATCGTTCTCTCTATGATGGCATGTGAAGATCATCTTGCAGATCCGGACACGATTCAAGTGTTCGGTAATTACTTTGGGGTATTCGGAGATGGAACCGACCTTGCAATGCCGAAGACAATCTACGCGCCAGACTCATTGTCATTGAAGCCTGGTTCAGGGGCTACTGAGGGAGTCCTGGACTAGGGGGTATCCGGACAGCCGGACTATATACTTTGGCCGGACTGTTGAACCGTGAAGATACAAGACTCAAGACTTCGTCCCGTGTCCGGATGGGACTCTCCTTTGCGTGGAAGACAAGCTTGGCGATCTGGATATTAGATTTCCTTCTTTGTAACCGACTCTGTGTAAACCCTAGCCCCCTCTGGTGTCTATATAAACCGGAGGGTTTAGTCCTTAGAGACACAATCATAATCATCATAGGCTAGCTTCTAGGATTTATCCTCTACGATCTCGTGGTAGATCAACTCTTGTAATACTCATATCATCAAGATCAATCATGTAGGAAGTAGGGTTTTACCTCCATCGAGAGGGCCCGAACCTGGGTAAAACATCATGTCCCTTGCCTCCTGTTACCATTAGCCTTAGACGCACAGATCGGGACCCCCTACCCAAGATCCGCCGGTTTTGACACCAACAGTGGGTAGCGGAGAAATTACGGGATGGAAATGGAATAACTAAGTACTACATGATCAAACTCCATTACTGACCTGCTCATTGGACAAAATCAAACTACCTCTCAATGTCGGCAACTCTAGCAGAGTCAACGTGCAACCATGGCAAGGGAGCGGTGGACTATTCGAAGGATTGTCCCATAGAAGAACCTTCTCCTCGAGGACGCATGGGAAGACCAACAAGCATGGCCTTTTCCCAAGCCTGTTTAAGCAGCGTCTTGAAAAAGTTGGTGCAGAAAGCACCGAGTCTTGCGGCGGTGAGGACATCGGAGCGGCATGCGATTTCTCCCAGAGGATCGTCGTCCAAGGTCTCCCAGCCCCGATGAGGAGGAGAACCGCTTGGCGAATCCATGGGAGCAGCGACGAACTGCCTTCTCTTCGGAGGGAGGGGAACTAGCGAGGAGGAGATAAGAGCGTAGTAACCGCAGTGCCTCGTCCCTTCCAACTGTAGATCATTCCTCAGTGAAGGGGTGAGGCTATTATTTACTACTAGTACTAGTATTATGGAACGTTATGGGATTGCATTATACTGTAAATAATAGCACTAGTAAGAAATTTTTGGCGCTAGGTAGTACTTTTTGGTGTGGATTAAGAAATTTTGGGTATGTTTTTGCCATTTTTTGTACATGCCAACTAGTGTCAAAAAACGTCTTACATTATGTGACGGAGGAGTACGTACTCGTCCTGTAGCAGTACTAGTACTACTTCTCTCAACTAGTAGTGCGATGTACTGTACTTCTAGTCTAGTCTAGTATAGTGCACCAGTTTTGAACTCTTGAATCTCAGGGCCAAGGATCTACAGTTGGAAGTGGAGGGTACTACTGTTCTCTAGAACCATCGATGTACTATCAATGCAGGGGAAGTACACCTGCGTAGTGGCCTAGTGGGTACTCTCGGTGCTCTATTTAGCCGCTCTTCTCACATAGCTGGCCTACTCAGCCGCTCCTCGAACGCACACACTAGGAGCCTGTTTATCAGTGATGGTTACTGCGGGGGCAGAACATTTGAGTTATTTGATACAGCGAGACTAGGCTTTTCGCTTCCATTTGTGGAGGTGTAATGGATCTCGTCGAACTTTGTTAGTAGTTCCTTCTTTATGAATGAGATGAAGCAAAGCTTTTGCCTCCGTTTCAAAAAAAAACATGTCAAGAGGAATTTCTTTTATAGTAGAGCTGATAATGGAGTGAAGTCCATGCGTGCAATGCCACTAGCTATAGAGTAGTAGTAGAGCACTTTACGTACAGAGCCATATTGCACAGTTCCCAATGCCCCGCCAGACTTTTCCGGCTCCTCGGGCTTAATTGGGAGGCGCTAGTTTAAATATTCTACTAGCTGATGAGGAAGCTGCAAGCGAGGTGTGGCTAGGGCGAGCACGCGAGCCACGGGATGCTGGGAAGGAAAACCCGTTCACGTGTCTAGGCTATCCAGTGCACCCAGATTGTGGGGCCGCACGTCCTTTTGACTTCAAAACTCAAACTACCCGTGTAAAATATTGCCTCGCAGCGAAGTGTAGTAGTACTATTTAAAAAAAAGGCCGCCGTGCATTCGGCCGGGATCGAACCCACAAAACGAGGTATACACTCCCACGACCACTAGTAGTACTCGTTGGAGTACAACGCAACATGGAATCGCCTTTTGTCACTAGTAGTATGTACATTGTTCCTTACAAGAAACCCCTAATAATGCAAGAAACCACTAAAATGCCAAGAAACTACTACCACTTGCATATGTGGCAGACTTAACATAAGACTACCTTATCAACCATTGTACATGCTCTTACCAACAAAAATCCTCGAGTGACCTCCTACCTCCGGCCCGTCCACCTAGTCATCCTCGACCATGGGACGCAGCTACCGCCGCCGGCAGAAGGCGAGGTCAAAACCACCGGCGGTGCGGAGCCCATGTTGCGGTAACCCGGATGCCAGCTCCGTCCGGCGCTCGCGGCCACTAGCTAGCCAAGATAGCTCCGTCCAGCTGCTTGTCTGCAAGGTTTGCTAGCTAGATTGGCACGACAGCACGGCGGCTTGCTCGCGCGCGCCGCGCTAAGGCCAGCCATCTGGCTCGAGCGAAGGCCAGCGCGGCGGCTTGCTCGCTTGTGAGTCACGCTCAGGCTAGCCTGCCAACCCGTGCGGAGGCCAGCGCGGTGTCTGGCCCGTCCGGGCGGAGTGGCGGCCAACTCGCTCATCACCGGCGCCATCGACGAACACGCATTAGTACTGTTTGAAGTAATGTTCAGGAAAAATAATGATTTGAGGGGGAATAACAGGATAGAAGGTCAAATGTGGGTCCCTCGTGTCAACGGTCAAACAAAATGTGTTGGTTTAAGCTGCCTCGTCAGCACGGGCGTGTGGGCCAACCCTGTCATAAATGGGTTTAAACGAACCTAATCGGTAGGAGTACTAGGTAGTAGTTTTTGGCGTGGATTAAGAAATTTTGGGTATGTTTTTGCTATTTTTTGTACAATAGATTCTTCCTAGGGCTGGTTGAAAGTGGTAGTTTTTTGTTAAATACTCTACATATTGTAAGTAGGAGTGAAAGTTAAGCTTTGGAAGCCAATAAGCAAGGCTAGTTACATAGTGCATATGTGTACATGATTGAAAGTAAATATCAACCATGAGTGACTAATATCTTGATGGAAAACTCGAAACTATGGAATACTAGGAAAAAAATGCATGGTTGGAAATACTAGCAATGTTCATGTCTGTTGCAACGAATCATAATTAGAATAATACTTATTCACAAACTTGGTACAAAACACTCTAATTTTGATATACATATGTCACTAGAGATATATTATGTTTCAATTAGAATATATTCCTTGGGCTGTTTTGGTGAGGTCAGGGAGAGATGTGGTTGGTTTTAAGATACTAATTATGGGTTTTTCTGCAAACTGGTAGACAAGTGGGATGTTGGTGAGAAAAGGCAACAACTTACCTCAAAATCGTTAGATGTAGATCTAATGGTCAGAAACGACGGATGGCAGACACACCGGCATCACCAACTTAGTCTTGTGTAGGAGTACTAGCAAGATTCGTGCATTGCACGAAACATCAAGATGCATTTTTTTATAAAACACTTGTTGTGATTGACCCTTGCAGGATTAATCCCATGTGTAAAAACTAATGATCTCTCGAGAAATATGAGATAAAGTGAAGAGGAGTGGGGTGTGCTGGTGGTTGGTGGTCGGACCGAGCGGAGGCATGGGGATTGATGACGCCGGCAGCGGCCACCAGGCCAGTTTGTTCCAGAGGCTTCCTTTCTTAATTGCTCAACAATGTGGTTTGTTGGAGATAAGGATGAACGAGGGAAGGCCTTGTCTGCAAATGTGGAGAGGGGTGCGGGTATCTTTTAGTTTAATTTCCATCCATCAAATATAGATCGGACGGTCTATATTGCAAGATGGCACACGTACCATCATCACCAACTCGATTTTTTATAAGAGAAGAATTATAAGTATGGAGATACAAACATGTTATCGATACTTGCTTCCGTAAACTAGCATCTACGTTGTATTCAACGCCTCAACATGTGGGTCCTTAGCACAATGACTTCTCGACTATGTAAAACAAACATTTTCCCGTCACCGACAAGGAGGGGGTGACGGCAACGCGCTTTTAGGCTTGCTCTAGTCCTAGTAGTCATACTAGGTGGTCTAAGCACGTGTAGATTTATTCTTTTTCACGTCTCGTGTTCGCCATACTGCCACAGCTGTTGATGAATAGACGGTAAGTTATTCATGAGGAAACCCTTGTTGAGCGTGTTTGAGAGAGAGAGAGAGACAGTGTGTGTGTGATATGTTATAGACTAAGGCAATGATAACAGATTCTTTGTGTCTATGTGTGTGGAGGATAGAGAGAGACATGTACATGGGGCTTTGTGTTGTGTAACGTGGAGACACATATACATAATTAGAGAGTGAGTGTGTGAGATACACATGCGAACATGGGGAGAGATGAGGATCCAGATAAATGGGTGTTTGTGCGTGTCTATGTGTGTTTGTGCACGCGTTTGTGTGTGAGAGGGAGAGAGTGTATGTGGATTAGAGAGACCACTGATGATGTAAACCTAGTATAAGGGAAGGGGGAATGGTGTGACATGTGTAGTAGAGAGATAGCACGGGTGCGGGCGGGGGGGAGCAGACTATTTGGAAGAGACATCGAGTGTGTGTGTGGGAGAGGGGTGTGAGAGTGAGAGAAAGAGAGAGCTAGCGACGGAGAGAGAGAGAGAGAGAGGAAGAGAGGGGGCGAGAGGGGTCGTTTGTGTCCATAAATGGCGTATAGATAGGGAGACAATGTTGATGTTATCCGAAATTGGCCTATGAACGGAGACGCAAGGGAAGCGAGTCATCGTGTGTGTGATAGGGACTTCATGAGAGATCTAGAATAGATGGTGTAGAGAACAATGTGCGAAATCGAGAACGATTATACATTAGGGAGCTATGCAAAGAGTCATGACATATATGTATACAGGGAAGGAGCTGGGGCGGGTCCGCATGTGGGAGAGATAGAAAGAGGAGAGTGGTGCACAAGGAGACAAAGTGTGCTTGTTTGCAGTGGGGGTGGTGTGTGAGGTGAGTGCGCGAGAACCACATAACTAGGGAGATAGACGTTTGGGGGAGACGTTTTGTGTGTATGGGAAATATACACTCTACATAGTGCATGTGCTTGGGTAAGAGAGATAGCGGGAGACCTAGAGAGTGAGGGAAGAGATGTGTGCATGCCCAAGAGACAAAGTGATAGAGACCTATGTTGGGGTCCAGACTTTACAAGAGAGAGGGGTGTTAATGTGCTC
>NC_041385.1:268438732-268508400 GCF_002162155.2 Triticum dicoccoides | reverse complement strand
GGTTGACTTCAGATAAAGAGTGAGGTGTCTATATTTGAGGGACTTTAGCGTAATTGAGATATTGTGCACTCATGGTTGATCAATTTGTTTCACAGTTTGTACTATGACACAACGATACTTTTGAACATGTGTGATATACCTTGATGTACCAGAATTACAAACCTAAGATTGGATTTTTGGAATTCGACTCCATCATTAGCTTTTGTAATTCATTTAAATGGAGGTACATTTTTTAAGCCGGGATTTTGTGATTTCAAATTCATATATCAAACCTAGAGATATACACATACGTGCATGTTCAAACTTTATAATCATCCAGTTTATTCATACACATACACATTTTTGCTTTTGTCATCATATTTAGGATAAACACATTTGGAATTTCATTTGAATTGGATCGTATGATGGTATTTGCTTGTAGTAGCTCAATGATCCATATTTGAATTGAATGGACAATCTAAGTTTCGAGTTGGAGACACTAATTTTCAAAACTTGCACATTTTTTTTTGCGTGCAAAACAAACAAATTGTCGGCCATGATATCATAGTCGGCCGTACGAGAGCAGAATACTTATAATTTTAGGCGCCAAAAGCTTTCAAACTTCCTGCTCACATCGAAATATCACGCGCCCGAAAGTTTAGCCCTGCAATATTCCTGTTTTACCCCTGCCACATGAACGGAAAAGGGCTGCTTTGATAAATCCATTGTTTTCCCCTCTTTGCCCCCAACATTCTTCCCCAGAGCCCCTCCCCTTCCCCTCCCTTTCCCTTCCCCGACCCCCCAACCACGTCAAGCCGCCGAATCTAGTCCTCCGCCGTAGAGGTGGACCTCACACCCCGCCGGATCTACCTTCCGCACCTTGGAACCCCCAACTGCCAACTCACCACTTCACCGGAGCCGCTTCAGCGACTGGCTTGTCCACCGCTCCAGATCTTCTTGACTGCCATCATGGTCCACCGCACCGGACCTGCTTAACCGGCGCCCTCGTCCACCACAGCATAGGCCCTTCACTGACTCCCTCGTTCGCCCCTTCGCTGACCCTTCATACAAGCCCTCATCTGCTGCAATAGATCCACCTCACCTAAAGCACTGTACAACGCGCCCGCCGAAGCCTTCGTCCACTGCACCGGACCCGCTCCACGGACGCCATATTCAACTCCACCGGCCCTGCTTTATCGATGTCGCAGCCTCATCAGGTTATTTCGATTTGTACTCCTTCGGTTTTTCTCTTTATCGTGCAACTGTTCACTTACCATAGATGAGCTTTCTTGTATGTCGAAAGGCGCCACAACCGTAGCACCGGAGCCGCTTCAGCGACGGTGACAGCCGGCCCAAACTCAACCGCAACACGAACACCATCGACGATCCTTAGCTACCAAGTATGACAACGATACCCATACGCCGCTGAGAATCAGTTACTATTATCCAACGGCTGGCGCCTACGTTCACTTTCCTAGCATAAGTACCACACCTTTGAATTTCTTCAGGGCATCATTCAGTTTTTCATGAGACGCGTTATTCTGCTTGCACCTGTAGGGCCATACTTCTGGTAGTGAACATGTTACATGTGCTAAATTACATACCAGTGCACATATAGTTAATATGCTTTAGTTTTGTTCTGATGCCACCTGTTGGTTCATCAGACTGCTTAATGTTCTCTATGCCTAATTACACATCAGCAAACTAGCATGTGGTTCCGCTGCTTTTTGTTTGTTTTACCCTACATTTTCTGATGCTAGCTATTACATCACTGCTCCGAGCCTCTGTTCATTACTTGTTTGTGTGTTCTTGATCTTCCCAAGTTGCATGACTAATTTGATGCTTCTATTAATTATGGAGCTGCCAACCCCATCAAGCAAAATATTTGTTCTTTTGGGGCTGGCACCTCGAACAAGCATAAAAATAGAGGGAAGCAGATATATTGTAGTGTATACACACACACCCTTCTTTCATTAGTTTAGATGAACCATTGATGATCAATTCGGACCAGTGCATGCGATTAAAATTAATTTTACCTAAATAGATGGTGCAGAATAAACTACAACAACTAGATTTGCAACCACGTGATGCTGACGATATCTTCAAAGAACATTGCAACAGCAGCTAGGCTTCACAGCAACATATGGTAAGTCAGTGTGTTTTAGTACATGCGAAATGTAATGCGAGTGGGCTGCTTTCTTGGCTTGTGCCCTCAACCTGTAATCCTACCGAATTACAAATAGTTAAGTTGTCTGCTTTGTTGTATTGCTTGATTCGAATGCTTGTTTGTTGTTACGCTATACCTGACTTGGCAAATATGTCAGCAGTGCCTGCTGTACTATCATAAAGAAATGCATGCCTATTTCATTCGAGTCCTTAACTTTTCCTCTCAACTTCATCACAAGACTGTCTTCGTAGTTTATATGAGGCCAAACTGTTAAGTGCTTTCTCAGATTATTTCAACCGCTTAGATGCCTTGGCAACTTAAATATAGCGGTGGTACACTCCCTTTCAACTGGGGATGTCAACTGGGTCCCGTTTAATCCCAATTAAAGTCCACTAGTGGTATGATAGTTCAAAAGAGTTTTTGTTTTTTCAGGAAAATGAACTACGGAGGTAGCAAAAACTAACTAGATGGGACTGGCGGATGTCGTTTATTTGCCACTTACATCCCTAGTTTCATCTTACCATTTTAATTTCTTCTCGACTGATGCTGCTTCGAACCATTTAAATATAGTTTGCCATGCTCGGCAATAATTCATCCGTCGTTTACTATGTAAGCTTACTGCCTGGATCATACGATAACTATCTCTTACTTATGTCCAGCGGAAACCTTTCAGGATGCCATTCACACTAGGACACAATGTACAACCCTAGAATCTATTTGTGGAAGCAGCGCGCCATCCATGTTACCAGATGGTAGCAGTTCAGAGGCAACACCGCCGGAGAGCAGTCTGAGCACAGATAGTATAGTGCTTGAGGCTCTACTAGAGGCAGAAAGAGATGGTGTGGCTGCCATGAATGAGGTAATCTTTATCTTGAGGCTGGAAATTACGGAATTAGCGGCACGCATTATGCTAGCAACCCAATAATTGGAGGAAGTAAGAATGTTACATTTGAAGACGGAGGAGGTCCTGCTATTTCTGCTATCTGAAGCCCAAGGTAATCCCGGTTCTTCTTTAGATACCAGTTGAAATTGTCATTAGATTATTGTACTTGCATGTTGTGTCATGTCTCTGAATGGATTATGTTGCAAGACCCCCTATGTTGTCCATGTGTTGTAATGATCCAAATTTTTTAGGTGAGGTAATCCTCAGTACTTGTATGATTGACATAAGGTGAACTATTTTTCGTGTGAGCATATTGTATTGGATGAAATAACCGTTTGACTCAGAGTGTATCCAACCTACTGAATTCGAAGATCACGACATTTCTAAATCATAATCATATATAAAGGTGGAATAAATCATCGTTGTGGTTTTGAAGAAATAAATAACAAAACGTATAATTATCTGTGCACATTCGTAATCGAATACAGATTGGATTTGAATTTAGTTTGCCAGGTCCCAAAGCAAACGTGAATGCTAATTCTCCCAAGTTTTGAACGAAGCGGCTAAACACCCACTATAATTTGTGGGCTGCCCGAATCAAGTGTTTGCGAGATGGAAATTACTGTCTACCCCTGACACTTGACATCCTTATCAACCGGATTTACACTGTTGTCGATAGGGGTAGACTAGTAACTTCAATCAGACGTGACACGACGGCCTCTGAGCCCATTCAGACACGATGGGCGCCAAACATGGGCGGCAAAACACATTTGATTCAAGCTCGTCCGAAAGAACATGTGTCTCTTCCTCCATTTCCCCATTCATACACGCTGTGCGGCCAAACAAACTCTCCTCGTCCGAAATCGATGTAGGCTAATACTTTAAATAGGGGCAGATGTGTAACTTCCATCAGACGTGACACAACCGCCCTGCCTGTCGGCCCCATTCATACACCGTGGGCGCCAACCATGGGCGGCAAAACACCCTTACCTCGCCTGAAATAGTTACCGGCAAATATTTGGGAGATGCGAGATTACCGTCCTATCCCCAACCGACGCAATGTCCAAAATTTTAAACGGCGAATAAGTTCATAACTTTCTCCCATTTCAGAGAAGTGCGTCCCAAAGTTTGAGATCCCCCCTCCCCTCCATTTCCCCATTCATACACCGTCGGTGGCACGACAACCTCTGTGCTGCGGCCAGCCTCCTCCGTCCGCCACCCCATCCTCCACCTTGCCCGAGCCGCTACTAAGGGAGTCCTGGATTAGGGGGTATCCGGACAGTTGGACTATATACTTTGGCCGGACTGTTGGACCATGAAGATACAAGACTCAAGACTTCGTCCCGTGTCCGGATGGGACTCTCCTTTGCGTGGAAGACAAGCTTGGCGATCCGGATATTAGATTTCCTTCTTTGTAACCGACTCTGTGTAAACCCTAGCCCCTTCCGGTGTCTATATAAACCGGAGGGTTTGATCCATATAGGGACAGTCATAATCATCATAGGCTAGCTTCTAGTGTTTAGCCTCTACGATCTCGTGGTAGATCAACTCTTGTAATACTCATATTATGAAGATCAATCAAGCAGGAAGTAGGGTTTTACCTCCATCGAGAGGGCCCGAACCTGGGTATAACATCGTGTCCCTTGCCTCCTGTTACCATTAGCCTTAGACGCACAGATCGGGACCCCCTACCCGAGATCCGCCGGTTTTGACACCGACATTGGTGCTTTCATTGAGAGTTCCTCTGTGTCGTCGCTGCAAGGCTCGATGGCCCGTCTCGTTGTCAAGGACAACATCACCTCTAGGGGAGCACTGGCGGTAGGCCGAACTCTCCAACTAGGTGGCTTCGTCATGGCCACCCGATCGGCTTCCGCACCGACGATGACCTCTCGGGTCATCAAAAACAGCCCCTGTCGGAGATTTACCCGAGAGGGGTATCCAGACAGTCGGACTATATACTTTCGCCTCAAATAATAGGCGCAAGCGAGCTCATCGGAATTTCGCTGAAATCAGCAATGTGGCAAAAATAAATCCGTGGAGCGACACTGCTATAACTTCAGTTCCAGTGACGAACCTCAATTCCAGATAGTCCGGGCACCAGCCGCTTTGGTCCCTAGCCCAATCGTGGATGGTTTTCGGCTCACTAAAGTACTCATGGACGGCGGGAGCGAATTAAATTGATCTATGAAGAAACACTCAACAAGATGGAAATTGATAAAAGCCACATTGAGCAAAGCGACACGACCTTCACGGGAATTATCCCTAGTCAGGAGGCACGGTGTGCGGGAAAAATCACACTCGATGTGCTATTCGGCACCCCGGAGAATTACAGGTCCGAAGAAATCACATTCCAAGTGGCTCCTTTCAGCAGCGAATACCACGCCCTTTTAGGGCGGGACGCGTTCACGAGCTTTCAAGCTATACCCCATTATGGGTACATGAAGCTTAAAATGCCTAGACCCAATGGAATCATCACTCTAGCTAGTGATCCGGATGTCGCACTCCGCACCAAAAATAAAACCGCAGAACTAGCCCTGGAAGCATTATCCGAAGCCCTAGCGGCCGAAGAATTAACAACGCTGCATGCCACAGTGGACAGGGACGACATGATACTCGACAAACGACCCAAGTCCACCTCATTTAAACCCGCAGACAAGATAGTCAAATTCCAGGTCCATCCAATGGACCCCACAAAGACAGCCTCCATTGGGACACAGTTGAGCTCCGCAATGGACGCCACACTATGAGACTTCCTACGCGAGAATTGGGATATTTTTGCCTGGCATCCTTCAGACATGTTGGGCATCCCACGCAGGCTGGCAGAACACAGCCTCAATATACTGAAAGGATACAAGCCAGTCAAACAGACTCTTAGGCACTTCTAAGAGCCTAAACGACAAGCCATGGGAGAAGAGCTAGCCAAGCTACTTGAGGCCGGATTCATCAAAGATATCAAGCATCTGGATTGGCTGGCAAACCTGGTAATGGTACCAAAGAAGGACAAATCCTGGTGCCTATGCATGGATTTCAAAGACCTCAACAAGGCTTGCCCCAAGGATCCCTTCCCCCTTCCTCGCATCGACCAAATCATTGACGCCACCGCAAGACACGACTCATTATGCTTCCTCGACGCATGTCAGAGTAATGGGCCACGGGTAGGCTAACCCGAGTCCCTGAACCTTTCAAGACATCGGGGCGGGCTGTGCCCCTCAAGACCCCACAATAAAGAACCGCCTGCTGAGAATCGGCGGCAAGGCCGCCGACTGCCCATTGCGGCCGAGTCCCAGGGACGACTTTGAGATAAGCCGACTCCTAACTGACGGCTTCTAGAGAAGCCGGCTATGGGGAGTCGGCCCGCGACTCCGACCACCTCCTGCCTTCGCAACGATGGACGTGACAAGGTACGGTCACCGCATGGCCCATCCCTTCCCCGTTTGCGAAGGGCGGGCATGGCTATAGTGCGCCGTATCAATGGAGATCTCCATCCGGCGCGGCACTGTTGCCATGCCTGCCCTGACATCAGCCCCCGTGGGCGGTGCCCTGTGCCCACGACGGCCTGCCTGTACGGCCCAGATACAGCGGGTCCCACCCGTCAGCGGGGGTACAGAAGACGGCGAGAGCGCCACAAGACGGACCCGTTGGGAGTCGGCCCCCGGGAGTCGGCCAGCCCCTCCCACGGGCCCCGCACACCATTAACAAGACAAGATGGGGAATGGCGACAGTGATCGTCCGTTAGGCGGCGGCACTATTGCCATGACCTCATGACCAAGCCAGCATCATTAGAGGCATGGCTACAGTAATCTGTAGCCGGCATGACCCGACCGCGGCGGACAGGACCTGTCGGCTCCGTACCGGGCCTGTCGGCGGGGCCCACCAGTCGGCGGGCCCCAGCAGTCGGCGGAGAAGACGGCGACCTGAGAGACAGACGGCTGGGACCCGCACCCAGCCGGATTACCATTGTATCCCTAAGGGGAAGGCCTATATAAGCCCCCAGGGCACCCATGCAAGGGGGATGGATTCTTTAGCACTAGACCAGATTATATAGGAAGGAGGGAGCTAGCCTTGCCTTCTCCTACCTCCAGGAAACAACTCAAGGAGCAACCTTGTATTCACTTTGCCATAGTGAACATGCGGAGACCCCGCAGAGCAGCAGTAGGGGTATTATCTCCACGGAGAGCCCTGAAGCTGGGTAAGATCCGCCGGCGTGTATGTCTTCGCCTCATTCCGTTTCGAGGCACCGACAACGTTCTACTCTCCCCCACCATGATAAGCCATCCCTTGGAATATGTCGCACCTAACCCCCGACATTTGGCGCCCACCGTGGGACGAGGTGCACCGTCGTCCGGAGACCTGCTCTGGACGGGAACCCTTTTTCTCCCTGGCGAGCGCAGCCAGCCTGGCACGCCAGACGGAGTCTGCGCCGATGCGCTGCACGGTACTGAGATCGCCTGCGCAGCCGGCTGCCTCGCCGAACTTGTTGGCAAGGTTCAGCTCTCCGACGAGCCTGCATCCGATGCAGGCACGGGCGGCCCCGAGAGCCTCCTAGTGGGCCTCCTTGACCAACTCCACGTTGCCGGCGAGCCTGCCATGGACCTGGAGTCCATAGGCTCCACCGACCCAATGCTGGTCGACTCCGACACCGCGTCGCTCGACGTGTTCCCCACCAACGTGGTGGTCTACGACGAGCCGCTCCCTCACACGGGGAGCGGCGGAAGCACCGTCACAGAGGTTCTCGTCCTCGATCATGGCGAGCATTCCGGTGAAGGAGCTCATGACCCACTCGACGCGGCTCTGCAAGACCTGACCGTGCCTATTCCAGGAGACGCTGACACCGAGACGCTGGAGGCGCGCCGCCTTCAGCTCGTTGAAGGCGCGAAGAAGCAGGCAAGCATAAGATGCTTGTCAGAAGCCTACCAGCGTGAGATGGATCGCGTTGTGGGTGGCTCGCCGGCCCCAACTGGGCCTAGCCACCTAGGCGCGGTCCGGCAGCGTGGCGTGGCCATCGCCAAACTGTTCGGGGCCAATCGCCCTATGTACACCACCCCTTCGGAGAACATCCGCGCCGCCCAGGCGGCGGCGGATGAGCTAGACAACTTTGAGGGTGAAGAGCGCCGCTTGATGACAGAGCGAGTCCAGCAGCTCCTCGACGCGGCTGCCGTGCAGAATGAAGCCGGCTGCCGCACGGAGGCGCCGCAACGACAAAACGACGACCTGCCTCCCCACCGAGATCAAGGCGCGACGTCTCGGAGACCAACTGGCGGTGTCCGCGGAAGGAAAGACAAGGATCCGGCTGTCAGCAACAATTGGACTCGCATCACCATCGAGCGCGACCAAGACGGCCACCCAAGAGCAGTGGAACGGTCGGACGACTATCTGCCTCCTCCTCCTCGCAAAGAAAGGCGAGTCTCCCCGCCATCCGTTGAGCATCCGACTCTCGGCAACCGCCTTGGCCACCGAGAGGGAGTCAGAGAAAATGACGCCCGCCACCGGATCGATCGACTCCACCGAACCCTAGCGCTGGAAGAAGAAGACGAGTTGGGTCCGCCCTGTTTCGGACCTCGCATCCGAGACGAGCCCTTTCCCAAAGGGTTCACGCTCCCCCGAGATATGCCCAAGTACACCGGCTCCGTGAAGCCGGAAGACTGGCTGGTCGACTACTCCACGGCCGTCAACATAGCGAACGGCAACAAGCGTGTTGCCGTAAAGTATGTTCCACTCATGCTCCAGGGCACGGTCCGGACATGATTGAACAGCCTGAAGCCCCGCAGCCTCAACAGCTGGGTTGAGTTCACCGAAGCTTTCGTCCGCAACTTCATGAGCACGTACAAGCGACCTCCCAAGCCTTGCCAACTTTCCTTGTGTGTGCAAGGCCCCGACGAGTCAACTCGCGACTACCTCACGCGCTGGGCCGAGCTTCGGAACTCCTGCGAGGGCATGCACGAGGTGCAGGCTATCGAGTACTTCACTGCCGGGTGCAGAGGAGGTACCCTCCTCAAACACAAGCTCCTCTGCGACGAGCCGGAGACCCTCGACGAGCTGCTGATCATAGCAGACAAGTACGCCACAGCCGACTCCTACATGAAGGCGGAGATTCAAGTTAGTGCGACCAGCAAAGTAGCCCCTCAGGCTCCCAGAACTCCGGCTGGGGACGCTAGTCGGCGACAACAGCAGAACGATCACAAGCACAAAGCCCCACAGTCGGCTTCCAGCAGCCGGCAAGTTGCGACAGTCAAAGACCAGCAGCCGGAGGAGCAGCCTCCAACCAAGCGACAGAAAGGCGGCAAGTCCAACTGGTTGCCGGCCTTCTCTTACGAGCAGACTCTAGATGGCCCCTGCAAGTTCCACAGCGGCGCGAAGCCATCGAACCACACCACCCGGAAATGCCACTGGCTCACCAGAATCGCCAAGGGAGACGGCTTCCTGCCTCTCCCACCTGCTGGGCTGCCACCTCCATCGCCGCCCCAGTAGCCGGCTGTCAGGCCAATCAGCGCAGTACAAGACGAGTATCCAGAAGAGCATGGAGCCTATGTGGTGTTCACCAGTGTGGCTGAAGATCAACGCAGTAGGAGGCTGCAGCAGCAAGAGGTGAATGCAGTAGCATCAAGTACTCCAGAGTTCATGCACTGGTCCGAGAGGCCAATCAGTTGGAGCAGAGCTGATCACCCAGAGGTGATGCCGAGTCCGGGCTCCTACGCCCTGGTCTTAGGTGCCACCTTTGCCACAGATAGGCCGGCCGCTCGCTTCTCGCGAGTACTGATAGACGGAGGCAGTAGCATCAACATCCTATACAAGGATACCATGGAGAAGTTATGAATCAAGCAAAGACAGCTTCAGAGCAGCCGAACTGTGTTCCACGGCATTGTTCCTGGCCTTTCCTGCTCACCAATCGGCAAGATCCTGATAGACGTCCTCTTTGGAGACAAAGATCATTTCCGCCGAGAGCCAGTTTGGTTTGAAGTGGTGGACCTCGAAATCCCGTACCATGCGTTGCTTGGCCGACCTGCTTAGGCCAAGTTCATGGCGGTCCCCCACTACGCCTACCTCAAGATGAAGATGTCGAGTTCTAAGGGGATTTTGACCATAGCCGGTGACTACAGAAAGTCGTCCGCCTGCGCGGCCGAAAGCAGTCGGCTAGCCGAGTCCCTGGTGATCGCAGCTGAGAAGCGGCTTCTCGATCGGGTTGTGGCGATGGCCGGCAAGCAGCCCGAGATGTCGCCTAACCCCAAGGAGTCGGAAGCTGAACGTTCGTTCAAGACGGCCAAAGAAACGAAGAAGATACCCTTGGACCCGAAACACCCAGAGAGGTACGTTGTTATAGGTGCAAACCTTGACTGCAAATAGGAAGGCGAGCTCATCGATTTCCTCCGTGAGAATCGAGACATCTTTGCATGGTCCCCTAAAGACATGCCAGGTGTACCGACAGAATTCGCCGAGCACAAGTTACATGTCTGATCTGATGTGAAGCCCGTCAGGCATCCCTTGCGCCGCCTGTCAGAAGAGAAGAGAAGAGTTGTTGGAGAAGACATAGCCCGACTCCTGGCAGCCGGCTTCATTATGGAAGTTTTTTTCCCAGAGTGGCTAGTAAACCCGATCCTGGTGCTGAAGAAGAACAAGCAGCGGTGGATGTGTATTGACTACACAAGCCTCAACAAAGCTTGCCCCAAGGACCCATTCGCTCTACCGAGAATTGATCAGGTGATAGACTCCACAGCCGGATGCGAGCTGTTGAGCTTCTTAGATATATATTCAGGATATCACCAGATCAAACTGAACTCGGCTGACAGACTGAAGACCGCCTTCATCACGCCGTTTGGAGCCTTCTGCTACCTAACCATGACGTTCGGCTTGAGGAATGCCGACGCCACCTTTCAGCGTTGCATGTAGAAATGCCTCCTCAAGCAACTCGGCAGAAACACCCACGTCTACGTGGACGGTGTGGTGGTGAAGACGGAAAAGCGTGGAACACTGCTGGAAGACCTCAAGGAAACCTTTGAGAACCTGCGTCGATTCCAAATCAAGCTCAACCCTGAGAAGTGCATCTTCGGAGTACCAGCCGGCCAACTCCTTGGCTTCCTGGTATCTGAACGCGGCATAGAGTGCAACCCTGTAAAGATCAAGGCCATCGAGAGGATGGAGGTACCAGCCGACTGCTAGATGTGCAAAAGTTCACCGGCTGCTTGGAGTCCATCAGCCGATTCATCAGTCGGCTGGGCGAGAAGGCTCTCCCTTTATACCAGCTCATGAAGAAGACGACCTTTTTCGAGTGGAACCCCAAGGCGGACGAAGCTTTTCTCCAGTTGAAGAAAATGTTGACTACTCCCCCCGTGCTGGCGGCCCCGACTCCTAAAGAGCCCATGCTCCTATACATTGCCGCCACTAGCCGGGTAGTCAGCACAGTCATTGTAGTTGAACGCAAGGAGGAAGGCAAGGCGCTACCTGTCCAGAGACTGGTATATTACCTGAGCGAAGTACTGTCGACCTCCAAGCAGAACTACCCCCACTACCAGAAGATGTGCTACGGCGTGCACTTTGCCGCCAAGAAGTTGAAGCCTTACTTTCAGGAGCATCCAATCACTGTGGTTTGCACAGCCCCACTAGCCGAGATCATAGGAAGCCGAGATGCTTCTGGCTGAGTGGCCAAATGGGCCATTGAGCTGGCTCCCTACACCATCTACTACCAACCTCGCACTGCCATCAAGTCGCAAGCACTGGCCGACTTCCTCGTCGACTGGGCTGAGACCCAGTACCTACCGCCAACGCCTGACTCCACCCATTGGCGGATGCATTTTGACGGCTCCAAGATGCGCACCGGCTTGAGAGCCGGCGTTGTCCTCACTTCCCCTAAAGGCGACAAGCTCAAATATGCTCTGCAGATCCATTTCGCCGCCTCCAATAACGTCACTGAATACGAGGCGCTCATTCACGGGCTCCGGCTTGCCAAAGAACTTGGCATTCGCAGGATCCTGTGTTATGGCGACTCTGACTTAGTGGTCCAGCAGTCATCTGGCGATTGGGACGCCAAGGATGCAAAAATGGCGAGCTACCGCTTCCTTGTACAACAACTCAGTGGATATTTTGAGGGGTGCGAGTTCCTTCACGTGCCAAGAAATGACAACGACCAAGCAGATGCCCTGGCACGAATCGGCTCCACCCACCAAGCAATACCATCTGGCATCGCCCTTCGGCGCCTCCTCAAGCCGTCTGTCAAGCCTTCACCAGAATCAGACTCCATCTTTGTGCCGGCTCCCCCTGAAGAAGTCGGATCTGACTCAAGAGCCCCAGCAGGCGGCACGAGAATTCTTACAAATGGCTCCAAGAACAACATAGTCGAAGCCGGCCCAGGGACTTCAGAACCCGGCCCGGGGACTGCGGCGACCAGTCCAAAGACTCCAGAACTCGGCCCGGGGACTGCACCAGTCGGCCCGGGGACTTCATCAATCCAGCAAGCGGCCGCGGACTCCAGCCCGCCGCCTCCCAGCCCAGCCGCCCTCGTCCAAGTCGCAGTACTGGCAGTTGAAGAAATAGCAGCACCCTCATGGGCCCAGCCCATCCTCAAGTTCCTAGTGAGCAAAGAGCTGCCAACTGATGAAATCTTGGCTCGGCAAGTACAACACCGAGCGGCAGCTTAGTCAACAGAGAGTTGGTCAGGTGCAGCGTCACTGGTGTCTACTAGCGTTGCGTCGAGCCAGAGCAAGGCCAAGCAATTCTCAAAGACATCCATCAAGCGAGTGCGGCCACTATGCGGCTTCAAGAGCACTCGTCGCCAAAGCCTTTCGACACGGTTTCTTCTGGGCAACCGCCCTAGAAGAGGCCAAAGAATTGGTCCAAAAGTGAAAAGGGTGCCAGAAGTTCCGCTCCAAGCCACATCAGCCGGCTTCCACACTCAAGACTATCCCCATCGCCTGGCCCTTTGCGGTTTGGGGCCTGGACATGGTGGGACCATTCAAAATAGCACGAGGCGGCCTAACTCACTTACTTGTCGTGGTGGACAAGTTCACCAAGTGGATAGAAGTAAAGCCCATCAAGAAGTTGAATGGTCCGACTGCAGTGACTTTCATCGCCGACATCACGACTCGGTACGGCATACCACACAGCATCATCACCGACAATGGCACAAATTTTGCCAAAGTGCCTTGGCCCATTTCTACGCGACACAGGGCATCCGACTGGACTTAGCGTCCGTTGCCCATCCGCAGTCAAACGGCCAGGTAGAGCGAGCAAACGGCCTCATCCTGTCCGGCATCAAGCCTCGACTGGTCGAACCACTAGGGCGTTCGGCCGGCTGTTGGCTTGATGAGTTGCCAACCATCCTCTGGAGTCTGCGCACGACTCCAAACAAGTCAACCGGCTTCACACCTTTCTTCCTCGTCTATGGTGCTAAAGCCGTCATCCCAACGGACATAGAGTTCGACTCCCCGCGAGTCACCATGTACACCGAGGAAGAAGCAGAAGAAGCACGCCAAGATGGTGTCGATCTGCTGGAAGAGGTCCGGCTGTTGGCGCTCAGCCGGTCCAACGTCTACCAACAGAGCCTGCGCCGATACTACAACAGGAAGGTCAGGTCGAGATCTTTCCAAGAGGGCGACCTTGTGCTCCGACTGATCCAGTGAACAGCCGGCCAGCACAAGCTGTCGGCACCTTGGGAAGGCCCATTCATTATCAGCAAAGTGCTTGGCAACAACTCCTACTACCTGATCGACGCTCAGAAGCCCCGAGCACGCAAGAGGGACGACTCCGGCAAAGAGACGGAATACCCATGGAATGCAAATCTTCTCTGAAGATTTTACAGTTGATGCAGTATGTACCACGCTACCCCTTGTATTAAAGTACCAAGACTTCAGGCCCCCCGAGACGAGCTCGGGGACTGCCCTTTTTTGTTATCTATATGATAAGAATTATGTCTTCGAGTATACTACTCTTTGTTATGCCGCTTGGCACCGGGCTCGACTAGTCGGCCCGGGGACTCACTGCCTCGCGCTATGGAATGCTTCCTGCAGTCGGGCAAGTAGTGTGTGGTGCCTAAGCCGTCTCATGTCAGAAGCCGCAGCTTGTAGAGCGACCGTTTGGTGGGCAGGAGTAAGGAAGAATGGGTGCCCATATGAAAAATGGCTAAGGACTCAAAGCATAAACATAGCCTAAGCCGGCTCCCAGCCTCTCTTAGCAAAGCCGACTCTTCAGTAGTCGGCTTGCCGCTTTCTATCCAACTTGTTAAAAAGACTCTAAAAAATGGCCAAGTACTTGCCTTCCCAAAGTAGCCAAGCATTTGATCCAGTGGCAGTCCGCAGGATGGTTGTCCGACTGGCAAAGCGGCGACCAAGGGAAGGCGGGAAAGGAAAAGGCCAAAAGAGCAATGAGCAAGGAAAGATAGAATTCGGATAAATATTTACATAACATAGGCCCTTGGCCGAATCTTCAAGCACAAGTTCAAAATACACACCGCGGGTGGAATTGTCCGAATTAACAAGTTCTTCAAAGACGACTAAAGAAGATAAAATGAAGGCAAGACGGCAGCCTAGGAAGCGGCAGACGAGTTCGGAGGGTTGGAAGAGACGGCTGTGTCAGGCACCGTGGCGACCGGCTGGACAGTCTCGGCTTGATCATCTCCGGCGGCAGCCGGCTCGGTCGGGCGTGGTTCGTTGCTGGAGGCGCGGTCGAGCTGAGGCTGGTCGCCCGCTGCGTCTTTTGGCGCCTCCTTCTCACCTCTGTCCTCCGCCTCGCCTTCCTCCTCGGCGCTGGAACCAATCACCTTCGCCGAGTCCTCATCATAATCCGGGTTCATCCCGAACCACTCCGGCGGCGCCTCCCCGCCGTCTTCAACCCGATCAGGGACGAAGACACTGGTGTTTGCGTAGTCGGCGATCGCCGCCGCACGCGTGACGAGGACATCTTCCACAGCTATCAGCTTCGCCTGGGCCTCTGACCGGAACGCGGCCAGCCGGTCCAGGTCCAGCCCTGGATACCACGCCATGACGAATTCCAAGGCCCGGCGCACTCCAGCCCGGGCCAAGGAACCCTTCCAGGCCTCAAGACGACCAGCCGCGACCTCCAGCCACTCGGCAGTCAGACTGGGAGTGCGCAGAACCGGCATGTCTGGCCACAGGGCAGCAATCGCCTGGGCGCCGGCACGTTGAAGCCAGCGCAGCATCCGATGGGCTGGCCACAGACGAGCCTCGATGCTCAGAAGCTGCTCATCGAGGGTCCAGGGGGCGTTGGAGGCAATATCCGCACCATTTGCCCTCCGCGCCTCGCGATCAGCCTCGATGGACTGAGTGGACGCCTGCGAGTGGCCAGGGAAGAAGTCTGCCAAGACAAAAAAGAAGCAAGTCAAAAAATCAGGAGTCAGCCCGACCCATAGTCAGCGGCTCAAAGAAAGTAAAGAAACTCACCATCGACGATGTCCTCAATCTCATGGAAGCCGTAGGTCAGCAGTGCCTCCTTGTCGGTCCAGGAGGAGCACTCACTTTCGAACTCGGCCAGGAGAGCAGTCTCTTTCTTCCCTACCTCATCCTGCGCCTTCTTGAGCAGCTCCCTTTGCTCCGCCAGCTGTGCAGCCAGCAGGTCGCGCTCCGCGGCGAGCTTGCTGCACTCCTCCCCCTTGGCATGCAAGGCGGTGTTGGCTTCGCCCAGCTGCTGCTGAAGAGTGGCGTTGGCCTCTGAAGAATAAAAAGGAAAAGACGTTAAGTCGTCAACAAAGAAGGTCGCTGGGAAGATCCGGCCCGACTTCTCAGTAGTTGGCCCGAATCTCGGGGACAACAACACGCGGGTGCGCCAGCGCGCCCCTGCGAAGAAGAAGGAGGGCTCACTCCGGCTCTCTGACAAGTCAGCAGTCCGCTTGCCTACCTCCTCAACATTGCGATTGAAGGTAGTGACGCGGAGGTTGTGATACTCCTGTGATAAGAATTTTTAGACAAAGGTAAATATTTGGAACTCACCAGATGGAGTTCCGAGCCTCCTGCTCAGCAGCCGGCCCGAAACTCGGGGACTACACCCAGTGGGTGCGCTGGCGCGCCCCCACAGAGAAGAACGAGGAAAAACAAAGTCAAAAAAAAGAGAGAAAGCATACCCGGACGGCTGCTCGTGCCGCCAGATGCGCCTTGGTGCAGTTCTAGATGGCGTCGCCCTCGGCTCGAAATTTCTCCTGAACGTCCAGACGCGTCTGGTTCAACGGGCCTGTGCCGCCTCCTCGCACCCACCCAACGTGGATGGCACTCGTCGCCTCAGCGTCTCGGATTGCCGAGCTGGCGGCGCCGGTCTTCAAGGGGCGTGGCACCGAAATCGCCGTCACAAGCAACGCCGATTGGCGGTGCGCGGCCTCCTCAGCTCGCCGCCTTGCCGCGATGGCGGCTTCGGCCTCATCCAGCTTCCTCTGAGCGGAGGCCGCCGCCTTCTCGGCCTCCGCCTTCTCCAACCGGGCGGCTTCTTCCTCGTCGCGCTTCTCCCGCGTGTTCCGCTCCGTCACCTCCCGGAGGTCGGCGGCGGGGTCAATCCGCCGAGTAGTGGCGGACGTCTCTGCCGACCCCATGACAGAGGCGGCGGCGACCCTCTCAAAGGTAAGGGGAGCCCTGAAGCGAGGAAGGCATGTAAAAGATTTGGACAAGATTCACCAGTAGAAAACAAGACAAAAGGCGGAAGCACTTACGCAGAGACCAGTGGCAGCTTTTTCACTTCCTTACGGAAGCGGTTGGCCTTCGCGACCGCCTATTCCCGCTTGGTTGCTGTGGCCGCCCCCTTGAACTTCTTCGACTGGCCGCCAAGCAAGCTCAGCCCAGCCCGACGCCTCTTCACGCCGCCTTGACCATCCAAGCCGGCGAAGGAACTTGCGCTCAGCTGGCCGGCCTTTGGTTGGTGGGGCGGGGCAACTTCCCCCTCGGCGTCATCATCAGGCCAGTCGGCAAAGGTGGCCGAGGGCCTGAAGCCTCCTCCTCCTCCTCCTCCTTCGGTGTCGGCCTCCATCGCCGCGGCCCCCAAGTCAGGGTCGTCGACGTCGCTCTCCGCTCGGTCGGAGACGAACTGACGGGCCGGGCCCGCGGTGCCGGCTGAAGGCTGGATGAGGGGGTTCTGGCTCGAAAAAAACCAAAAAAGATCAGAAGTCGGATTCGGCTGCAAAAGAAGACAGAAGAAGAAGAGAGACGACTTACATTAGGCGGGGGGTTGGCGCGTGAGTACGGCTCCTTGCCGAACCGCCAATCCGCCGTGAGATTGCAGTTCGCGATGTAATTCACCATGTGCGCCACCTTCGCATGGGGCATGTCCTTGGAGCACATCCGACTCGGGTCCCGGTGGCCGCTCATCTGACAGATCAGATGAGGTCGGCCTTGGAGCGGGAGGACTCGGCGCGCCACGAGGGCGGCCAGCAGGTCGGCCCCAGTCAAACCCTCCGACTGTGTTAGTACTCGGAGTCGCGCGACGGCGGCGGCGCCAGCGGGAGTCAGCGTCTTGACCCGGTGGGACCAGCTGGGGAGCCTCCCAGCTGGTGCGCCGGCTTTGTAAGGCGGCAGGTTGACCCAGTCGCCGTCTGGGGCGACGTTCTTCACATAAAAATAAGACTGCTGCCACATCTTCACCGACTTAATCAGCGAGATGGTGGGAAACGGGTGGTCGGCCACCGATCTCCGCATCGCGATGAAGGCACCACACTGGGCCGGCACGCCGCCGACGTGCGTTCTGAGCTTGGACTGAAATAACTCCCCCCATAGCTCGATGGTGGGGAGAACGCCGAGGAAGCCTTCGCACAAGGTGGCGAAGGCAGCCAGCAGCACCACCGTGTTCAGGGTAAGGTGGTGCGGCTGGAGCCCGTGGAACTCCAAGAAGGAGCGGAAGAAGCCGCTCGCCGGCAGCCCTAGGCCGCACATGAGGTGCGAGCGGAATACGACCCGCTCGCCCTCCTCCGGCAACGGAGATACTTCCCTCGCTGGCACGGCACGGGCCCGCACTAGGTCCTCGTCGGGGAGGCGACGCGTCTTACGAAGGAACTCAATGTGGTCGTCGTCCACCTCGGAGCCGTCCCACACGCCGGAGCGCATGGCAAGAGGAGCGGCGGCAGAGGAAGAGCTCATCGCTGCGGGCGTGGCGTGCATCGGCGTGGCGGCGGCGAGAGGAAGAAGAAGAAAGATGAAGCGAAGGGAGTAGGGGAGATGGGCGCGCGTGCTTCGCCGCCCCCCTCCTCCCGCCTACTTAGAGGCTCGTGGGCTGAGAAGCCGATGGGGCGGGCGTGGGATTAACTGTGCCCAGGACCCCACGCCCCCCACGATTTACCACATGAAGTAACTGCAAATAGTCACGATGTGGGAACCCCAACCGTCCGCACGACCGCAACAGATCTGTTCACGTACCGAGGCGCGGTAGTGGCGGGCCCCGCCTGATGGCCTGTCCTGTCGCGCGCGTGGGTGGGCAGACTGACCCTGCCGCGTGGCGCCACGCGACGGGTCTGCAACGGGCAGCTGCCTGGTAGCTTATCAGGCACGCTGCCTGGATCCCGCTACGACTTTCAAACTCTTTAAGGGGCAAGACGGCCTTCTTCAAGTCCGGATCCAGCTAGTCGGCCTAGAGGAGGACGGCGAGCAAGGTCTAGACTCCACCATCAGAAGGATGAAACTGTTGAGGCTCCTCGACATGTCACCCTCGGCGCCTCCCCAACATTGGGGACTACTGTCGGAGTAATGAGCCACGGGTAGGCTAACCCGAGTCCCTGAACCTTTCAAGACATCGGGGTGGGCTGCGCCCCTCAAGACCCCACGATAAAGAACCGCCTTCTGAGAGTCAGCGGCAAGGCCGCCGACTGCCCCTCGCGGCCGAGTCCCAGGGACGACTTCCAGATAAGCCGACTCCTAACTGACGGCTTCCAGAGAAGCCGGCTATGGGGAGTCGGCCCGCGACTCCGACCACCTCCTGCCTTCGCAACGATGGACGGGACGGGGTACGGTCACCGCATGGCCCATCCCTGCCCCGTTTGTGAAGGGCAGGCATGGCTACAGTGCGTCGTATCGATGGAGATCTCCATCTAGCGCGGCACTGTTGCCATGCCTGCCCTCACATCAGCCCCCGTGGGCGGTGCCCTGTGCCCACGACGGCCTGCCTGTACGGCCCAGAGACAGCGGGTCCCACCCGTCAGCGGGGGTATAGAAGACGGCGAGAGTGCCACAAGACGGACCCGTTGGGAGTCAGCCCCCGGGAGTCGGCCAGCCCCTCCCACGGGCCCCGCACGCCATTAACCAGACAAGATGGGGAATGGCGACAGTGATCGTCCGTCAGGCGGCGGCACTGTTGCCATGACCTCATGACCAAGCCAGCATCATTAGAGGCATGGCTACAGTAATCTGTAGCCGGCGTGACCCGCCCGCGGCAGACAGGACCTGTCGGCTCCGTACCGGGCCTGTCGGCGGGCCCCAGCAGTCGGCGGAGAAGACGACGGCCTGAGAGACAGATGGCTGGGACCTGCACCCAGCCGGATTACCATTGTATCCCTGAGGGGCAGGCCTATATAAGCCCCCAGGGCACCTATGCAAGGGGGATGGCTTCTTTAGCACTAGACCAGATTATATAGGAAGGAGGGAGCTAGCCTTGCCTTCTCCTACCTCCAGGAAACAGCTCAAGGAGTAACCTTGTATTCACTTTTCCATAGTGAACATGCGGAGACCCCGCAGAGCAGCAGTAGTGGTATTATCTCCACGGAGAGCCCTGAAGCTGGGTAAGATCCGCCGGCGTGCATGTCTCCGCCTCATTCCGTTTCCAGGCACCGGCAACGTTCTACTCGCCCCCAGCATGATAAGCCATCCCTTGGCATATGTCGCACCCAACCCCCGACAACGCATATTCCGGATACCATCAAATAAAGATGGCAGAGTCCGACCAAGCCGCAACGGCCTTCATAACGCCATATGGTCCTTTCTGCTTCAACACTATTGCTTTAAGGCTTAAAAATTCCGGCGCAACCTATCAACACATGATTCAAACATGCCTGGAGAAGCAGATCGGCAAAACAGTGGAGGCATATGTGGACGACGTGGTCATAAAAACAAGACACGTCGAAACCCTAATAGATGACTTGAGGCTTACGTTCGATAACCTCCGAACATACGACATCAAGCTAAACCCGGAAAAATGTGTTTTCGGCGTACCCTCCGGGAAGTTGCTCGACTTCATTGTTTCCAATAGAGGAATCGAAGCAAATCTGGCAAAAATCCGAGCTCTGTAGCAGTTGGCTATCCCAACAGACCTCAAGCATATCCAGAAACTAGCTGGATGCGTGGCTGCCTTAAGCCGCTTCATCTCCCGATTAGGAGAAAAGGCATTACCTCTCTACCGCCTTCTTCGGTGCACCGAACACTTCGTGTGGACGGATGCAACCGCGGCCGGACTGGATGAAATAAAGACCTTATTGGCCAGTAATCCAGTCCTGACAGCGCCAAATACTGGCGAACCTATGCTATTGTACATAGTTGCAACACATCAAGTTGTAAGCGCAGTGCTCGTCGTCGAACGAGAGGCAGACGGATACAAATTCCCACTCCAAAAGCCGGTATATTACGTATCCATGGTCATCACCCCATGCAAATCCCGATACCCACACTATCAAAAGATAGCATACACGGTACGGTCTTCATGGCATCCCAGAAGCTATGACACTACTTCCAGGAGTGTTCGATCACGGTGGCCTCTAAAGTACCACTCAACGACATAAATAAACAACTGCGACGCTACGGGCCAGATTGCTAAATAGGCCATCGAGGTCCTTCTGTTCGACATAACATACAAAACACGGCGGGCCATTAAGTTGCAAGTATTGGCTGACTTTGTCGCCGAATGGATAGAAGCTGAACTCCCTAAAGAGTACGGCGCATACTCTAATTGGATCATGAACTTCGATGGCTCTAAAATGCTGGCCGGATTGGGAGCAGGTGTAGTCCTGACGCCCCCCACCGGAGACACGGTCCAATACGTACTCCAAATATTATACACAGACTCCAACAACGCAGCCGAATACGAGGCTCTGTTGCATGGTCTTCGGATTGCAGTCTCTATGGGCATTCAACGCCTGGAGGTGCGCGGGGATTCAAACCTCGCAATATCACAAATAAACAGAGACTTTATGCCAAAGATCCAAAAATGGCGGCCTATCGTAATGCCGTCCTCAAAATGTCATCTTGGTTCGAGGGGCTCGAATTCCACCATGTGGCTCGAGAAAATAATCAAGCGGCGGATATCCTCGCCCGCATCGGTGCTAAACGCGACCCTGTCCCACCCAACATATTCCTTGAAAGGCTGTTCAAGCCATCCATGGTATGGGAAGGGGAGTCCGACAATACTAGCCCGGATCCGAATACAACCCTAGATTCTGAACCATCTGACGTAATCAAAGGCTCCGCCACTGAAATAACACCTTCGGCCCATGAAATCATGGCTGTAATCGCCTCGTGGACCGAGCCTTTCTTGGCCTACCTAAATAGGCAGGAGCTCCCCGAGGACCAAAATGAAGCATGTTGTATTGTGCGGCGTTCCAAGGCCTACAAAGTACATGAGGGAGAACTCGATATGAAAAGTGTGACCGGAGTGCTCCAAAGATGCATCTCTGAAGAGGAAGGACGGCAACTCTTGGCTGAAATCCATGCCGGACTCAGCGGGCACCATGCTGTGGCTCGGGCACTTGTCAGCAAGGCCTTTCGTACAGGCTTTTATTGGCCGATAGCCCGAGCAGATGCACAAGACCTTGTCCAACACTGCGTCGGTTGCCAGCTCTTTGCCAATCAGAGCCATATGCCCCCTACCTCTCTCCAAAAAATCCCCATTACTTGGCCCTTCGTGGTCTGGGGGCTGGATATGGTCGGACCTCTTAAAGGGGGAAGCCATAAGAAAAAATACTTATTGGTCATGGTGGACAAGTTCACCAAATGGATAGAAGCCAAACCAGTTAAAACGGCCGAATCCGGACCAGTGATAGACTTCATATCAGGGGTTGTACACCATTACGATGTCCCCGACAACATCATCACTGACAATGGCTCAAACTTCACAGCCGATGAAGTGAAAACTTGGTGCGGCAACATGGGCATTAAGCTCGATTACGCCTCTGTCTACCATCCCCAAACAAACGGCCAGGTCGAACGTACAAATGGTCTCATCATGAGCGGCATCAAACCCAGACTAGTGCGGTCCTTGACGGAATCGGACATACACTGGGTCGAGGAGCTTAACTCCGTACTCTGGGGGCTGCGGACCACGCCAAATCACACCACCGGATACACACCATTTTTTATGGTGTACGGCGCAGAAGCAGTACTACCCTGCAACATAATCCACGACTCACCTCGCGTGTGCATGTACGAAGAGAAGGAAGCCGAGTTAGATCGACAGGACAACTTAGATGCCCTGGAGGACGAGCGCGACGTCGCAAAAGCCCGTTCTGCATTATATCAGCAGCAGGCTCGACGGTATCAAAGCAGAGAAGTGCGGGCCAAAACTTATAATATTGGCGAACTCGTTCTACGCCTACCGGAGAAGAAGAAGGACAAGCTCAAACCTAAGTGGGAGGGTCCCTTCATTATTGATAAAGTTCTCACCGGAGGAGCGTACCGCCTGCGTAATGCATCCGATAACAGACTCGAGCCAAACCCATGGAACGCGGCCAGACTCCGGGGATTCTACGCCTAGTGCCGAACTTAGTGTTCGTCTCCTTAACCCCGCCACTTTTAATTATGTTCCTCCCCTTTTTCCTTTCTCGCCCTTTTTCCTTCTTCACACAAAGTATTTAATATAGTGCGGATGATCGGATCACTCCGGCCACACCACGTGTGTAAACCATACCTGGGGGCTTCCTATACGGAAGCTAAATATAATTACTTTCATGGCGTCTTGCCTATCACATATGCGTTCTTTTTTCCATATGTGCCTTTTCTTCACCATTATATGCATTGATATGACTTAAGATGTGGCTATGCTGGGTTGCCTGGCTCTTGTGTTTATGCCCTACGTTCCCGTTAATTCGGCTAGGGCATAAGGGGAGCACCTCTGGGATTGTTACTGCCGATTCAGCCGGATGTGTACCTCAGACTGGGTGAAGCCAAAAGCTAGCGTTCTTAAGGGAATATTTGGTCGGTGAACAAAAGATGTTCCTTTCGTTTATTACAACGTCAATCCCCAGAAGTTTTGTATCCTGCGTTTTTGATTCGCAGTCCGTACATGTACATCGATGCATGCGTACCCAGGGAAAGGAACCCCTAACGGAACTATTCTCCCTGGAAGATGTTTCTTACTACCCCTGTAATATAACATAACTAGCTTGGTACTTGTCTGTTCAAGCACTTATGACCCCTACGCCTGGTTTCGACGCATACCCTGGTTCTACATAACTGAGCAGGTATTCGGACACACCCCGGACTGTCGGATCCAGGGGCTGAAGCGAAAAGGTCCGCCATGACAAATGATTTTTAATCCGGCTAGGGACTACATATGTCCATTGAATTACATAGTCACTTGGACTGACTATATTCTTCCTCTATACCGTCCAACATGCTATCTAGCTTGCAATCCTGTTGGGAATACTTTGCGGCTAACGCTACCTGGTCATACACCAGACTCACGGGAATTTCTTGCCCATCTGGCCCCGCCGGTCCGACTTCGGCCATATGGTTCGGGTCAAGCTTGGTGTGGCGTGTCTTCACCATTGCCCAGGCTTCCCTCGCACCTTGTCGGCAGGCTGACATCTTCCACAATCGGAAGTGCCACCGTGCTCCTTGGAGCATATCCACAAGCTCCCCCATGCCTCTTGGTAGGGAAGCGGATGGCCACAAGGCCTGGGTAATACCCTGCATCACCTGCCGAGCTCGTGCGTGCAGCTGTGAGAGGTCTTGTAGTAAATCACCTGCGGACGCGGGCATCTCCTCTTCAGGATGGCCCGTAACCATACCTACAGATATAAACTCTTTTAATACACTTCCTCGCCGAACTATACTACAGTTCGTTTGGGCACTTACTGTACATGCCGCGACGGAGCCTTCTGTTCTCCTTCATGGAGTCCGCCAGCTGAGCTCGAACATCTGATAATTCGACGTCCAGCCGGACATTGGCATCTTGGAGATCATTCTTCTCCCGCCTAACCTGCATAAGCACACGCTCACCAGCCTTCAGTTGTCTTTGGAGATGCGACTCGCTATCTTTTACGATCTCCGGATTTGTCCTAGGATGGTGTGTAGAATTTTCTGTTAGACTTATGAAGCAAGCCAATTGCTAACTGGTATATTTCTTTAAAATTTATCTATTGAGACAAATGTTACCAGATGAGGCCTTCTGGGATTCGTCTAGTTTGGCAACCGCGGCCCTCAGCTGGGTCTTACACTCCTCCAGCTCTTGAGACAATTGGGTATTCTTATCCACAAGGACCTGTTTATAAAATGATCCTTAAACCAGTTGTTCCAACCGTTTCAAGTCTCAGGGGCTACTGCTACACATGCTTATCAAATTTCCTTACCCATATATCTTTTGCATACTGGTCCGTCGCTCGGGTGAGCCTGCCTTGAGCAGCTCGGATGTATGCGTCTCCCGAATTGAAAGCATTAAGCGCCTCTTCAAAAAAATATGCTATTGCAAAGTACGGCCCATCGGCGCCGGTGATCCATGGCACTCTCTACTTCGGAATTCGTGGCGGAGAGCATATCCGCATCCTCGGTCAGAGGACAATTCGGCATCGGCCCCGCATTGGCCTCCTCTCTCGCAGCCGGTTCTGGAATCCGGCTGGTGGAGGCGTGATTGGCAGGATCTCCGAATATAGTCCGGCGACTCCTCTTTCTGCTAGAACACGAAGGACGCTATTACATTTCAAACACAATAATCACAGAACATGTTTTTCAATACCTCTGTAACAATGTTTCGGCCCTAACCGCCTTCCTCTTAAGCCTGCCGGACCCGGACGTCCTTTGCCGACGAGCTCCCAGGGGCTTGGCGCTGCGCTCTGATGGTCGTCTCTATAAAAATATGATATTTTATGCATAAGGCATGATATCAGGAAGGAATCCTCTGTAGAGGATAAGGTTTCGACCTTGCTTACATGTGATGCAGGTAGCAGTCCGGGATAATCGGCGGTAATAGCCGCCGAGGCGCCATCATAGCTGGCCTGATAAAATGTCCCGTTAACAAGCTCCACAGTAATATCCGGATCTTCTTTGAGTCCTGGATCGGAGGCCCTTCCGGGGTCCTCTGGCTGCGGGGAGGGGTTGTTGAATCCTTCCATGACCCTCCTCAGTTCCTGCTCAGAAATATCGAGGTAAATAATCGTGATGAAGGACGCCAGAATAAATGGAGCGGGGGAAAGAGTGATGACTTACCTAGCTTGGGGGGTTGTACATGGAGAATCCGTCCCGCAGTTTAATATGAAGGAATTCTTCTTCTTCCCCTTTGTACAAATCGGACAGTATTTTCGCCAGAGCAGTGCCAGAGTCCGGATCTTTACGACCACAATGGGTGGCATCATCTTCCCTGTTGTAGTGCCACATGGGCTTCCCCCGATATTTAAGCGGCTGCACCCCCCGCATTATGCATATTGCTATAACCTCGACTATTGTTAGCCCTGATTTGGCCAGTATCTTTATCCGGCTCATCAGGAAGTGTACTTCTCTGGTATCCTCCTCTTGGGGGCCCTGAGGGTGCCAACTTCGGCGTGCCTTCGGCGGAGCATTATTGAACTTAGGGAGGCCCGTCCGGACTGGATCCGGAAGGGGAACGTCATCAACGTAAAACCACTCTGAGGGCCAGTTTTCAGCTGCCTTCTTGGGAGTGCCGGAAAGGTATCCGGTCTCGGCAACGCGCCATATTTCGGCTCCGCCCACTTGACATATCGATTCCCCCTGGTTGCGAGGGACGAGGCAGAACAACTTCTTCCATAACCCGAAGTGAGCCTCACAGCCCAGGAATAATTCAAAAAGGGCGACGTACCCTGCGATATGGAGCACGGAGGCAGGGGTGAAGTTGTGCAACTGGAGGCTGTAGAACTCTGGGATCCCATGAAGGAATGGGTGGATTGGAAACCCGACGCCTCTTAGCAGATGCGGGATGAGGCATATTCGCTCTCCCGGGGATGGATTAGGTGATCTCTCCGCTTGCTCCCCGCCATTATAGGTGGCTAGTCCGGCTCGGACGGGGACCATGAACACTGGTGGAAGAAACCCTTGGGTCTGCAACTCTATTAAACGGCTTTGAGGAACAGAACATTCTTCCCAATCACCTGGCTTAGAGCCGAGGGAGCGAGAGGAGGAGCTGCGTCGACCGGCCATGCTGGAATGGTTTTTTTTGGGCGCGCTCTGTTGGATGCTCACTCGAGGGAAGAGGGTGAGGCTTGGATCTGAGAATCCCCGTCCCTTCAAATAGACGGTTTGCCTGCAAGGCCGAGGTGGCAAATGCAAAAATGCCCTGGCTCCTCGTATTCGCTCGACACGTGGAGATGGCCATCATTGAAGCACAAAAGCCGAGGAGTACAACATTGATGGGAAGCCGGACACTGTTCATTACAACATATACTTTGGAGTATTCGGAGATGGAACCCGCCTTGCAATGCCGAAGAAAAACTGCGCGCCGGACTCATCGTCATTGAAGCCTGGTTCAGAGGCTACTGAGGGAGTCCTGGATTAGGGGGTATCCGGACAGCCGGACTATATACTTTGGCTGGACTGTTGGACCATGAAGATACAAGACTCAAGACTTCGTCCCATGTCTGGATGGGACTCTCCTTTGCGTGGAAGACAAGCTTGGCGATCCGGATATTAGATTTCCTTCTTTGCAACCGACTCTATGTAAACCCTAGCCCCCTCTGGTGTCTATATAAACCAGAGGGTTTGATCCGTATAGGGACAGTCATAATCATCATAGGCTAGCTTCTACGGTTTAGCCTCTATGATCTCGTGGTAGATCAACTCTTGTAATACTCATATCATCAAGATCAATTAAGCAGGAAGTAGGGTTTTACCTCCATCGAGAGGGCCCGAACCTGGGTAAAACATCATGTCCCTTGCATCCTGTTACCATTAGCCTTAGACGCATAGATCGGGACCCCCTACCCGAGATCCGCCGGTTTTGACACCGACAGCTACCCCTACGCCGTCGTCCACTGAAAGAGATGGACATATCTCATCCACGGCGCTGGACCAGGATCCTTTCATCGCCTCCTCTCGCTTCATCGACGCCGTCGTCCACCTTGTCGTTGCCGCTCCTATGACCGCCTCATCCACGGCAACAGGATATATCCCCCGACCCGACCGTCTACCGTCTAAAGTCTTCTTCCCCGCCGCCGACAGCCATCGCACCCGCAGCACCCTCAACGTATCAGTATAGGCCTACACGGCATCGCAAGAGAGGTGGTACTCTTCCATATGTGCTTAAGTTATTGATCTCACCCGGAAAATAGATCGTAATTTTTTTACTGTACTTTTCTTGTCCGTACCAAATCGTAGTGGCTAATTGAAAGCAAACATTGGTTGCGAAGTAGCTTTGTCCGGTTTGCACCTTCCGATCCGCCATGGCACGGGCACTATACTCGTAAAGCTTATGGTTTCCCCCCTTTATATTCACTACCATAATCGTAGGTGCTTCGTGTCGTGCTAGCACTGCTCCTCATGACCTCAACCCAAAGCTTACGTGTTGAAATACGAATCTGATATGATGCTCATATTACTAAAACAGAGAATGTTTAATTGGTCACCTAATGTTCCTATATTCGTTTCGAAAAGCATGTGCGCCACCCACTGGTCCAGCTAGTTCCACTTTCCTAATTTTTCTCTTGATGCTTAGGGTTTTCCCCTTTTATCTACTCTACTATGATCTGCGTAGGTGCTTTCTGTCGTACTAGCATTACTCCACCCTTCAAGCTAAACAACACAACACTCAGAATTCGAAAGCTTAGTTGTTCAAATATGATTGTGATATGATACTGATATTAGTTAACCGACACATTTAATTGGTTAGCTAAAGGTCCCACTTGAGTTTCCAAATGCATGTCGCGACATATAGAGAGACAGCATAATTGCATTTCTTTGTCACTTGTTGACCGTACTTTCTTGTCCATACCAAATCTTAGTTGTTATTTCAAAGCAAACATCGGTTGCTAACTACCCTTTGCGCGGTTTGCAGCTTCAGATCTGCCATCCCACCTCCACGGTCAACACTGTACTCATCATGCTTATGTTTTCCCCATTTTATGATGCCCAGAATCAGCCTACGTGGTTCGTGTCGTAATAGCACTGCTCCACCCATCGAGCTAAACAAGCTTAGTTGTACAAATTCATATCTGATATTATTGCTGATATTAGTAAAACTGAGAGATGTTTAATTGGTTAGCTAAATATTCCTACTTTAGTTTCGAAATGCATGTGAGCCACATATGGAGAGACCGGAAAGAATAGTATTTCTCTGTGCGCTCTGGTTCATCATGGGTGGCCAACCGACATTGTATTGAAAGACTTGTAATATCTTCAATCTGCTTGCTCTTCTGCTCTTCTTTAAGATGATACTCTTCTCTTGCGGTCGACTAGTCAGGTCGAGTTGTTCTCCCTTAGTATATTTTGAATCTGTCAGGTCAGGTCGACTTGTTCTTCTTTACTATATGTTGAAGCTATCATCTGCGAAGTGTCATCACTTATGGAGCTCTCATATTTTGAGTAGTAGGCCACATTATATTAATGCACACAACAAATTACAGCATGCATGGCATCTTTTAAAAGAATTGTAGAGATAGCACAAAGGGGTTTACAGGGAGGCAGTATTGGATTAGAATCACTTCTGCATTACAAAGAAAATCTCACTTGTTTTTATGTTTTCATGCATGTCCATTATCAAAATGAATATGAGAATGGCGGCACGAGAGGAATATTGCGGAACGATCCACTGGCTAACAAACTTGGCATGGTGGAGGATGGCCTATCTTATTCACCCATCAAGGTGCTTGCTCTAACTTTGCAAAGTTGTATTGGTCGCACATATTTTGCATCTGACCTGTTGCATTACTTCTACTTTGTTACACCATCTGCTTAGTTTAAGCATCATATATGAGTATATGCCATACCTATCTATTTTCTGTACCTATTCCATGTGTCGTCACACTATGTTTTTCCAGTCAAATGTTGTTCTTTCGTAATAGATGTCCAAAAGGAAGAGGGTGAGTGCAGATCCTCAAGGAGTACAAACTAGGTATTTGGAAAAGGTAGTGATACCTGTTAAATCAGATAGATCAGGAGCCACAGAAAACACAGGCCCAACTGTACCACACTTTACCCCTACTCCAGTGGCCAAACCCCTATTAGAACTGCTGGGAGCCCAGCGTCAGGTACTGTCTATGATATCAATTCAAAATTTGAACTCCAAAATTTCTGCTTGTGCCTTACCTTCTCTCTTGTATGAAAACTAATTTCAGATGAATCTCCTTGCTCAAAGGATCATATGAACTCAAAACAATAATGGGCTCTGCATTGCTCTTGTCAGTACCTCTCTTCCTTTTGCCTTGTAATGTTGTACTTAATTAATTGCTATTTGATTATGTATCATCAGTCTGCACCTGAGCTTCATTATCCTCTGTTTCTTCCAATATTATTTGATCTATATTTACTCTTTGCAAAATGTAGAATAATGGCAACGCTTATAAAGAATTTTGTTTGGGGAATTTATTGAATTATCCTTCCATCAACATGGAGAAGGGCTTTGTCCAGCCCGTGTTAACGTGTAATGTAAGTTCATCCTTCACAAGCCTTCAAACTTTGTTCTAGTATAGATTTGGATAGGCATCATTTCCTCCACTGCTATTTGCTTTGCTGTTTACATCTGATTGGATGTTTGCAATAACTACCAGTTACAAATTGTAGTTGTAAAAACATGTTCCTTATGCAGAACAGATCCATTTATTTGCATATATAATTGTGAAACCTGTTACATGTCTCCTTGCTTCTCTTTTAGAGTCGTATCTCTTACGCTAGGCAGAACTTTAGGGAAGATAGTGAGCCAAACCATCTTGAGGACAGTGAGATGACCCCAAGGTCCTGTCTTGATGAAGACAGTGAGTTGAAGCTACTCACCAGCAGGTGTGAGACAACCTCTATGCAGTCGCTGCCTCAATCAGTTCGACTTCTTCGGTCTCAACTTAAAGCGGAAAGGCTTGCTTCAGCTCAGCTCCGACTTGAAGTCAAAGATGCAATGAAGATGTCAGAGGACTGCCGTGCGCACCATCATGCCTTAAATCTAGTGTTGATGCATCTATCTTGACACAACTGAGGTCTACTCAGCTTCTTCAGCTGTTTCGGGGGCCCGACCTCGCCAGGCCTAGTGCCTTCTGAAGTGCTCTCAGTTTTGTATATTCTTTTGTCGGCGGGTTTATTTGCACTGGTGGTGAACTTTGATGCCCAGTGGATGTAATATGTGTGATAGCCGTGATAGCCTAGCGTAAGTTGCTTTCTTATTTATTTCCTTGTTGTCTTGTTTATTTGTTTGCTTGTAGTCATTGTAGTTCACTTTCCACGGTTTGCTAGTGGCTGCAATAACCTATTTTTTAAAACTAGGCCACACTAACCATGGGCTAATATTTACTGTAGTGACACTGGGCCTCCTACGGGCCGCAGAAACAGTGGGCCTTCTACGGGCCGTAGAAACAGTCGGCCTTCTACGGGCCGTAGAAACAATGGGCCTTCTACGGGCCGTATCATCAATGGGCCTTATACGGGCAGTATGATCGATTGGCCAAACATGGGCCAATAAAAGGCCGCATTATGGCCGTAAATGGGCTAGAGTTGGAATCGTCCGTTCATGGGCCGACCATAATGGGCCATCGTTAATAGGCCATATTTGATGATGCTATGAAAACGGCCCAACGTATTAACGGACCACAAATGGTCCAACTGTAACCACGGGCTGAATTTGGCCCACAAGCAAAAAATGACAGTAACGGGCCATAAGTAAACGAATGCTGGAAATGAGCCCAAGAATAAATGGGCTCTAAGAAGGCCGAAAGATAACATGGGCTGGAAACGGCCCAACGGAATAACGGGCCGTTAATGAGTATAAAGTGATACACTGTTCATTACGGGCCAGTTTCACCACGGGTCATTAATAGGCCAAGAGTTATATAGGGCCTCATATGGGCCGAAAGACGTCATGGGCCATACATGGGCCAGAAGTGAAAACGGGCTGGAATCATATTGGGTGGCCCAGATGACGCTACTGGGCCTAATTCGGATAGGGCGTAACGGGCCTTGGGTTAGCGGGCTGTAAATGGGCTATATGCGAACGGGCCATTAACAGGCTTTACATGGGCCGACCCGCCACCTTTTGACCAAGTCAAATGGGCCGGCCTTTTCACAGGAATGGGCCTCTGTTGGGTCGTGCCACGTGTCGACGTATCATAGGCTCCTTTTGTCCAATGAGTGGATGACATTTGTCCCAACGATGAGCCGACACGTGTTTCCTCCAGCCATTGATGATTTTACACGTGGAAAATCCCCATTGGTCGGGCTGTTAACCGGTTATCGGATCCAAAACCCGACCCGATAGCTTAACGGTGTTCCGTTACGGTGGATGCCACATGTCAGTCACCCTTGACGAAAGCACTTCTGTGATGCGGGATTTATCATCATGGAAGTGGACACTTCCGTGATGATAATTTTGGCAATGTCATGGAACACTTCTACGACAACACAGGTATGACTATCTTGATTCTATCATAAAATCGTCATGGATGTACATGCATGACAGAAAATGCGACCTACTGTGACGAACACGTATCATCACGGAAGTGTATTTTTTGTAGTGAGGCCCGACTCCTCCGGCGCCCAGCCTTGCCACGACTGCTGAGGACAACCAGCCTCTAGAGCCCCCAGTCCATCCTGAAGCTGAGGTTTTTTCTGCCTTGGTGCCGAGGGCATCTCCTCCCTTGCCCAACGCGTGGCCGAGTCATGGCGGTCCTGCACCCTCCAGGACCCTGGAAGAGGCAAGGGCGGCACTGGACCTCCTCCATGGTGAGCTTCAGGGCCCGGATCGTCGTTCGACGCAGGGACGCTTGGGGCTGATCTCTGGTTGGCTCAAGGCTGATGCGTCCGTCCACGCGACCTGGGGTTCTGCGAAGGAAGCCCAGAAGGCGCTCGGGGTGGCCACCACAGTAGGCAACCTGGCACGACAGGAGGCCACAGAAGCTAAGGACTGGTGCCGCGTGGCGGAGGCTGACCTTAAGGCTCTCCAAGACCGGCAGGCCGCCCAGGCCAGCCAGCTCCAGGAGCGCGAGGAGAAGCTGAAGGCCCAGGAAGCTGCCGTCGCCAACCAAGGCGCCGAGGTGAAGAAGACGGCCTTAGAGCAGGCTGGAGAGCACGACCGCCTGGCGAAGCTGAAGGAGGAGGCAGAGGCAGCCCAAGAGGCCCTCGCCGAGGCTAGGAAGGCGGCCGCCATGGAGCGCATCACTCTTACCTCCCTCGAGGCATGCTTCCACAAGGCCCAGAAGGCGCTCTTTGGAGATGACCCGAAGAAGGCCATGGTGAAGACCCCGAGGGAGAGCCCTGCTACTCTGCTTCCTAAAGTCGTGGTGGTGCTTGAAGACGCCGTCGACGGGTTTGCCTACTTGGTGGAAAGCGAGGCGCGCTCACTTTCTTTCTTGGCTCTGACGTGCGTCTTCAGCCATCTTTATCTCTAGGATGCCAGCTTTGACCTCTCCTCCTTCCTCACTCAGGTGGACTCCGACTCCCAGGATGCTGCTGCTGCCGCTGTGAAGAGCTTCTGGATGCCATGTTGAGCAAGTACCTAGTCGTTGGTCCTCCGACTGAAGCCGGAGGAACGAGCAACGCGCCTGGCGATGAGGCTCTGCTGGCGGGCAGTGGTGATGCCCAAGTCTGAAGAGGTGGCCCAGCAATTCTGCTTTTCCTTGTCTGTCCTGTATCATGCAACATGCAACTTTTTGCTTGGAACAATATGTCTTGTAATAACTAGATTATGCTACGTCAGCTTTTCCATTTTCTTTATTGTTCTGCATCGGCAGAGCCCGGCCCCACGCGTACCCCAGCCATCGTTGGCTCGTCCGGATCACCAGAGCGAGCCCAAGAGGTGAGGGGCTACGTGACCAGTTAGGCTCCTGAGATGCGATGCTTAGGAGTCCTCCTTGATGTGCAAATAGCTTAGCAAAAGATGCAGGGGCAAGCCTTGATGTTCTGCATTGGTAGGGCCCGGCCCCGCATGTGCCTCAGCCGTCTTTGAGTCGTCTAGATCACCAGGACGAGCCCAAGAGGTGAGGGGCTACGTGAACAGTTAGGCTCCTGAGACGCGATGCTCAGGAGTCCCCCTTGACGGGCGAACGTCTTGAAAAAGAAGGGTGATGGTCAGGTCTTGGCGTTCTGCATCGGCAGGGCCCGGCCCCGTGCATGCCTCAGCCGCCGTTGAGTCGTCTGGATCACCAGGACGAGCCCAAGAGGTGTGGGGCTACATGACCCGTTAGGCTCTTGAGACGCGATGCTCAGGAGTCCCCCTTGACCTGCGAACAGACCATCCTACCTTTTCCTCGCCGACCTCTCTCTTGGGAGGGGTGCGCAAAGACTAGGCCCGTGAGGCCTGGCGAGGTGGGGTACGCCAGGCGTGACCTGATCGTAGCCGCCGTGCCCAGCCCCCTCACGCTACCTTCTCGAGGGAGAGCAGCACGGTGAGGCTAGTCACTGAGCCCGGTGGCTCCCTGAGGTTAATGCGGCCGCGAGGCCACTCCCAGTTGTTTATCACCAGTGTGGAGCATAGCACTTCCACTCTTGCACGGGCATAGCCGCTCCTCGGCAGTGTCGACGGCCAGCATGGAGCATGGTGCTTCCACTAGTGCGTGGGAGGGGGCTCCCTCTGAGGAGAACCCCCGGGGCGTGTACAGCCCCGCCCTGACACGTGGCTTGCACAACAGGGTTGGAGGAGGTGTATATGGGCACCCATGAGCCAGCGCGGGACTCACGAGGCCCTACCTCAAGGTGGGTTGCGCTTGGTCTTGATTGGAGATGCTTGAATTGGTCCTGCGAGATGGTTAGGCAGCCTGCACCGAATGAGTTTCCTGAGGTTATTGCATGAGAAGGCCAGACACCAACGACCCCAGGAGGTGACTTGAACAGGACCGGCCCGCCAGACAGAGCTCAGCCGCTGGATTTATCGATGCTGGAGGGACGGACCCGAGCACAGACGTCGTGCCCTGTCTTCTCATGCAAAGATTCTGAAGAAAAACAACCGGCGCGCGGTTCCCGTGGCCACGGGGGCACCAGGTCGCGTGCCCTCACTCATCCACCCAGGATTAGCTCATGCGAGAACAAGGCACCAAGAGCCATGGGAGGTGACGTACACGAGAACTAGCCTGTGAGCCAGAGCTCAGCTACTTGGGTTTAGCAACGCTGCTGGGACGGACCTAAGCACAGACGTTGTGCCAGTCCTTAATCATGAGGCGGTCGTGGGAGGGCTTGCAAGGGCGCGAGACGTTCTTAGCGACGAAGCGCCGGTCAGGCAGTCAATAATCCAAAAGTAACTTGCAAAGGATTGTAACTGGCTCTGATAAATGCAGAAGGGATACATGCCGTAGGGACGGACCCACACGTCCTGGGGATGATGCAGCCCAAGGGGCGCCCCCAAACTGTTGTAACTGGCTCTGATAAATGCAGAAGGGATACATGCCGTAGGGACGGACCCACACGTCCTGGGGATGATGCAGCCCAAGGGGCGCCCCCAAACTGAACGAACTGGAGAGATGTCACCTGGTACCGTTGCTGAAGAGTTGTTGAAGTAGCCAAAAAATTCGTGCCGCTGAAGCTGTTCCTCATGAGCCACTCTGGCGCCAAGCCTCGGGAGACTCGAAGGGACCGAGAGGCTCTGAGGGTACTCATCCATCTCCGCCAGGACCGCCTGGTTCCTGGCCTTGCAGGTCGTCTGGGCATCCCTCATGTAGTGCTGGAACGCCTCAGCCGCGCCCGCCAGGCCAAAAGGCATGCAGACGTAGCTGTGAGGCGGACCCTCGCATTGGTCGACACGAGACGGCCATGTGAGCTCCCGAGACGCGGCCTGTTGAGCGTGGGGATGTCGATGCAGACGCGGAACTCCTTACCCTCGCTAGGGCAGTGAGCCCCGCCACGCGGCAGGTGACGATCGCCTTGCAGAACCCTTCCTTCCTGAATGTCCTTGATTGCCTTGCTGATGAACTCCTGAACGCCTGGTGCCTCACGCCTGCTGCCTTCTCTTGGGAAGCGTGCTCTGAAGAGCGCCTCCACATGGTGCCCGAGCGCCCCTCTCGTGACATTGGCTAGATCTGAGGCCCTCTAAAGGAGAGCCCCCGATCCCACCCTGAGAGGAGCGTTGGGAGCGCCTTCCTATGCAATGGGTGAAGGTGCCGCGTCAGAATACGCGAGGCTCAGTGCTCCATCCTCGAGTGCCCCTCCTTCATGAGAGCCCTGTCCCAGCTGCAGCTTCTTTGTCTTGGGGCAACCTCAGGAGGGAGGGCGCTATCTCTGTCTTCGGGGTTCTCAACTGCTGCAGCCTGGAAGGCGCACTCGAGGGAGCACACTGCCTCCTTCTGTTGGCAGGCGACCATGATGATGTCGCCGCTTCCTGGCATCTTGAGGATGTTGTAGCTGTGGTACATTGCCGTCATGAACTTGGCCAGTGCCGGGTACCCTAGGGTGGCGTTGTAGGGTAGGCGGATGTCGGCAACGTCGAAGTCGATGAGCTCGGTGCGGTAGTTGTTGCGCTCGCCGAAGGTGACTGGGAGGCGAACCTGCCCGATCAGGTGTGTCGATCCGTCGGTCACTTCTGAGAATGGCTTGGTGGGGTGAAGCTGGTAGTATCGCACCTGGAGCCCGTAGAACGTCTAAACAGAGAGAACATTGAGTCCTGCTCCGCCATCGATGAGAGTCTTGGTGACGGTCACATTGCTGATGACGGGGGAGCAGAGCATGGGGAGTGCACTAGTGGTGGCCGCACACTTGATCCGGTCTGAGGAGTCGAAGGTGATGGCGCACTTGGACCACTTGAGAGGGTGAGTTGCTTCAGGCTTGGGGAGCGCTGCATTCACCTCGTGTGCGAACTTCTTGAAGACGCGGTGGGAAGCCGGGGCCTGTCAGCCGCCCAAGATGCAGGCAATGGCTCGAGGCTCTTGGAAGCCCCCAGCCCCCTCGTCCTGGTGGTGATCTTCATTCCTTCTTGGTGGCGGAGGCAAGGCTGCGTTGCCCTAAGGTCGATCCTCATGAGGCTGCTCCCTCCAGTTGCCCTCGCGAGGCTAGTCCTACCAGCGGTCCTCATGAGGCTGGTCGTGCCACTCCTGATGACGGCCGCGTCTGTCCCAGCGTCCTCCACCTTGGCCACCTCCATGACTGTAGCCTCGATCGTTGCGCTCGGGGCATTGACCGAGGCGCCCGTCACGGAGAGCCCTGAGCTCCTGGCAGTCGCTAGTGTTGTGGCTGTAGACGTTGTGGAAGGCGCATAATGGACGCTTGCCCTTGGATGACTCGGGGTGGTCGCAACCGCGCTTGTTCTCTGGCTCGGCCGCAAGCACGGCTGGCCCATTGCGCTTCGTGTCCTTGGTCTTTGTCTTCTTGTCTTCTGGCTCAGCATCAGGGAGCTCGAGGAGGGGGAGGCGTCCCTCCTCAGCCCTTGCGCACTTGTTCGCCATGTTGAGCATCTCCAGAGCGGTGCAAAGATCCTTGTGGATGGTGAGCTCCTCCTTCATCTTTACATCACGGACGCCGTCGGTGAACGCAGAGATGATGGCCTTGTCAGACACCTTGGGGATCTTGAGGCCAACATTGTTGAAGCGCTGGATATACTTATGCAGGGTCTCTCCAGGTTGCTGCTTGACGTGGCGCAGGTCGCCTGCGGCCGGCGGACGGTCGCGAGTGCCCTGGAAGTTGGCGATGAAGTGGCTGCGCATCTCCTCCCAGGAAGAAACCGACCCCTCAATCAAGTTCAGGAGCCAAGAACGCGCGCCATACTTGAGGGCCATCGGGAACCAGTTTGCCATGATCTTCTCGTCGCCGCTGGCCACCTCGATGCTCAGCTCGTAGAGCTGCAGGAACTCGGCGGGGTCTGCGGTGCTGTCGTAGCGTGGAGGTAGGTCAGGCTTGAACTTGCTTGGCCAAACGATGTTGCGGAGCTCCGGAGTGAATGCGCGGCATCCTGCCGTGGCCAACGGATGTCGTCGAGGTGGTGGAACATGGTCCTGGTGCACGCGCACCGCCACCTCCTGTGGCGGCACGCGAGCCTGGTACTGGGGTGCCGGAAGCACGTGCGCTTCTTCTTAGGGACGCTGCACCACCTGGCAGCTCACGTCAGCCCGAGCCGGCGCGGGGCGCTGTGAGTCGCGCCGTGGAGCCACACGCCTTGGCTCTATGATGGCACCCCCGGCCGGCGGTGGTGCTGGAGCCCCGTGTGCCACGTCGCTTGCTGCAGGTGGTTGCTGCGGCAGGGAGCGAGCCGGTCCATCGTAGCCGCCGTGCGCGACGCTGATGAGCTTGGCGATCCATTCGAGCCACTCCTCGTAGAGATCACCCACCGGGCAGTAGCGAAGAAGCTCCCGTGCCGTGAGCAGAGCGGCCTGCGCGTCCACCTGGCCGCGGCGTGCATGGGATGACAAAGCTGCTGGGATCAGTGACGGAGTAGCGGTGCGGCTGTCACGGCGCATCGACAGGTGCAGCGATGAAGCTTATTGCTCGTGGCCGGCAGGGCCTGTGGCGGGGTTGGCCACCGGAGAAGGAGCGCGGCGGGCACAGCCGTCACCTGTCGGAGCCATCTGAGCGACGCGGGCGGCGATAGCCCGACACTCGGCGCGAGCCCTGAGCGCTTCGGCCATGGAGATGTCGGAGCGGTGGCAGATCAAATGACAGAAGAGAGGATCCGACGCACCCCTACCCGGCGTGCCAAATGTTGGATTTAGGGAGCCGACAACCCTTGAGAGGTTCGAACTCTAGGGTGCGTGCGGAGATCTCAACCTACCCAGCCTGCCTACTCGCTATTCTCCTAAGCCTAGCGTATCAAGCTCAAGGAGACACAAAGACACAGAGATTTATATTGGTTCGGGCCACCGTTGTGGTGTAATACCCTAATCTAGTGTGGTGTGGTGGATTGCCTCGAGGGGCTATGGATGAACTAGTACAGTGGACGAACAAGCCTCAGGAGGTGAGGTGTTCTTGAGCTGGTGTGGTGCTCTACTTGTTCTGATTTTTGGTCCCCTTCTATGGTGGTGGCTAGTCCTATTTATAGTGTCCTTGGTCCTCTTCCCAAATATGAGCGGGAAGGGATTCCACAACAGCGGGATTTGAAAGGGGACAAGTAGTACAGTCTATCCTAACAAAAGTAGTCTTCGCCTGCGAAAAGCCTCTGATCATGACACTGCGGTGGGCTCGTCGATGACCTTCATCCCGTCGTCCTGGAGGTCTTGGTCTCGTTGCACCAGAATGGCAACCTTTGGCTGATTCCTCGGGACTCCGCGCCTGTGGCTTGCCTCCTTTGCACCGAAGAGGAAAACTGTGCTTTGCGCCCGCCTGACGCCCGCCTGGCCTTGGTCGTCATGGCTCATGTCAGCTGAGCCTCATGAGGTAGCTTGCGTGGAACTCTTTGCCCCTCAGGAGCCCTCCTGAGGAGGCCAACTCCTTCGGGGGTCTTGGCGTTGCCTGCCTCGTGAAGCTTGGCCCCTCACGAGGGTCTTGCGGTCTTGGTGTTGAAGTTGGGCCATACCAGGCCGTCGATGAAGCCACATGGTGGGCCACAGGCAGGCAGGGCTGGATACCCCCGAATCCAGGACACCGACACTCCCTTTACTTCCTTAGCCGAACAATCAGAACGCAAGGTAGTAAGCACAGGAGCCGGGCAACCCAACTATTGACCCAAGAGATGATTCGGAGCCGATGCATATAATGCTTAATTCGGGACGCCGAGTTGTACTATAAAAGTGTTCGAACTTATGTTATTTTTAAGGAATGTACGTGGCTAAATGGAGCCCATGGCGATTTAGGTCATGCCGAGGTGTACATGACAATCAGATGAAAGATAAGAGGGAATACAGATTAGAAAATAAGCCAATACCTAATAGTTTGGGTGAAAAAACTGCTTCCATTATAGTCTGATTGATACGTCAAAACGTATTTGTACATATAATGCTATAAGCATCGCGGCAATTTTACATGCCGAGCGAAAGGGAAAGCTGTATACAGTTACTAAAAATGGGGAGAGGTGATCTTTGAAGATCCTTTAGGTACTTTGCCATACATCTGTGCTGCTTTTCGCCTTGGTGTATGATCCTTTGAGATGATTAATGAGTAGGTTTTCATAAGGGGCCGGGAAAAGGGCCCTTGGCACCATAAAAAGATGATGTGGGTTGTAGGGAACCTAAAAAAATAAGAAGTTAAGAAAAATCTAGATATGGGGGACCAGGTACGGTTGAACCGTATTGTGGACTTTATCCTTGATATGCCTCCATCATTGCCCATGGTACCTTTAGTGCGTAGTTATGTGCAAGCGGTACATACTCCGTAGTTCAGCTGGGGCTAAGACAGAGGCCGAATTTCTAATTCAGCTCTTGACGAGCTGGACTATCATTCTGCGGGGTAGTTCGGACTCGTTTGACAGGGTCTGGGGGCTTGACTGCTGATGTGGAGTTTGGCTTGATAAGGCCGACCTGCACTTCCGCTGCGAGGGTCACGGTGTGTTCTTAATACGGAGGGAGCGTTCCATGTTTGTATGGACCGTTATAACACCGCGTGGTCCTGGCATCTTGAGTTTTAGATAAGCATAGTGTGGGACCGCATTGAAGTGGGCAAACGCAGTTCGTCTGAGCAGTGCATGATAGCCACTGCAGAAAGGGACGATGTCAAAGATCAAGTCTTCACTTTGGAAGTTGTCCGGCGAACCAAAGACGACTTCCAATGTTATTGAGCACGTGCAGCGGGCCTCTACACTAGGTATTACTCCTTTAAAGCTAGTTTTGGTGGGCTTGATTCTTGACGAGTCAATACCCATTTTCTAGACTGTGTCTTGATAGAGCAGGTTAAGACTACTGCCGCCGTCCATGAGGACTCTCGTGAGGTGGAATCCATCGATAATTGGGTCGAGGACCAACGCGGCTGAACCTCCATGACGGATACTGGTCGGATGGTCTCTGTGATCAAAAGTGATCGGGCATGCTAACCATGGGTTGAATTTTGGGGCGATTGGCTCTATTGCATAGACGTCCCTTAACGCGTGCTTGCGCTCCCTCTTGGGGATGTGAGTAACGTATATCATGTCCACCGCCTTGACCTCGGGGGGAAATTTCTTCTGTCCCCCTGTGTTCGGTGGGCGAGGCTCCTCGTCGCCATCCTCGCTGGGCGACCCTTTCCCCGTGTGCTTAGTGTTTAACTTACCACCCTGCTTAAAGACGCAACAACTTCTGTTGGTATGGTTGGCAGGCTTGTCAGGGGTGCCGTGAATCTGGCAAGGTCGATCGAGTATTCGGTCCAAGCTAGACGAAATGTCTTTGTTTCTTTTGAATGGCCTCTTCCGCTGACCATGTATGGAGCCACTGAATCCGGCGTTGACCGTCGTGTCTTTGGTATTGTCAATGTTACTCTGATGCTTGTTTTTGTTGTGTCGGGGCTTGCCGTTTCTGTTTCTGGCTTTGGAAGTGCCAGGTTCGCTGGTACTGTTGCTGCTACGGGCTAGGAAGCTATCTTCGCCTGCGCAAAAGCGGGTCATGAGTGATGTGAGGGCTTCCATGGACTTTGGCTTTCCTTGGTGAGGTGTCGGGCAAGCCATTCGTCGTGGATGCTGTGTTTAAAGGCTGCTAGAGCCTCGGCGTCCGTACAATCAACAATTTGGTTCTTCTTAATTAGGAACCGGGTCCAAAATTTTCTGGCTGACTCTTCGGGCTGCTGGACTATGTGACTGAGGTCATCGGCGTCCGTAGGCCAGATATAAGTGCCCTGGAAGTTGTCTCTAAAGGCATCCACCAGGTCTTCCCACCTTCCAATAGAGTTTTCTGGGAGGTTGTTTAACCAGTGCCGAGCTGGCCCCTCAAGTTTGAGGGGGAGGTATTTGATGGCATGTAGATAGTCACCGCGAGCCATGTGAATGTGGTGCGGCATCTGTTGTGCCATCGTATTATTCAATGTTCATGGGTTTAAACCCTTCTGGGAACTGGTGCGCCATTACCTCATAAGTGAAGCATAGGGGGTGTGCAGCGCCTCTGTATCAGGCAGCGTCACGATGCAGTTTGGATGGAGTCCGTATGCGGTTTTCAGCCCTGGTGAAGTTGGGCTTGTCGTGCCAAGCCTGGTGGTCGTCTTCTCATGCTGGGGCATGCCCCTTGATCCATAGATTGATCTGGTCTAACCGGCTATATTAGCCAGGTCCTGTCATAGGTCATAAGTGTATCCTGCAGCTGTTGTCTCTCTGCCTTTATGGCGGGGTGGCACAGGCTGGTGTTCAGCTTGAGTTGCCTCTCTGTCCCGGCCATGTGGTGGTCGGTCAGGTCTGTCGGCAGCGTTACGCATTGGCGGTATAGGCTCTGGGGCTTCATCGTCGAATTGGGGTAGCAGGTTGAGCTTCGGGTAACTCTTAGTTGGGTGTTTGAGGTCATATTCCTCGGCTGCCAGGACATCAGCCCATCTGTCATTGAGCAGATCCTGATCAGCTTGAAGCTGCTGTTGCTTCTTTTTCAGGCTTGTTGCAGTGTCTATTAGTTGGCGCTTAAAGCGCTCGTGTTCAAGGGGTTCCTCTGGAATGATGAATCCTCTGAGCCCTCATTCCCGATGGGATCGTCGGGGTTGACTTGCCCATCCTCCCAATCATCATGATCGGATGTTGGTTTGATAGGGGCTTCTTGGTCTTCGGCGTTATCCGGAGTATTTTTGTCTCCGGTGCTAGTATGGCTGTCTTTTTCGCGACACAATTTAGAGCGGTGCCGCTGACGTCGATGCTTTGGTGGTGCCACAGGGGGCTTGTCCTCGACTAGATCCTTCCCACCTTCACCATCATATTCTTTGGGTGTGTCCACCATGTACATGTCATATGTGGAAGTAGCCGTCCAGCGTCCGGTAAATGGCGGGTTCTGGCTTTGCTCTTCACCGGCAACGTCGTCCATGTCGTCGATGTCTTCGGAAGCATAATCGAGCATGTCAGTTAAGTCCTCAACAGTGGCTATGAAGTGGGTGGTGGGCGGGACGTAAAATTCCCCGCTCTCAGCCCCTAGTGTGGGCTGGGCGTAGTTTGGAAGCGACTCTTATGCAATGGTGAGAGATCGCATTAAGTCCAAGGCCTCATTTAAGAATGAGGTTTGGAAAGGGAAGCGAGAGTCCATGGAGCAGAGGGGGACAGAAGTTCCCTGGCCAAGCTCATATAACACGGATCTCGAGAGTTCGGAGTTGGTGTTCGGAGGCGAGTCCGGCTCGTTGAGGATAGAGGGAGCCTGGCGTGACTCTAGGCCCGCCGATGATGCAATCCCCTCCGGTTCCCTGGTGCTAGGCTCTATAGCCGTAGAGAGTCCGACGGGCTTTAAACTCCCGTCTTCAGACCTGGTGGTGCGCTCCGGATCTTCGTCCAGAGCAGTGATTGGGGCCGCTGTCGGATATCGGGTTCCGGCAAAACCCTTGAGGTTCAAACACTGGGGTGCGCACGAAGATTTCTCCCTACCGAAACACGCCCTCAGCCTCACCGCGATATCTAAGCTAGCTCGATGAACTCAGAACACAAGGGACACAAGATTTATACAGGTTCGGGCCATCGTTGTGGTGTAATACCCTACTCTGTGTGGTGGTGGTGGATTGCTGATAACCCACAAGTATAGGGGTTCGCAATAGTCGAGGGTAGAGTATTCAACCCAAATTTATTGATTCGACACAAGGAGAGCCAAAGAATATTCTCAAGTATTAGCAGTTGAGTTGTCAATTCAACCACACCTGGATAACTTAATATCTGCAGCAAAGCATTTAGTAGCAAAGTAGTATGATAGTAACAGTAACAGTAGCAAAAGTAATAGTAGCAGTTTTGTAGTGATTGTAATAGTAGCAACGGTAAAGTAAATAGGCAAAGCACAATATGTGAAAAGCTTGTAGGTATTGGATCAATGATGGATAATTATGTTGGATGCGATTCCTCATGTAATAGTCATAACATAGGGTGACACAGAACTAGCTCCAGTTCATCAATGTATTGTAGGCATGTATTCCGAATATAGTCATACATGCTTATGGAAAAGAACTTGCATGGCATCTTTTGTCCTACCCTCCCGTGGCAGTGGGGTCCTAGTGGAAACTAAGGGATATTAAGGCCTCCTTTTAATAGAGTACCAGACCAAAGCATTAACACATAGTGAATACATGAACTCCTCAAACTATGGTCATCACCGAGAAGTATCCCGATTATTGTCACTTCGGGATTGTCGGATCATAACACATAATATGTGTCTATAGACTTGCAAGATAGGATCAAGAACTCACATATATTCATGAAAACATAATAGGTTCAGATATGAAATCATGGCACTCGGGCCCTAGTGACAAGCATTAAGCATAGCAAAGTCATAGCAACATCAATCTCAGAACATAGTGGATACTAGGGATCAATCCCTAACAAAACTTACTTGATTACATGGTAAATCTCATCCAACCCATCACCGTCCAGCAAACCTACAATGGAATTACTCATGCACGGCGGTGAGCATCATGAAATTGGTGATGGAGGATGGTTGATGATGGCGACGGCGACGAATCCCCCTCTCCGGAGCACCGAACGGACCCCAGATCAGCCCTCCTGAGAGAGATTAGGGCTTGGCAGCGGCTCCGTATCGTAAAACGCGATGAAACTTTCTCTCTGATTTTTTTCTCCGCGAAAGCAAATATATGGAGTTGGAGTTGAGGTCGGTGGACGTCCAGGGGGCCCACGAGGCAGGGGGCGGGCCTAGGGGCAGGGGGCGCGCCCCCACCCTCGTGGACAGGGTGTGGGACGCCAGACGCTAATTCTTTCGCTAGTATTTTTTTATTAATTCTGAAAAGTTGCTCCGTGGATTTTCAGGTATTCCGAGAACTTTTATTTCTGCGCAAAAATAACACCATGGCAATTCTGCTGAAAACAGCGTCAGTCTGGGTTAGTTCCATTCAAATCATGCAAGTTAGAGTCCAAAACAAGGGCAAAAGTGTTTGGAAAAGTAGATACGACGGAGACGTATCAACTCCCCCAAGATTAAACCTTTGCTTGTCCTCAAGCAATTTAGTTGATAAACTGAAAGTGATAAAGAAAAACTTTTACAAACTCTATTTGCCCTTGTTGTTGCAAATATGTAAAGCCAACATTCAAGTTTTCAGCAAAGATTATGAACTAACCATATTCACAATAACACTTAGGTCTCATGTTTACTCATATCAATGGCATAATCAACTAGCGAGCAGTAATAATAAAACTCGGATGACAACTCTCAAGACAATCATAATATGATATGACCAGATCGTATCTTGCTAGCCCTTTCTGAGACCGCAAAACATAAATGCAGAGCACCTTTAAAGATCAAGGACTGACTAAACATTGTAATTCATGGTAAAAGAGATCCAGTCGTAGTCATACCCAATATAAACTAATAGTAATGCGTGCAAATGGCAGTGGTGCTCTCCAGCGGGTGCTTTTTAATAAGAGGGTGATGACTCAACATAAAAGCAAATAGATAGGCCCTTCGCAGAGGGAAGAAGGGATTTGTAGAGTTGCCAGAGCTCGATTTTGAAATAGAGATAAATAACATTTTGAGCGGTATACTTTCATTGTCAACATAACAACTATGAGATCTTGATATCTTCCATGCTACACACATTATAGGCGGTTCCCAAACAGAATGGTAAAGTTTATACTCCCCCACCACCAACAAGCATCAATCCATGGCTTGCCCGAAACAACGGGTGCCTCCAACTAGCGACAATCCTGGGGGGGTTTTGTTTTATTATTTTGATTTGATTTGAGCATGGGAGTGGGCATCCTTGTTACCAGCCATTTTATCATGAATGAGGAGCGGAGTCCACTCCTCTTGAGAGTAACCCACCTAGCATGGAAGATACAGACAGCCCTAGTTGATACATGAGCTGCTCGAGCATACAAAACAGAATTTCATTTGAAGGTTTGGAGTTTGGCACATACAAATTTACTTGGAATGGCATGTAAATACCGCATATAGGAAGGTATGGTGGACTCATATGGAATAACTTTGGGGTTTATGGAGTTTGGATGCACAAGCAGTATTCCTGCTTAGTACAGGTGAAGGCTAGCAAAAGACTGGGAAGCGACCAACTGAGAGAGAGACAACAGTCATGAACATGCATTAAAATTAGTCAACACTGAGTGTAAGCATGAGTAGGATATAATCCACCATGAACATAAATATCGTGAAGGTTATGTTGATTTTGTTTCAACTACATGCGTGAATCATGTGCCAAGTCAAGTCACTCGAATCATTCAAAGGAGGATACCACCCTATCATACCACATCACAACCATTTTAATAGCATGTTGGCACGCAAGGTAAACCATTATAAGCTCCTAGCTAATTAAGCATGGCATAAGCAACTATAATCTCTAATTGTCATTGCAAACATGTTTATTCATAATAGGCTGAATCAGGAACGATGAACTAATCATATTTACAAAAACAAGAGAGGTCGAGTTCATACCATCTTCTCTCATCTCAATCCATCCATCATATATCATCATTATTGCCTTTCACTTGCACGACCGAATGGTGTGTATAATAATGATAGTGCACGTGCATTGGACTAAGCTGGAATCTGCAAGCATTCAACTCAAGGGAGAAGACAAGGTAATATGGGCTCTTGGTTAAATCAAAAATCATGCATATTAGAGCCACTAAACATTTTCATTATGGTCTTCTCCTCTCGACCCCCAAAGGAAAGAAAAGAAATAAAACTATTTACACGGGAAAGCTCCCAACAAGCAAAAGAAGAACGATAAATATTTTTGGGTTTTCTTTTAATTACTACTACAAGCATGGAATTTAAACTAACTAAATTTTTTGGTTTTTTATAAAGTTTTTTCAAACATACAAGAAGAAATCTAGAAAAAGAATTTAAACTAGCATGGATAATACAATGAAAAAGTATGAGCACCGACAACTAGAGTGAGTGTGTGAACATGAACGTAATATCGGTGAGAAATACGTACTCCCCCAAGTTTAGGCTTTTGGCCTAAGTTGGTCTATGGCCATGGATAGCCTGGCTGACATCCGAAGTTGTAACTGGGGTCGTACTGAGATGCAGCAGCCAATGCCTCCTGGGCTGCAGCACGGCGGCGAGCTGCCTCCGTCCTCCTCTCGTACTCGGTTTCCTCTTCCCTGGTGACAACATATCTTCTTTTTGCCTGATAATCAAAGAGGGCAGTAGCAGGGAGAGTAATATGGACAGCGCGACGTCTGTCAAAGATTAGTCGATACTGGAGAAATTGTTCATTCCTCTCAAGAAAATGATGACTGACCATAGCATTATAATCTAAATAAACGGGAGGCAACTCCCTCTCATCTTCATGTGGAGGTATACCAAGATAATTAGCCACACGGGTCGCATAAATCCCTCCAAACAAATCTCCAACTAAACTATTATTATGCAACCTATGTGCAACAATTGTCCCCAAGTTATATTCTTTGTCACCTAATACAACACACTTGAGAACACAAAGATCAGGAACACACATGTGACATGCTTCATCCTTACCGTTAATGCATCTACCAGTGAAGAGAGCAAAATAATGTATAGCAGGAAAATGAATGCTCCCTATGGTAGCTTGTGCTATTTCTCTAGATTTCCCACAGTGATACTAGCAAGAAAGTCTTTATATTCAGATTTATGGCGTTCATTAACACTACCCCACTGCGGGAGTTTGCAAGCAGTAGTAATATCTTCTAGGTCCATGGTATTTGATTGATCATAAATATCAAACAGGACACTCTAAAAATTACGCAAAGATGTAAATTTAAACCTTCTCACGAATGAATCAGTCAAATAGTAGTACTGAGGACACTTATCTTGCATGAAGTCCTCAAGATCGGCATTACACACATATGCATCAAATTCATCCTTGATGCCTGCATTGACCATAAATTCTTCTGACGGCTATTCACAAGGCCACACGTCAGCTTCCCTTGGTTCATCGTACTGCTCATGCATTGCGAGCCTGGGTCCTTGCTTTCTTGAAGAACCACCTTGGTACATTTTCCTAGACATATTTCTTCCTCTGAAAAATTTCTGAAATTTTTAGCAACTCAAAATAAAAATGAATCAAAACTCAACAAAACTAATAGCAACTACTCCCACAAGTGCCTAGAGCCTATATCATGCATTAGAATTACTTGGGACCTCATAAATTTGACATGCAAGCTCAAGAACAAGGTCACCTAGGTAGAAAAAAATTGCAATGAATAAAGCAATAGAACAAAAACTAATTGCACCATTGGAGGAGTCACATACCAAGGAACAATCTCCCAAAGTAGTTTTGTGAATGGAGCTTTGAGCAAGGAGATCGAAAATCACAGCAAAATGAGCTAGAACTCGTGCTTGAGCTGGATGGTGATTTTTTTGGGAGGAAGATGAAGTGTGTCGGTGCAGGAATAAGTGCAGGGGGGCCACCATGGGCCCACGAGGTAGGGGGTGCGCCCTGTAGGGGTGGGCATGCCCTGGACCCTCGTGGCCAGGTGCCAACTCCCCCTGCTGTGTTCTCAGTGCCAAATATTCTCAAATATTCTAAAAAAATCATACTAAATTGGCAGGGCATTTGGAGAACTTTTATTTCCGGATATTTTTTATTGCATGGATAATTCAAAAAACAAACAGAAAATACTATTTTTGCTTTATTTATTCTAATAACACAAAGTAAAAAGAGGGTACATAAGGTTGTGCCTTCTAATTTCATCCATCTCATGATCATCAAAAGGAATCCACTAACATGGTTGATCAAGTCTTGTTAACAAATTCATTCCAAATAACATGGAACCGGAGAAACTTCAAATAACATTAGGTTACCTCAACTGGGATATGCACATCCCCAATAATAAGAATATCATATTTCTTCTTGACAATAGGAAGAGGAAATTGAAAACCTCCAATAATAATAGTTGGAATTTTTCCAATAGAATTGATGCTATGAACTTGAGGTTGTTTCCTCGGAAAGTGTACCGTATGCTCATTACCATTAACATGAAAAGTGACATTGCCTTTGTTGCAATTAATAAAAGCCCCTGCAGTATTCAAAAAGGGTCTACCAAGGATAATCGACATACTATGATCCTCGGGAATATGAAGAATAACAAAGTCTGTTAAGATAGTGAAGTTTGCAACCACAACAGGCACATCCTCACAAATACCGACAGGTATAGCAGTTGATTTATCGACCATTTGCAAAGATATTTCAGTAGGTGTCAACTTATTCAATTCAAGTCTACGATATAAAGAGAGAGGCATAACACTAACACCGGCTCCAAGATAACATAAAGCAGTTTTAACATAGTCTTCTATTGTGTTTAATTTACTTCCTTTTGCCACTGTTTCTAAATAAAACAAATTCAAAAACAATGACAAAATTCCCCTGAACATTTTATTTACCACAATGGAATTATCCCAAAGCACATAAAATTGTTTTAGTTATTTGAACATATATTTGGTATATATTTGAATAGAAGTTCAAATTCAAATATAGTATTGATTTAAATTCAATGCCCAAATTAGATCCTTAGAAATGTTCCTAAATTTTGGTTTGATGTATAGCTCTTGCCAAAATTCTCAAACATTGTCAAACTTTTCACATCCCTAGCTTCTGGTACTGCTTAGTGCTAGCAGCTGGTGTTGCATCATGTTTAAATTCCTCTGAAACTTGAAATGGGGATGACAGAACCCCCAGCACCCCCCTTAAACCAACTAGGGTTTACTAAAATCATTTTCAATGAACCCAAAATGCCCTTCTAAAATGTTCATCATCTTTGCCTTGGTCTAGAACCTCTGACAAAAATGGTGCACAAATTTCTAGGTCATCCAAAGGTCACTGGATTAAATCATATGTTATTTGAATTTGGGCATTTAAATGCTAGTAAATATTTTAAATTCCCAAATAATCCTAAACTGAAATGTTCCATGTTGGATATATTCTATACAGTGGGCATGTGCAGTTTGGTGATTTTTGAAAGGGTCTAGGTATTTTTAGAAAATCCACAAAGATTACAGAAAAATAGAAAACTGAAACAAAAGGAGGGAGAGAGAGAGAGAGGAACTTACCTGGGCTCACCTCACCTGTGCAGCCACCTGACGGTCCAAGTGGCCGGCCTAGCCCACCTGGCCCCCTCCCTTGTCGTCTTCCTCCTTTGCCAGAAGGATGGGTGCGTGGCCGACGCACGCCGGCACATGCCCGACCACCTCCTGCTTGCCGCCTTGCCCTGGCCTCTTCGGGTGACGCCACGCAGCCCCCCTAACCTCTCTCTCACTCACCCCGTGCTTCTCCCCTCCTCTGTCTCGCTCACGCGCAGCCGCCCGAACCAGCCCGTCATGCCGCTCGCCGCTCCCGCGGCCACCGGCCACCTCATGCCTCACCGACGCGCCCAGAAGATCCGCCATGTTGTCTTATTTGTCCTCGACGAGCCACGCGAGCCAGGAGGGCCTAGAACGTCGACACCGTCGTCGTCTTCATCGTTAGCCACCCGAGATCTCCACCGTCGTCTCATCGTCAACAAGCCGTCCCCGAGTCCACTGAGACCGCCGTCGACGCCACCGTGAGCTCCTCTTCGATTCCCCTCTATCCCCACGCGTTTTTGCTCGCTCTAGCCACGCCAATCGCCGGAGCCATGAGCTTCCCGCCGCCGTCCATGTCGCCGTCGCAGCCACAGTCGCTGGTGCTCGCATTCGAGCGTGTCACCGAACTCACTGTGGTCCCAGGAGCCAAGAACGCCCACCAGCTCGCCCTCTCATGCACCATAGCACCAACCCGACAAACACCCGAACTACGGCGCCACCGCGAGCCCCGTTCCGGCGAGCTCCGACCACCTCGCGTCGATCCGTCGCCTCCCCTGGATGCGGCCGAGCCTGGGCTTTGTCCTGGTGGTCTTCGCACATCCATCCGCCGCCTGTAGCGTAGGTCCGGCGAATTTCTGCCGCGGTTTTGGTCACCATCGGCCAAACTCCGGCAAGGCCGACGTGGCACCATCATTAGCACCTAACCACCTGCTAATAACCCCGCTAACCAACCCCACAACCACTGACACATGGGCCCTATGCCCTAATTAACCCCGGATTTATTCCCTGTTTAGTTTAGGTTAATACAGCCGACCCCACGTGTCAGTTTGACCCCGCCACGTCAACGTTGACCTTGACCCACTTTCCAGCCCTGTTACACTAACGTGTAGACCCCACACATCAGGTTTGACCTGGGCCAGCCCCTGTTGACCTGCTGACATCACAGTGTTGCAATGCTGACATAGTAAAGCATTTTCTGGATTTAAGTTTATTCAAGAAATTCCAGAAAATGTCCTAAATTTCTAAAAATCATAGAAAATCAACTGTAGCTCAGAATGAAATAAGTTATATATGAAAAATTATCAGAAAAAAATCCTATCTAACCATCTATACTGGTTTCATGCATGTTAAAGCAACTTAACCTTACTGTTTAGTGCAAAACATGATAAGGCACTCTTTAAATTCATAAGTTGAGTTTGGGATTGAACTTTTGGTTCAAAATGGCTCAAACCCATCTAGTTGTAGTTGCATTAACCCAACACACTCATTCTGCCATGTCATGATCATGCATCATATTGTGCATTACATTGATTGTGTTTCTTCTTTGTTTGTCGGTGCTTGTCCCCTCTCAGTAGACGTGTACTGATAATGTGATAGATGACACCGATGAAGAACTATACTATCTTTAGAAGTGCCAGGCAAGCAAAACCCCCTTGTTCATTCTGATACAATCCTACTCTCTCGCTCCTGCTTTCTTTTACTGCATTAGGACAACAACAATTCATCTGTTACTTGCTGCGGTAGCTGAACCCCTTTATCCTCTGCATGACCTGTCATTGCCACGGTAAATAGATGAAACCCACTAGCATGAGTAGGAGTTGTTTGAGCCCTGTTGTGCCTACTCATTCATGCTTGTTTGTCATGCCTGCTACTGCTTAGAGTTGAGTCAGGTTTGATTCATCGGGGATGAATCAGAGGTGTGTGAACATGTCCTACTGTGTGTGAGCTAAGTGTGTGAACATGATTTGGTAAAGGTAGCGGTGAGAGGCCATGTAGGAGTACATGGTGGGTTATCTCATTGAAGCCGTCCACAGGAACTGAGTTCTATGTTTGTGATCCATGAAATAGCTACTACCACGCATTTGGCCCGAAACCAATGGACCCTCTAAGCTTCTTAACCACCCTTGTCCTCTGTCCAGGAGTTGCAAGTAGTTTCTGGTGTTTGTAGTATGCTGGAGCCCTTGCGCAGCACTGACACGAGGGGTGGGCTATGATGCGGTAGGCACGTGGCCGGGTATGCCGGGCGCCCGTTTGTTGTCGCGGAACCCTGTACACATTGTTCGGGGTCGTATGTGGAAACCTCGGCCGGACTCCCTACAAATGGAACCTGAATAGGCGATAAACCTGGACTAGAGACTTGAGTGTTTAGGTAGGCCGTGGCCGACACCCTCGTTGGGCTTCCGCTTGAAGGTTGCCGAGTACATGTCGTGTAAACGACGATAAGTGGTGAGAGCGTGTGTGAAGAAGTACACCCCTGCAGGATTAACATCATCTATTCGAATAGCTGTGTCCGCGGTAAAGGACTTCTGGGTTGCCTGTACAGTTCATAGACAAGTGAAAGTGGATACTCTAAAATATGCAAGATAAGTGTGAGTGCTATGGATGGCGTTCTCGTAGGGAGACGGGAGCGGATCCATAATGGTGTATTGATATGGTGAATATGTGGACTCGTGTGCGCCACCTCAAAAGAGTTACTTGCAGTCGTAGTTCAGGATAGCCACCGAGTCAAAGCTGGCTTGCTGCAGTTAAACCCCAACATCCCCTTGATTGATAATGATGCACATGTAGTTAGTTCTGATGTAAGTCTTGATGGGCACATTTGTACTCACGGTTGCCTATTTTATGTTTTGCAGAGAGACTTCAGTCTCACTAGTAGTCCTGCGTGGACTTCGACGTTTAGCTTGTTACCTCAGCTACGATCTTGTGCCCACGGCAGGATCTGCTAGATAGTCAGGCTTCTCAGCCTTTTTCATGTATAGTTGCCTGTACTCAGACATGTTAAGCTTCCGCATGTGCTTTGACTTGTATGCTCTGAATGTGGGGTCGTGAGACCCATGTTTGTAATATCTCGCTCCTCGGAGCCTAATGAATGAATACTTGAGTTGTAGAGTCATGTTGTGATGCCATGTTGTATTTGCACATATCGAGCATATTGTGTGTATGTTATTGAAATGCTTGGTATGTGCGGGATCTGACTATCTAGTTGTTTATCCTTGGTAGCCTCTCTTACCGGGAAATGTCTCCTAGTGCTTCCACTGAGCCCTGGTAGCTTGCTACTGCTCCCGGACACTTAGGCTGGCCGGCATGTGTCCTTCTTCGTTCCTATGTCTGTCCCTTCGGGGAAATGTCTACCGGAGTCCTGTTAGCCTGCTACAGCCCGGTTTACCGGAGTCCTGCTAGCCTAGTTGCTACAGCCTGGATTCACTCACTGATGACCGACACGTTTGTTGTTGGGTCATGTATGCATGTTCCTGTAAGTTAGTGCCACTTTGGGTTTACGACTAGCCATGTCAGCCCGGGTTCTTTGTCATATGGATGCTAGCGACACTATCATATACGTGAGCCAAAAGGTGCAAACGGTCCCGGGCCTGGTAAGGCGACACCCATGGGAATACCGTGCGTGAGGCCGCAAAGGGATATGAGGTGTTACATGCTAGATCGGTGTGGCATTAGATCGGGGTCCTGACAGCATTGGTATCTGAGCCTGACTGCCTGTAGGATTACCAAGCCAAACTGGTCGAAGTTGAGTCTAGAAATGCTTTAGTTATATGTAGGGGAATTGATTGTAGGATGGAAAGTAAGGCTCTTTTTACTCCTTTACCTTATGCCCTTCTGATCTGAGTCATCATATCTTTCCTATGGGGTTAAGGAACTAGGCTGTCTCTTCTTTCTATCAGGATCACGTGTTACTAATCAGTAGACTCATAAGATTGTTTGATTTAAGCCTTAGTTCAGTTTCTACCTCTGTATGTTAACTATTGACCTCGAATCCTTGATATTGTGCTTCTGAGTGGTTATGCCACCATTTTTGTAGCATGTCTCAGATTCTTTTGATCATTTACAGCCGTTATGCTGTCCGAGTCATCCCAGGTTTCTAAATAGTCTGAAGCATTTGCAAAATCCCTTCCTACCATTTCAATGTTCCTTTGGGCCAGATTAACCACACTAATCGGTGAGTTGAGGTACTCTATTGCCTTGACATATATGTTGGAGTTATTATTATGACCCTAGGTGTCTTAGAGTGCCACCTAGTAATCGAACCATGTTTTGCGTTCCCAGTGTGATGATTCTGGCCATTATTCTCGAAAGCATCCTGTGATGCCATTTAGTTAGTAGGTATTCTACTTCTGGGTTTTGAACCCGAGATTCACCCCACTTATCTCATGTTGATAGTGTTTGCTAGTTCCTTTAGGAAATTAGTAACCTTTGCATTAGTCCTCGAGGTCCGTGGTATTTCCATCTTCCAAATACTATGAACCACTTACGGCAGATGTTTGTTGGATCAAAAGATCACAACAGCAGTGCTCTCGATGGGTTCTCCATTCTATATTGCGACTCTGCCAGTTCTACTTTTCTGCATGGGTTATCCGGAAGAAACCTGTTGAAATTGATTCGACATACTAACCTATGCATCCGCAACTCAGAAAGTTATATGTTCCTTGAGTTGTTCTCTTTAGTTGTATTCTGACCCCCGTCTATAATTTGATAGTCAAGAGTATGCGTGCATTCGCTGTCAATGCCGATTTCTCTTGTGGTCTGTCAAGCCATTCTATTCCGGAATGACTAGGAGAAATTGTCGGATGTTGGGTTCCGGTAGACCCTTAAGGTTCGAATTCTGGGGTGTGCACGAAGATCTTCCTCCTACCGATCCACGTCCGATCGCCTCGTGAGAATCTAAGCAAAAACGATGAACAACACAAGGGACATGAGATTTATACTGGTTCGGGCCACCATTGTGGTGTAATACCCAACTTCAGTGTGTGGTCTGGGTGCCTTGGGGCTGATGATGAACAGTACAAAGGATGAACAGCCTCGCGAGAGGTGTTCTTGAGCTGGTGCGATGAACTGCTTGGGTGAGTTCGATCGCCTCTGGGATGCCGATCCGATGCCCCCCTACTGTGGTGGCTAGTCCTATTTATAGAGGCCCTAGTCCTCTCCCCAAATATTGAGCGGGAAGGGCACCAACAACGGCCATTTTGAAGGGGAACATCTAGTACAAGTTATCCTGACTAAAGTTGGTCTTCGGCTGCCAAAGGCACTGGCAATGACGTCGTCTTGGGCTCCATGGTGACCTCCATCCCGCCGCTCTGCTGGTCTTGGTCTCGTTGCACTGAAATGGCAACCTTTATCTGATGTCTCAGTACTCCACGCTTGTTCTTGCCCCCTTTGCACCAAAGAGGAAACAAGGACACTGCGCATGCCAGCGCCCGCCTGGCGCCCACGTGGTCTCGATCGTCATGGCTTGCATCACGAGCACCTCGCGAGGTACTCTGCCTTGATCTCTCCGCCTCCTCGCGAGCCTGCCTGGCAAGGCCGTTCCTGAGGAACCCTTGTGTCGTCTGCCCCGCGAGGCTTGGCCCCTCGCGAGGGTCTTGAGTCTTGAGCTGATGAAGATGGGCCGTACTTGGCCACCACTCGAGCCACGTAGCAGGCCGCAGGCAGGCAAGTCTGGGGATCCCCATTCCCAGAACACCGACAGTAGCCCCCGGGCCCAAGGCGCGCTCGGACTAGGCTTAGCGGAGAAGCGAAGGGGCAAGTGTGAAGCGCCACGGGACCCATCAGCCTGCGGCCTTGGGCGCCGCATGGCGGTTGATTGGACGTGGGAGCCTCCGCTTCCCCATGCTACCTCGGCAACTACTCGACTGACAAAAGGCTGGCCCAGGTTTAGCCTTACCTTCATTACTCTCGTTCTCCTTGCTCCAGATCCGCTTTCTTGCTCTTCGCCCTCCTGCCTCCAAAATCTTCAGATTCGCCGCATCCTTTCTCCTCCGGCGAATGATGGCTCCCCGTAAGACCCCGGCTGGGGCTGCATCGGCCTGGTTCTCGCCGACTCTGGTCTCTCCTAATGTGACAGAGAAGAATCTCGCCCTCACGCGCTAGATGGTGGCATCGCAGATCAACAAGATGGGGGAGACTGTGCTCCGGCTTGGCTCTACCCGGCTGGAGGACAAGGGGAGCACCTTCTACCCCTTCTTCATGAGTGTCGTTATCGCTGGTCTGGTCCCTCCTTTCTCCGAGTTCTTCCTTGCCATCCTTCGCTAGTATCAGTTGCATGCTCTGCATATCCATCCCAACTCCATCCTTCTCCTGTCGATCTTCACCTACTACTGTGAGGCGCATGTCAGGGTGGTGCCCTCTGTGGCCTTGCTATGCCACTTCTTCTCCCTCCGGGTCTCCGGTGGCAATATCTCGGTGTGCGCGAGCTTTATCGTGTACTCCAAGTCCAACACCATCTCGAACGCCGGGGAAGAGGGCCGAGGGCTTCCAGAGCAAGTGGGTCATGGTGGACGCCAGGTGCCGCAACCCCCTGCTGGAGCTGCCCACAAAGCAGCCTGAGGCAGTTGAGGCGTGGTCTCGCACGAAGCTTGACGATCGGCAGGCGAGGATGGTGCTGGAGAAGATGAATGTCGACCAGAGGCCGGGCAGTCTGAGGGCAGTGAAGCTGACTGGGGCTTCGCTCCTGAGGGAGTTCCTGTCGCACCGGGTGGCCCCTCTTCAGACGCACTCACGCCCAATGTGGAGGCTCGCGGATGCGGACGTCGTCCTCCACCTGATCTTGGATGCCCTGAACAACGAGGATCTGACCGCGGCCCTCCGCTTCTTGGTTGGAGAGGAAGTGGCAGACCCGGTGGATGCTCCGGTCCCTTTGTTCCTTCGTGATGACTGGAAGCTGGTGGTGGACACCATGCCCACCTTCGACGGGGTCGGTCTGGTGCCAGCAGAGGATCCTGAGGGCCAGGCGCCGACGGCGACGGTGAACCTGTCCTCTGGTGAATCCAGCAGAGAAGAGGAAGGAGATGATGATGAGGACGAGGAGTGTGACTCGGAGGCGACCTTCGTGGGGACGGGGGAGACTTCCCCCTGGCGCAGGTCCAGCGCCCTCCGCTCCATGCCTGACGACGACGAGGACGGAGCCAGGCGAGGAGGGGAGGACGCGCCCCTGGTCCCGAGGAAGGACAGGTCCGGGCTGATCTTCCGAGGGTCTTCCCCAGCCCCCGTGTCGGCCGAAGCCAACTCTAGCCCTTCAAGTGCGCCTTCCTCTGCGGCCGGGCCTCCCGAGGCTGAGCCCCGCAAGAGGCTTTCGGGCTTCAAGCTTGGTCGGAGTCCGTGGGATCCCGCGACAGTCAACCAGTAAGTGCTCGAACTTTGCCTTGCTCCTGTCTTTTCGCCGCCGAGGCCTGACATCTTCCATTGGGTAGGCTGCTACCTGCGGCGAAGAGGCTGAAGGGAGGCGTGGTGACCCCTCCTAGGACGGGCTCGTCAGCCGTGGCCGCTTCTTCACTCACGGGGAAGGCAGGCAACGGGGCCCGAACGTCCCCCGCCCGGTCGTCCTCGCGAGGACAACAGGGACACTCCAACGAGGAGTCAGCCCCCGTGGCCCCGCTGACTCTGGAGGCGCCTGTGCTTGATGCTGTTGCCGAAGTTGCCAGGGCTCAGGACGTCCCTGCCTCCCAAGCCGTGATCACGCTGCCGTCTTCTCCTCCTACTCCGCCGGCTCCCGTCTCCTCTGCCTCTTTCGTCGCCTTGGACCGTGCCACCGACGAGCTGAGTCGGCTGTGGGAGGATCTCCGGAGCGCAGACCCCTAGCTAGTGGTCGGGCGCCTAAAGTTGGTCTCCATCTTGGTTCACTCTGACGCCTCCGTCCGAGTGGTGCTGAGCCAGGCTGTGACGGCTTCCGAGGAGGGGAAGCAAGCCACCTCCCAGGCCATGGCCGCTCGCGACGCGGCGTTGAAGGATGCTTCAACTGTCAAGGGCCGCTGCGAGACACTGGAGGGCGAGCTGCAAGGGCTGCGTGTTGAGCTCGCCAAGGAGATTCCTAACCACCAGGTGAAGAAGGAGGAGATGAAGGCTCGGGAGGCTGCTGTCAAGGACCGCGATACCGAGCTCTCGGCCGACCGCGACCGGCTGAAGACACTGGAGCAGGCGCTGAAGACAGAGAGGGTCGAACTGGATGCCGAGGCGAAGGTCTTGGCCCAGGACCGTGCAGCCTTCACGCGTTATGATGGGGGCCTGGAGAAACCGCTGGCCGGAGCCAAGTAAGGCACCGCTAAGCTGGTTCCCTTCCTCGTCGAGGCGCTTGAGGAAGTCGTGATTGGCATCGGCCCCATGGCTGAAGTCGAGGCCCACGTCCTTTCCTCCGCAGTGCTGACGCGGATCCTCAGCCACGTCTACCTCCACAACCCCGACGCCAACCTCGACGACCTGCTGGAGCCCGTGGACACCAAGCACTCCGCCGCTGCTGCCTTCAACATGCCTTCAACACCGCGCCGAAGCGAGGCGCTGCCGGCTCCGCAGCTCCAGGAGGTGGGGCTGACAAGCGCGACTCCACCACGAGCGGTGGCGCGGCACAAGGGTGATCTTCTCGCGGCCTTTTTCCTGCTTTGATTCCTGCAACATGCACCATGCCTCGTGGAGGCGTTTAAATTTGTGTCTAGTATTGTGAGAACAATCTATTGTCTGTAATATTTGCTTCTGGATTTGCTAGATTTTGCGATTTCTTTCCTATTTGCTTGTGTTCTACGTCGGCAGGGCCCGGCCCCGCGCATACCTCAGCCGCCCTTAGCCCCGACCGGATCACCAGGACGGAACTAAGGAGTGAGGGGCTACGTGACAAGTTAGGCTCCTGAGTCGCGATGCTCAGGAGTCCCCCTTGACGCGCAAACAGCAAATAGGGAGGGGGTGGAAGAGAGGATCTGTTGTTCTACGTCGGCAGGGCCCGGCCCCGCGCATACTTCAACCGTCGTTAGCCTTTCGGAACTAAGGAGTGAGGGGCTACATGACCAGTTAGGCTCCTGAGTCACGATGCTCAGGAGTCCCCCTTGACGCCCAAATGGGTCTTCATGCCTTGGCTCTGCTCGGGGAGGGGCGTGCGACAACCAGGTCCGAAGGACCTGGCTGGGTGGCATGTGCTCGGGCGTGGCCCGGGTGCAGCCCCCGTGCCCAGCCCCCTCGTGCGGCGCTCCCGAGGGGAGGCATTGCGATGAGGCCAGACACTGAGCTCTGGGCTCCCTGAGGTTGATACAGTCGTGGGCTGCCCTCAATTGTTTATCACTAGCGTGGAGCATAGCGCTTCCGTATGTGTACGGGCGTAGCCGCTCCTCAGCAGTGTCGTCAGCCAGCGCGGAGCATGGTGCTTCCACTGGTACGTGGGAGGGGGGCTCCCCTCCGGGTGGAGCCCCCGGGGCATGTACAACCACGCCCTAACACGTGGCCGGCACGGTAGGGCTATGGGAGGTGTATCTGGGCACCCGTGAGCCAGCGCGGGACTCACGGGGCCCTACCTCGAGGCGGGTTGCGCCTGGCTCTGGGCCTTTGTTGGTGGTACGTCCCTGCAAGGTGGTTAAAATGCAAATGCTCTACGTCCTCAGGTCCCGGCCCTCGAGCGAGCTCAGCCGCCGCTGGTATGACAGGTCATGATGCCGTGGGTCAAGGCCAGGGGGTGAGGGATCGAGAGCCAGTAAGAGCTCCTGAGTCGCGATGCTCAGGCGCCCCCCTTTTAACGTGCAAGCACTTTGCATGAGAGAGGAGAGGCCCGTGGTAGGCAGCAGATGATAATCATAAGCAGGTTAAGCATGAAGAAGCAAATCAACTTAGATAGATGTAGGGAAAGGCAAACGCCACTGGGTCAGGCCCAAGTGACTTGGGGATGTTGCAGCCCGAGGGGCGCCCCCAACAAGGTAAGTTGAAGACGAAAGCAAAACGGATACATGCCGCGGGGACAGACCCACACGACCTGGGAATGATGCAGCCCTGAGGGCGCTCCCAGCTAAAATGAAACTTGAAAGAAGTCACCTGATACCATTGCAGAGCGAGTGTCGGAGTAGCTGACGGTGCATGATGAAGAAGCCAATCCTCACGAGCCCTAGGAGCACCGAGCCTCGAGGGGCTCAGGAGGTCCGGGCGGCTCAGCGAGGTCCATCTCCATTTCCTCCAGGAGCGTGCGATGCTTGACCACCTAAGCTTCCAGAATGCTTCTCATCAGGCGCTGGTGAGCTGCAGCTGCGTTCGGCAGACCGAAGGGCATGCGAACGTAGCTGTGCGGTGGACCCACGCAACGGCCCACGCGCGAAGGCCAGAAGCACCCCTGAGATGCGGCTCGATTGAGCCCTGAGTAGTTGATGCAGACGCGCAGCCCGCCATCCTCGCCTGGATGGGGAGCTATGCTAGGCAGGTGGCGGTTGCCGCGCATGACTCTCAATTCCTGCAACTCCTGAGCGACCTTGGTGATGAGCTCCTGAGGGTTGGGCCCTCCTTGCCTCATGCCTTCCTGAGAGAAACGTGCTGTGAAGCACGCCTCCAAGTGGTGCCCGAGCGCCTCCCTCGTGACCTTGGCAGAGCCAGTGGCTCCCCAGGAGAGAGCCCCCGAGCCTTGCCTGAGGAGGGCGCCGGGCGCGCCTTCCTATGCGACGGAGGGTGGCGCCCCTTGGATGGGCGCATGTCCGGGTGTGGCGCCTCTGGAGGTGCCTGCCTTTTGAGGCCTTGAGCTAGGTGACGTCTTCTTCTTCTTGGAAGCTGCTTCAGGAAGGGTTCCACTCTTGTCGTCTGGGTCCTCGATTGACGCGGCTTGGAAGGCGCGCTCGAGGGAGCACACCGCATCCTTCTCTTCACAGGGGACCGTGATGACCCCACCACTTCCTGGCATCTTGAGGACGTTGTAACCATGGTGAGTCACTGCCATGAACTTGGCCAGGGCTGGATACCCGAGGATGGCATTGTATGGCAGGCGAATGCGGGCGACGTCGAAGTCAATGAGCTCAGCATGGTAGTTCTTGCGCTGTTCAAAGGTGTCAGGGAGGCGGACCTGCCCAATCGAGACAGTGGAACCATCAGTGACTCCTAAGAAGGGCTTGGTTGGTTGAAGATGATGATATGGCACTTGAAGATTGTTGAATGTCTCGACGGACAAGACGTTGAGTCCTGCTCCGCCGTTGATGAGGGTCTTGGTAACTTGCACATTGCTGATGACTGGGGAGCAGAGCATCGGGAGGACACCGGCCGTTGCCACACACTTGAGTTGATCCGCCGAGCTGAACGTGATGACGCACGTGGACCACCTAAGAGGGCATGTGGCCTCAAGCTTGGGGAGGACTGCATTCACCTCGCGAGCAAACTGCTTGAAGATGCGCTGAGAGGCTGGAGCCTGGGCGGCGCCAAAGATGCAAGCGCTCGCACGCGGCTCCTGGAAGCCCCCAGCCCCCTCATCCTGATGATGGTCTTCATTCCTTCTTGGCGGTGGTGGCAGAGGAGGAAGTCCTGCGTTGCCTTGCGGGCGATCCTCACGAGGCTGATCCCTCCAAGCCCCCTCGCGAGGCTGGTCCTGCCAGTGGTCCTCGCGAGGCCGGTCACACCACCCTTGGCGAGGGCCACGATTGTCCTATCGTCCTCCACCTCTTGCTCCACCTCGGCCATAGCCCCGATCATTGCGCTCTGGGCGTCGACCGACTCGGCCTTCTCGCACGGCCCTAAGCTCTTGGCATTCGTTGGTGTTGTGGGTATAGAGATCGTGGTACACACAGTATCGGCTGCCCTTGGATGACTCCGGCTGGTCCCTGCCGCGCTTTGTGTCCGGCTTTGCTCCGAGCACAGCTGCCCCCTGGCGCTTCACATCCTTGGCCTTGGTTTTCTTCTCTTCTGTGTCTGCTGCTGGGAGCTCGAGAAGGGAGAGACGTCCCTCCTCAGCCCTTGCGCACTTGGTCGCCAGGTTGAACAGCTCCAGAGACGTACACAGATCTTCATGGATCGCCAGCTCCTCCTTCATCTTGATGTCGCAAACGCCATCATAGAACGCTGAGATGATGGCCTCCTTGGTCACACTGGGAATCTTGAGGCGAGCGTTGTTGAAGCGCTGGAAGTACTTTTGCAAGGTTTCTCCGGGCTGCTGCTTGATGCGGCGCAGGTCGCCCACGGCCGGCGGTCGGTCGTGAGTGCCCTAGAAGTTGGCGATGAAGCGAGTGCGCGTCTCGTCCCAGGAGGAGATCGTGCCAGGAGGCAGGATCAGGAGCCAGGTGCGGGCGTCGTCCTTGAGTGCCATGGGAAACTAGTTCGCCATGACCTTTTCGTCCCCATTGGCGGCTTTGATGCCCAACTCGTACAGATGTAGGAACTCCGCGGGGTCGGCAGTGCCGTCGTAGCGAGGAGGCAGGTCAGGCTAGAACTTGCTTGGCCAGGCGACACTGCATAGCTCGGTGGTGAAGGCGCGACAGCCTGCAGTGGCCACCAGAGCTCTCTACTGATGTGGGGCTTGCTCCTGGAGATTCCCGCGCGCCGCTTCCTGGAGCAGCGCGGGGTCTTGACGTGCTGGCGCAGGGATGCGGTCATAGCGCACCGGTGCCGGAAGCACACGTGCACCTTCTTGGGGACGAGGGATTTCTTGGTAGCTCCTTTCTTGTCGCACGGGCGCCGGACGCGGTGGATCTCGTCCTGGGGCCGCGCGCCTTGGAGCCAAGGCGCCGTCTTGGGGAGGAGGTGGTGGAGACACCTCCTGATCTGCGCCTCCTGCGCAGGACGGAGGGCGAGGCCGCGAGAGGGACGGTGCAGGGGAGCCCCCTTCGGCGCTGACGAGCTCGGTGATGCGAGCAAGCCACTCCTCGTAGAGGTCATCGATGGGACAGTAGTGCAGGAGCTCACGCGTCAGGAGCAATAGGGCGTGCGCGTCCGTGGGGGCGCGACGGGCGTGGGACGACGAACCAGCTGGAGTCAGCAACGGGGTGGCGGTGCGGCCTTCCCGCCTCACCGAAGGGTGCAGCGATGAGGCCTGCTGGTCGTTCCCCGTTGGGCCGGTGGCGGCGTTGGCGGTAGGCGATGGGGAACGACAGGGACACCCACCGACGGGAGCTGTCTGGGCGACGCGGGCGGCGAGAGCAGCCCGACGCTCGGCGCGAGCCCAGCGAGCGTTAGCCATGGACACGACGGAAGATCGAACGCGAAACAGTGGAAGAAAGATTCCAGCGCACCCCTACCTGGCGCGCCAAATGTCAGATGTTGGGTTCCAGCAGACCCTTAAGGTTTGAACTCTGGAGTGCGCACGAAGATCTTCCCCCGACCGATCCACGTCCGATCGCCTCGTGAGAATCTAAGCTAAAATGATGAACAACACAAGGGACACAAGATTTATACTGGTTCGGGCCACCATTGTGGTGTAATACTGTACTCCAGTGTGTGGTGTGGTGGATTGCCTCGGGGGCTGATGATGAACAGTACAAAGGATGAACAGCCTCGCGAGAGGTGTTCTTGAGCTGGTGCGATGAACTGCTTGGGTGAGTTCGATCGCCTCTGGGATGTCGATCCGATGCCCCCTACTGTGGTGGCTAGTCCTATTTATAGAGGCCCTGGTCCTCTCCCCAAATATTGAGCGGGAAGGGCGCCAAGAATGGCCATTTTGAAGGGGAACATCTAGTACAAGTTATCCTGACTAAAGTTGGTCTTCGGCTGCCAAAGGCACTGGCGATGACGCCGTCTTGGGCTCCACGGTGACCTCCATCCTGCCGCACTGCTGGCCTTGGTCTCGTTGCACTGAAATGGCAACCTTTGCCTGATGCCTCGGTACTCCACGCCGCTGCTTGCCCCCTTTGCACCAAAGAGGAAACAAGGACACTGCGCAGGCCGGCGCTCGCCTGGCGCCCGCCTGGTCTCGATCGTCATGGCTTGCGTCACGAGCACCTCACGAGGTGCCCTGCCTTGATCTCTTAGCCTCCTCGCGAGACTTCCTGGCAAGGCTGTTCCTGAGGAACCCTTGTGTTGTCCGCCCTGCGAGGCTTTGCCCCTCGCGAGGGTCTTGAGTCTTGAGCTGATGAAGATGGGCCGTACTGGGCTACCACTCGAGCCACACCGTAGGCCACTGGCAGGCAAGTCTGGGGACCCCCATTCCCAGAACACCGACAAAAACAAACTCCAGTACCTCATCCATATCTAGGATTGGGTCAAAGAAATTGTACTTCGCAGATCAAAATGCTAATCCAGCTTTTCTTCTGTTCTACCCTGAAGCATTACCATCTTTATATCAAGAATGTCATCGGAATTGCACACCATCATATGAACTCTTGATACAGTGATACTCTCTCCATCATTATTCATTCCTCGGTTCCCATGTTGTTGCAACTGGAATGCCGACAAGTGAATCATGATGTGTGAAATCAATACTCCTAGCAACTCTGTTGCTCGGTAGCTAATGGACAATAACCTCATTCTAGCGTGTTGATTATTGAATCGTCGCCCTAAGGTTGATTGTGCTACCTAGTCCATATCTCTGGCGCACTCTTCGATCAATGAGTTAGGATTGTGTCAATCTTTGCTTATTTGATCATATCGTCTTGCCCTGAAAAGCAAGATTGTTCTCGAGCTTAGTAACATATCGGTGGTTCGTGATTTTCTAAATATCTTCTCGGAAGTATCACCAGGTCGTCACGTGACTGTTATGTTGAGCTCATGATCAAGTTTGTTTCATATAAACCACCCCTTCTCCAAGAATCTGTGTTGCATACCCCTGTGCTGGTTGGTCAAGCTAAACAACAACTTGGAGAGTTGGAAGATGGAAGCTTGTCCGATTTAGTTCATCTTAAGGGATATCTTGTAAGTGTGTTGAAGAAAGATGATATCTTCATCGATTGATCCTCGTGACCAGTTGTTGGACCTATTGTCTTGCCAAAATTTTGATTTGAGTGTGGGCTATTGTCGGGGAAACTGATCCACGAACACCTATGGGGACGGCGGACCGTGGCCCCTTTCGGTTCGGCGGGGGGCGGAGGTTGCACGAAGAGCAGATCGAGGCGAGGCACACGAGCAGTTTACCCAGCTTCGGAGCTCTCCGGAGATATAATACTCCTACTGCTGCTTGTCTGATTCTATTATGTTCTTGCTCGAGAGTGAGCTAAGTGTTTCTCTGGCTTCCGAATGATCCGAACCCCCTCTACGTTGCGCACGGGCCTCCTTTTATATGCTAAAGGGGTCACAGACAGGTGGCAACGCAGAGAAGGGTAAAAGTGTAAAAAGAGAGGTGGTTGGTACAGTTACTTGTACAGTGCACCCTACCTAACCCTGTCGGCAGGGGACAAGGGCATTAAATGCCCGTCTGCATCGCCCAAACAGTGCAGAAAGGTACCGTCAGGGACGCCACCGCTCGCCATGATGGCAGTCTTGTCAGCTTTGCATGCCATTGCGCACCGCTGGCTGCACAGCCTTCCGCCACGCGCGCTTGGAGAGGCCCCTAGAGTGACACGTTGGTGGATGCACTGGAGCGTGGGCGCAGAGTGGCCGCCTGCCGCGGCAAGTGCCTTGCCGCGGCCGTTGTCTTCCCGGGTCCGGAAGCTTGTCGCTCACCGGGCCTCGAGATGCCTTGGTTGGTCTTCCCGGCAAGCTCCTCTTGCCGGGGCCTTGTTGCCTTGCCGGGACGCGTGGCGCGTCGCGGCAAGTTCCTTGGGATGCCTTGGTTAGCCTTCCCGGCAAGCTCCTCTTGCCGGGGCCTTGTATCCTGAGCTTAAATACTTTGTTCTTGAATGGCTCCAAGGGAACCACGGAGGACCTTGGCGGTCGCCCGGCAAGCCTTGCCGCGGGGTGCTGCAACTGCCCGTGCACAAGTTCGGGGTACTAGGGTACCCCTGTTCTAGTACACCGATAGGAGCCCCCGGGCCTGGGCCATACATGGTGCCGAGCGCTCTTGGGCCAGGCCCAAAACAGGGCACGGGCACACGCGGCCTGGGCCACGCCGAATCTGACTCCGTATCCACCGCGCTCTCCCTAACGGCACGCATCGAATGCGGCCTCGTGGGAGAGATCGTGGGTGGTTTCTTTATTCGGAAGGGTGAAACGTCCGCCCCCTCCCTCTTTATAAGCAAGGAAAACAGGGGCAGTTCGCCAATCTCGCCGTTTGTTGCTACAATCTCCAGAAATCTCCGCCGCTCCTCCCTTCTTTTCCAAGCCGAGAGAGAGCAGCGCTCCGCCCCCATTGCCACCAGCATCACCAACGCCGTCGACCTCCCCCACCACCACCGCCATGGCTCCGAAAGCCGACAAGGGGAAGGGCGTGAAGTCGGCCGAGGCCCAGCGGCTCGCGGCGCTGCGGAAGGAGCGAGCGATCTTCTCCCCTCAGCTCGGTGCGCAGGAGCTGAGGGAGTACTACTACCTCTTCTGGTCGACGGAGACGCGAGCGCATCCGCGCACAAGGGTACTCCCGGCCGCCGCTTCGGAACTGGCTCCAAACGGGTACCCATTCTTCGCGCTGTTCTTCTATTGCGGGCTCTGCCCGCCTTTCTCGGAGTTCTTCTGCGACATAATGAACACCTACGGGCTCCGCCTCCTTGATTTCACCCCCAACGTCGTTCTGACCATGGCAGTTTTGGCACATTTGTGCGAAAACTTTGTCGGAGTCCACCCCCATGTAGCCCTTTTCCGCCACTTCTTCATGCCTCGGGTCAAGAGAGGAGAGCCGCTTGCCGGAGGGATCGCCTGGATCTCGAGAGTCGGCAAGAAGGAAGCGTATCTGGAGGGTGAGCTTCGCAGCAAATGGGAGGAGTGGAGAGCGGCGTGGTGCTGGATCGTCGAGGAGGACCCGCAGCCGTTCACTGCCCTGCGCCAAGCCCCAATCGTGTGCGGCAACGATTGGAGCAACGTGGCCCCGGAAGACGACAGATTGAAGATCGCCATCACCCGGATCCTTCGTCTTAGGCTTGCCGGGCTCACTGTAGGCGCGGTTGGCGCAGACTTCCTTCGCCGCCGCATCGCCCCCCTGCAGGAGAGGGGGAGACCCGCTTGGGAGTTCAAGAACTCAGCGGATATAATGCGGCTGCGTCCGGGCCTCAACTTCAACTTCACCGTCCTGGAGTTGGATGCAATGCCTCTGGAGCTGTTCAAACGCGACCCCCAGCACCCATTCATTTTGCCGAGGAGCGTCGTTCCATTGTGCAATAATTCATCGCTTGACCGGATCCGCGCCATGATGCCGTTGTGCGATTCCCATGGAATCGTTCCAACTTGGCAAGAGCCTGTGAATGACGTCGTGCAGGCGTTCTTCGACAACCTGGAAGAAGTGTCGGTCCGCGCCGACGAGCAGAAGAGCCTCACCCGCGACACCACCGATGCGGAGCTGCAGCGCATTGCCACCAGGACGGAGGAGGCTGCGGCAGCAGCTGCCGCGGGCGCGTTCGGGTTCACCGTAGAGGAGGCAGAGGCGGCAGAGGCGGCAAGCCTTGCCGAGCGCGAGGAGTTTGTCCGCGAGGAAGATCTTGCCGGCCCTGAGGCTGAGCCGAGCGAGGCCGGCGAGGAAGAGCCCGAGCCTTCAGACAGCCTGCCGCAGGTGGAGCCCCCGGCCCCGGCAAGGAGGCGGCTCCGCAGGGCTGGGGACGTCGCGGGGCGGCAAACGGACCAACAGCCGCCGAGCCGTGCGACACGCTCTACCGCGGCAAGCAATGTTGCCGCAGGAGCACCTCACGTTGCTGCGGCAACTGGAGCGGGATCTTCCCGGTCCACCGCCACCGCTCCTGCCAAGCGGGCAAGGGATCCTACTCCTCCGCCTCGCCGCACCGGAGGGGAGCCGGACTTCGATCTCTCCGTGCTCAGCTCCGACGAGGAGGAAGAAGAGTAAGTTTCTTTGTGTCCTCATTGTTCTTCAATTATTGCTATCTTGTCTTGTATCTGACTTGCTTCGATCTGAATCCATTCCTTTTCAGGACGCTGGCCCAGAGAGCGGCGAAGAGAGCCAAGGCCCCAGTGATTGTCATCGAAGATGATCCCACTGTGTCAGCAGGTGGTGTTTCTGAAACCACCTTGACGGACCCGGCAACTAATCCCCGGAGCAGCCCCCAGCGCAGCCCCCAGCGTAAGTTTGTTGTTTACTTCCTGCTGTCGGGCGCGCATGGGTGCTCTTTTCTCTACTGATATCTTGCTTGTTGATTTATGTAGGAGCAGGACAGCCTCACCAGGAGGGCCCGGAAGCCGCTCCCGAAGTGCCATCTGCTTCGACTACACCGCCAAGGGAGGAGTCCCCGGCAAGGGAGCGCTCTCCGGCAAGGGAGAACTCCCCGGCAAGGGACAATTCTCCGGCAAGGGACGGCACCAGTGATCCTCCGGCGGTTGAGACCGCGACCGCAGACCCTAGTGAGGTAATCTTCTTGCCTGAAATCTTCCCTTGGGTTCTTCTTCTGAATTTCCTTTCTTGGATTTTTGCTTGATTTTTCTCCCTTCTTCGTTCTTCAGATCCATCTGCTGCGGAGCCAATGGAGACTAAGGACGCCAGCGAGGAAGGCGCACATGGCAGTAACGACGACGCCGCAGCCAACGAAGAAGGGGCCGGTGCTGATGAGCCCGCCGGCGAAGAGGCCGCCAAGGCTGCCGCTGCAGAAGCTGGCGAGGGGTCGGGCGATCGCACTGACGGCCCTGAGGCCGCAGGAGCGCCAGGCGCTACACCGACCGCCGATCCCTCCGCCGCTGCTGCGGAGCCAGGCTCCGAAGAGCCTCAGCCCGGCGCCTACTTGAAGGCCGGCGACGGCATCTTCATCAAGCTCCCCTGGGCATCGAGCTCCAGGACGTCGGTCGAAGGAGAAACTTTCGATGAGGAGCTGCTCGCCTCCGCTAGGCTGTCGTTGGTCGACGCGCCAAGCAGCAACAGCGGCGAGCTTGAGGAGGAGCAGCTGCTGTGGAAGCTACTGTCACTCTACCACGCACGACAAGCCAAGCTAGCTTCTCGGGAAGCGCTTGTCGCGAAGACGGGAGTCGATATGGAGAAACGCGCGGAGGAGCTCCGGGGCCTCAATCAAGAAACTCTCCGGTCCCTGGCACAGGAGCGGGAGCGACTCGCCGAGGAGCGTACATCCTTCCTTCTCGAGAAGGCCGAAGTTGAGGAGGAACAATGACTTGCTGCCGAGAAGCAGTCCGTGCGAGAAGGCGAGTTGGTGCAGCGGAAGGCCAACCTTGACAGCTACGAGGAGGAGCTTGTCGCGCACGAGGAAACACTTGGCGGGGCTCTCAAGGAAGCAAAGGATGCTGCCGCAACTGCATAGGCCGCCAAGAAGGAGCTGGAGGTGAAGGTGGCGCAGCTGGAGGCAGATCTCAAGGCGAGCGGCGAGGAGCTTGCCGTGCTCAAGCGCGAGCACGAGAAGGACGCTGCCGCTCATGGCGAGCTGCTGGGTCTTCTTGCAGAGAGGATCAAGGAGCTCAGCGCCGCCAAGGATTCCAAGGCGGATCTCGAGCTGAAGCTGGCCACGTTGACTCAGATGCTGGACGAGGCGCTGCTGGCGAATGCTACTGCCGCCCACGACGCCTTTAGGGAGACAGTGGAGCATTGGACTGAAGGTCTTGTGGATGCTGTCGCTTCCATCGACGGGGAGTTGGCGCAGCTGGGGATAGAGGATTTTGGGTATCCCTCCGACGAGCATCTCCAACCCAGCGCCAAGCTCAGCCTGTTCTTCAAGGGCGTGGCGACGGCACTCCAGCGGCTCCGGGAGAGGATCCCAAAGCAGCTGGCCGACGAGTCGCGCAGGATTTGCGCGGGGGCTCTCCAGAAGGTGCTGATGAAGGTGGCCTTCCGCAATCCAGGCCTCAACCTCACCAACGTCCTCAAGTCCTTGCCGCCGGATGCTGATCGGGATGCGCTCATGGCCCTTGTCGCACCCATCGTGGACAAGGTGAGCGAGATCAAGAGGGTTGAGGGCAATCGCGTAGACTAGGCCGCCCATTTCCTTTCCTCCTTGTTGCTGCTGGCCATATTATGAGATCAATCTGTTAGGCGCTGCGACAAGTTATCTTGTAATATAACTCTATTTCTGTTATCAATTGCTATGCTATTTCCTTTACTAGATTCCTTCCTTTGTATGTTTTTAACCTACGCTTTTAGGGGACTTGTCGGCGCAGGCACCCGAGCCGCGAGCGCTGAGTGCGGGACATCAGCAGCCTGCTGGCGGTGCCGCTTCCCACAAGAAACCTTGTCGCGACTAGTTGCAGCACACTTAAGTTGTTGAGCGGACTCGAAACAAAGTAAGGGCGCAACTAGCTATGAGTTGGTTCCTCCGTGCACAGGTTTTCCATACAAAGCATGGTCGTTCAAGGAAGATAACTTAAAAATTTAAAACTGATTGCTCAAACTTTGGCCACTTAGATTTTCTGTCGTTTGCTTCCCGGCAAGGTTTCCATCAAGGCAAAACTTTCTTGAACGACGCCTGTTCCACATCATTATCTTCTCCTCCCCCCCCCCC
>NC_041385.1:268361065-268438518 GCF_002162155.2 Triticum dicoccoides | reverse complement strand
TTGAGAAAAAGAAAGAAGAGAAAATAACGATATGGAGCCTTACGGCTCGTTATTGCTTACCGGGGGTAGGTGCTGCACAAAGTGTCAGATAATGCATGCAAGAAAGAATATAATGCATGAAATTGACAAGATGTGCGGAGCACATGAGCTTTACTTATGCACGAGATCTGCGCCCGGCTTTGTAGAAAGGATTACATGCAACATCGGCAAGACATGTACAAAAGGTGGTTGCCGGAACAGGTTCCGGGAACCGCGCCCTATGGGTAAAACTTACGAAGATGCTCAATGTTCCAGGAGTTGCTCACCAGAATGCCATCTTCGGTCTCAAGGCGGACAGCGCCGGGCCTAGTGACTCGTTTCACCCGATAAGGGCCTTCCCACTTCGGCGTCAACTTGTTGGAGTTCTTGGCGGACTGAACGCGCCGAAGAACAAGGTCGCCTTCCTCGAAGCTTCTGGCTCTAACTTTGCGGCTATGGTAGCGGCGCAAAGCTTGCTGGTATCGAGCAGCTCGTACAGCAGCCTGAAGACGATCTTCCTCAAGGAGCAGCGCGTCATCTTGTCGCAGCTGCTCTTGCTCAAGCTCATCATAAGCGAGCACTCGAGGTGACCCGTATACGAGTTCCGTGGGGAGAACTGCCTCCGCTCCATAGACTAGAGCGAAAGGTGTCTGGCCAGTGGCTCGATTTGGCGTCATTCTGATCGACCAAAGAACCACCGGCAGCTCCTCGATCCAGTTCCTTCCGCACTTGTGCAGCCTATCGAAAGTTCTGGTCTTGAGCCCGCGCAGCACTTCAGCATTTGCCCTCTCCGCTTGACCGTTGCTTCTCGGATGAGCAACAGAAGCGAAGCAGACCTTGGCGCCAAGATCTTGGACGTACTGCATGAAGGTGCGGCTCGTGAGTTGCGTGTCGTTGTCGGTGATGATCCTGTTAGGGATCCCGAAACGGCAAACAATCGACCTGAAGAACTTGATTGCTGACTGTGCTGTCACCTTCCTCACTGGTTCCACTTCCGGCCACTTTGTGAACTTGTCGATCGCAACGTACAAGTACTCAAAGCCCCCGACAGCTCGGGGAAAGGGGCCGAGGATGTCGAGCCCCCAGACCGAAAATGGCCAGGATAAAGGGATCGTCTGGAGAGCTTGAGCTGGCTGGTGTATCTGTTTGGAATGGAACTGGCACGCTTCACACTTGGTTACTTGTGCAGTTGCATCCTGGAGGGCTGTCGGCCAAAAGAAACCTTGCCGGAAAGCTTTGCCGGCAAGTGCTCTTGCGCCAATGTGGTGACCACATATGCCTCCATGTATCTCTGCCAACAGCTTTTGTCCGTCTTCCCGGCAAATACACTTCAATTTCACACTGTTGAGTCTTCTTCTGTACAGTATGCTATCGACAAACTGGTACATACTTGACTGCCGGGCTACTTTTTCCGCTTCTTCTTGCTCTTTGGGAAGTTCTCCTGTCTGAAGGAAATGGACAATCTGATGTGCCCATGCTGGAGCTTGTGGCTCGAAAACAAGGACTAAAGGCACATCTGCTGCTGCGGGAACACCCGCTTCTACGGCGAGAACCTGCGGCTCCGCCGGAGCTTGATGTTCCCCGGCAAGCTTGCTGGAGCAAAGCTTGTCGGGAGCGTCTGCTGCGAGGAACAAACCATAAGGCTTGCCGGAGCAGACTGCTCCTCAGCATCCTTGGCGTTGATCTTGCGGACCTTCTTGGCGGCGGCTTCAGGGAGCTCTGCCGGAAAATAGTCACCAGAAATCAACTTCCTCTTCTTGCTCTGTCCAGTTGATGGTGTTACAGACGGTTGAGTCAGCTTGAGCAAAAAGATCCCTGGTTCCACAGGTAACTTTAGTGCGGCGCACTTCGACAGGCCATCAGCAATGTCATTCTGAGCTCTTGGAATATGCTCCATCTGTAGGCTGTCGAAGTGCTCTTCTAGCTTTCTCACTTCATCAACATATGCTTCCATCAATGGACTCTGATAGTTCTTGTTCACTTGGCGGACGACAAGCTGTGAGTCACCCCTGACAATGAGCTTCTTGATCCCAAGGTCCGCTGCGATCCTGAGACCGGCAAGCAATCCTTCATACTCTGCAGTATTGTTGGTTGCTTGCTCCTTGGGAAAGTGCATTGGACTACGTACTTGAGGTGCTCTCCAGTGGGTGCGACAAGCAGCACGCCCGCACCGGCGCCTTGCAGCGAGAAGGCACCATCAAAGTAGATCAGCCACTCTTTGCTCGCCTCCTTGACGGGGATGCTCGTCTCTGGAATTTCTTCATCTTGTGTTGGCGTCCACTCTGCTATGAATTCTGCCAATGCTCTGCTTTGGATAGTTGAAGTACTTTCAAACTTGAGGCCAAAGCTTGACAGTTCTAATGCCCACTCGACAATCCTGCCTGTTGCTTCTGGATTTTGCAGTATCCTTTTCAGCGGAAAACGAGTGACGACTGTGATCTCATGTGCTTGGAAGTAATGGTGCAGCTTTCTCGAGACCATGAGGAGGCCGAAAAGCAATTTCTGCACACCAGAGTACCTTGACCTAGCCCCCTGCAGAAGGGAACTGACAACGTAAACTGGGCGCTGCACCATTCTCTTCTGCACCTTGCCCTGCTCCTGCGCAGATCCATCCTTGTTGGGAACAGAGCTTGCCGGACCAGAGCTTGTCGGCGAAGCCCCCTGCTTGTCGCTGGATGCATCTGCCGCAGTTGCTGGCTCATCGTCTGCCTCCCTCTCTGCCACTAACGCAGCACTAACCACTTGATTGGTTGCCGCTATATATAGTAGCAACTTCTCTTGTGGCCTAGGTGCGACAAGTGTTGGAGTGGAGGACAGGTATCTCTTCAAGTCCTGCAGCGCAGCCTCCGCCTCCAGAGTCCATTTCATTGGACCTGCCTTTTTCAATATTTTGAAAAATGGTAGGGCGCGCTCAGCAGATCTAGAGATAAACCTGCTGAGAGCAGCCATGCAACCGGCAAGCCTTCGTACATCCTTGACGCGCTTCGGTGCTTCAATCTGCTCAATGGCCTTGATCTTGTCGGGATTGGCTTCAATTCCCCGCTGAGACACAAAGAACCCAAGAAGCTTGCCGGAAGGGACTCCAAATACGCACTTCTCGGGGTTAAGCTTGAGGTTGATCTTGCGCAGATTTGCAAATGTCTCGTCTAAATCTTGAACCAGGGTCGCCCTGTCCTTGCTCTTGACCACTATATCATCCATGTAGGCTTCCACATTTCTATGCATTTGTGGCTCAAAAGCGTGGTGGACTACTCTTGCAAATGTTGAACCAGCATTCTTCAAACCGAAAGGCATCCGTACGAAACAGTACGTGCCACACACGGTGATGAATGTGGTCTTCTCCTCATCCTCTTCTGCCATGAAGATCTGATGGTATCCTGAGTATGCATCAAGAAATGAAAGCAAATCGCATCCGGCCGTGGAGTCAACAATCTGATCGATGCGCGGCAAGGGAAATGGGTCTTTGGGACAAGCTTTATTGACATCAGTGAAGTCGATACAAAGCCTCCATTTTCCGTTAGCCTTGCGCACAACTACAGGATTGGCCAACCACGTAGGATGGAGCACTCCTTTGACAAGGCCTGCTGCTTCCAACTTCTGGATTTCTTCTGCGATGAATTCTTGGCGCTCCACTACCTGTTTCCTGACTTTTTGCTTGACGGGCCGCGCATGAGGACAGACGGCAAGGTGGTGCTCAATTACTTTCCTGGGAACACCGGGGATGTCAGACGGTTGCCATGCAAACACGTCGACATTCGCCCGCAGGAAAGCAACAAGCGCGCTTTCCTATTTGGGGTCAAGAGTGGCACTGATGGTAAAGGTACCACCAGTGCCGTCCTCCTTGGCGGACACCTTCTTGGTCTCAGGTGGAGCTGCCATTGCCTTCTTGCACTTCCCGGTGGAGCTCGATGGTGCGTCCTCGACGGTAGCGCAGCACTCCGAAGAGGTGCGCTTGCCGGAGTGGGCATCAGAGCTCTTGCCGGACTTGGCCTTCTTCTTTGCCCCGGGAGCTTCAGCGGCAAGAGATTGGCGATCTGCGGCGGCTGCTGCTTCCCGGTAGATCTTGTCAGCGCAAATAAGGGCATCCTTCTTGTCGCCGGGGACAGAGATGACACTTATCGGGCCTGGCATCTTTAGTACGTTGTAGGCATAGTGAGAGGCTGCCATGAATTTGGCGAGTGCTGGACGGCCAAGGATTCCATTGTAAGGCAATGGAAAGTCAGCAACGTCAAACGTAACCCTCTCAGTCCTCAAGTTCAGCTCGCTGCCAAATGTTACCGGCAATGTGATCTTTCCCTTCGGCTGGCTCCTTCCCGGGTTGATTCCTTGAAATGTGCCGGTTTCTTCGAGCTCGCTGTCAGGGATCTGGAGTTTCTGGAGCACCGCGGAGGAGATCAGGTTCAAGCCGGCCCCGCCGTCAACTAACATCTTAGTGACCTTGAGGTTGCGGATAGTTGGTGAAACCAACATCGGCAAGCACCCGACCGCAGTTATGCGATCAGGGTGGTCCTCAATATCAAAGATGATAGGCGTGCCGGACCATTTCAGAGGCTTGCGTGACTCCACGGGTGGTTCTGCTGCATTAACTTCCCGCACCCACTGCTTGAGCTGGCGGTGCGAAGTATGCAGAGAAGCTCCACCATTAACGCACAAGACCTCTGTGGCTTTCTGGAACTCCTGCTCATGGGTCTCCTCATCATCCATGTCTTCATCGTCGTCGTCATCTTCATCCTTGTCGCGGCCGCGAGGAGGTCTGTCCCCTTGCCGCTGCTTGGCCTTGCCGCGGCGTCCTCCTCGGCTGGGACGTTTCTTGCCGGATCCCCCAGCACCTTCCTGGGCCTTCTCCTTGTCGCGCCGCTCGTATTCAGCTTTCTGTTGCTCAACAAGCTGCTCGACTTTCTTGCAGCTCTGGAGATCGTGGCCCTTGGTGCGGTGGATCTTGCAATACTGCTTGCTGGTACCGTCCTGCTTGTCGGCAACTGCCACCTCCGCGGCAACCTCCTTGCCGGAGCTGCCAGCTTTGGGCGTCTTGCCGGACTGCTCAACGACCAGCACCTCTTTTCCTTTCTTCCTCCTGTTATTCCGTCGCTAGTTTTTCTTTGCGGGGCGGCATCCTCACTGTCAGATCCTCCTGCTCCTATGTTCTCTCCGGGGAGTCTCCTCCCTTCCTCAGCTCGTGCACACTTGTCGGCCAGGGCGTATAGCTCACTGACATCTCTGATCTTCCACATCACCATTTCCTCCCGCATCCTGCGGTTTCGCACGTTCTGATGGAACGCGCTGATCACCACGGCAGGGTGGACATCTGGGATGTTGTGCTGTACACTGCTAAATCTCTGAATGTACTTGCACAGGGGCTCTCCTTCCTTCTGGGCGAGCAAATGAAGGTCACTCTCTTGGCCGTGAGGCTTGTGGCCGTCTGTGAAGGCGCCAACAAACTGATGGCATAGATCGGCCCAAGAGGATATGGAGTTGTCCGGCAAGTGCATGAGCCAGGATCTGACGTTGGGCTTGAGCACCAGCGGGAAGTAGTTGGCAAGGATCTTGTCCTCCCATCCCCCGGCAGCCTGCACGGCAATGGTGTAGATGCTGAGGAACTCCGACGGATGCATCTTGCCGTCGTACTTCTCCGGTACGTCTGGCTTGAAGTTCTTCATGCTGGGCCACTGGACTTGCCGCAGCTCACGAGTGAACGCAGGGCAACCTACCGCGTACGGCAGATCGCCTGGTTCCCCTGGCGCATGCATGTCAATAGAAGGCCCAGCACGCTTGTCGGATTGACGTCGCGCTTCTCTTCGGCGCTCGATGCGAGTACGAGCGTCTTCTTGCTGTCGATTGTGAAGAACTTGGCGCTGATTGCGACGAGCTCGTGGATCCGATGATGCGGTGGAGTCGCTGTCGAGGTGGATCCGACGAGTCGGCGATCTTGGCCTTCGGGGTGGTGATTGCATGGTGGTTGCACCTCCACCAGTTTCGTTGCCACCGGCTCGCGCCTGGCAACCCTGCCGCGGCAGTGACGCGCTCGGCTGCCGCGGAGTGTCGCCGTTGGCGTAGCCGATGAGACTCTGAATGGTGGCCCTCCATTCGTCGATCTTGTCCGACGTCAGAGGGTAATCCAGGAGCAGTTGAGCTCGCGCCAAAGCTTCTGCCGGAGTGGTGGGTGGCAGTGGCGGACAGCGCAAGGAGCGGGATGTGCTCGGACTTCTAACTATGTTAGAAGGAGCATTATCCTGTCCGGGCGACCGTGTCTCGCTCGTGCTGGTATGCTGGCATGCATGCTGGTCTCGAGCGCCCCGGGATCCACCAGCTTGATCTTGGCCCAACAAACGTATGGTACTACGAGTACCATGACGTTGTCGGTCCTGCGCCTCCTGAGATGGGCGCGGAACAAGCGCGGACGTCGAAGTCTGCGCCGCCTTGCCCTTGGACCTGGCAGCGTCGTGAGCTTCCTCGTCGACGTCCGTCCTTCCGCCGGCGTCTACCCCACCACCCATTTGCTCCGGTGGCGGTGGGATCGACGCGGACGGATCAGCTGCCTCCGAAGCCTTCTTCTTCGGTGGCATGTTGATGAAGAAAGTGAAGATCTAACTCGTGTGAACGCCGGATCAGGTTCACACAACCTCGACGCCCCCTACCTGGCGCGCCAAAGATGTCGGGGAAACTGATCGACGAACACCTATGGGGCCGGCGGACCGTGGCCCCTTTCGGTTCGGCGGGGGGCGGAGGTCGCACGAAGAGCAGATCGAGGCGAGGCACACGAGCAGTTTACCCAGCTTCGGAGCTCTCCGGAGAGATAATACTCCTCTGCTGCTTGTCTGATTCTATTATGTTCTTGCTCGAGAGTGAGCTAAGTGTTTCTCTGGCTTCTGAATGATCCGAACCCCCTCTACGTTGCGCACGGGCCTCCTTTTATCTGCTAAAGGGGTCACCGACAGGTGGCAACGCAGAGAAGGGTAAAAGTGTAAAAAGAGAGGTGGTTGTTACAGTTACTTGTACAGTGCACCCTACCTAACCCTGTCGGCAGGGGACAAGGGCATTAAATGCCCGTCTGCGTCACCCAAACAGTGCAGAAAGGTACCGTCAGGGACGCCACCGCTCGCCACGATGGCAGTCTTGTCAGCTTCGCATGCCACTGCGCACCGCTGGCTGCACTGCCTTCCGCCACGCGCGCTTGGAGAGGCCCCCAGAGCGACACGTTGGTGGATGCGCTGGAGCGTGGGTGCAGAGTGGCCGCCTGCCGCGGCAAGCGCCTTGCCACGGCCGTTGTCTTGTCAGGTCCGGAAGCTTGTCGCTCACCGGGCCTCGAGATGCCTTGGTTGGTCTTCCCGGCAAGCTCCTCTTGCCGGGGCCTTGTTGCCTTGCTGGGACGCGTGGCGCGTCGCGGCAAGTTCCTTGGGATGCCTTGGTTAGCCTTCCCGGCAAGCTCCTCTTGCCGGGGCCTTGTCTCCTGAGCTTAAATACTTTGTTCTTGAATGGCTCCAAGGGAACCACGGAGGACCTTGGCGGTCGCCCGGCAAGCCTTGCCGCGGGGCGCTGCAACTGCCCGTGCACAAGTTCGGGGTACTAGGGTACCCCTGTTCTAGTACACCGACAGCTATCCTCAAATCAAATCAGAACCAACGATGTTTGTAATGTTGTCTTACTCATGGATTTTCCTCGAGCATACACCGTTATATCTTTTGGTTCTGACCAATGCTATCACTTGATCTCATAATTATGGAATTCCATCTTCATGGAAACCTGGATGAATTGTTGTTGAGCCCATTGACAACATCCCTATCTTCTCCATGACTTTGTTGGACATTAAGCTAGTGTTGGAAATTTTGTAAGCAATGCTTTCGTGATCCATTCATGAAGCTTATGCTTGGATGGAAGAAGTGACTTCCTCTAGTTCATGTGCATTTGATGCAAGTTGCCGCTGTGAATTCGAGAGAGCTTGTTTTACCTCCCTTGGAATCATCCCAAGTCAGTCATGCATTCGTGCGAAGTATTCTATGGTTTGGTAGATTAATTACCTCCATTCTATATGTGTCCCTAGCACACCAAGACACTGGTTGATTTGTTCAAGATAAAGGAGTCTGTTCTAAGATAAATTCTTTGGACTTCCACTCGTGGAGACTTCGATATCATTAATGATGGTTTCCTACAAGAACTTGGTAGTGTTTCATTGTAAGACTACCATGTGGTCATGCTTGTCTGGGACAGCGTGTTCACATGTTTGTAGCGGAAACCTCTCATGTTTTGGAGCTTTCTATCGTAGTCCATTCCCCGAGAATCTCGCAACGTCATCTCGTCGATTTGTGTTGCAAACTTTCATTGTTCTTCCTAGACTCGATGAATCTGGATTAATCTGACACCAACCAGATCTGAATGTCAGGCAGATATGATGGTTGGAACATTTCCCAAGAGCTATAATATTGGACTCTCTGTAACCCGGTAAATTGGATGTCATGGCCAACACACCAGCCGGAAGACCCATTATTGTAGTATCTTGATGGAGGAAGTTGGCCACCTCCCCATGAGGATTTCGTACGGATTTACTTCCGTAGTTATTCCTTATAATTTTTGTGTTCCAGAAGTCCAGCCTTTACTTGATGTCCTAGATATCAACCTAGTTTAATAAATGGGTTGCGCTAGCACATCAAGGAGAACATTAGAAGCGGAGTGCTAAATGTCTCTCGGTCGATCATCCAGATTTTGTCCCATTGGCCTCGCTAAGGTGAAATCTGAGAAAGTGTCATCTTCCTTTGCATCTGTATCATCCATCGCTATTCGTCATGGTAGTATGTTGTGTTGCCAGGATCCTTGGCACGGATATTGGTAAAGCCTTGATGAATATGGAAATACTCAAGTTCTTGAGAGCATGCACAAGCACCAGGTGTTATCACCGGCACTAACTAGGATTGCTCCCAGTTTTCCTCGGTTATACTATAACTTTTCAAATAGTGGACTCACTCTCTACTATTGAGCTTCTCCCCAGTTACTAAAATCATCCCTTGTGTTGTTTTCAACAAGGTAATCCACATCATCCATTCTAATCCGGGTATGCCATTCTACCAAACCCCTCCAAACGATCGCTCAAGAATTGCCCTAGGCTAGTTTAGAGAGTCTCAATGATATCTATATCAAAGGTAATTCTTTTTTCCACTCAAGGTAATAATCTACGAATCACCCTCCTCCAGGATGTCTCGCTGTGGTATCATGGCAACTCAACTCCTCTCTATGTTGATAACCGTTCACCACCCTTTTAAGTGTGGAATTGTTGTCTACCTAATGAACCCTCGTCATCTGTTCCACTCCATCCGTCTAGATGTGTGCTTTGTGTCTCAACTCGAGAGATGTTGCTATGTCTCATTCTGTGAGTTAATCCTGAGTTGTTCAATCTTCGAGAAGATCGATCCTTCTAGAGTCTCCTTCTCCTCTCGTTGTCGTGTGGCTGGAGTTCTTAGAGCAAGACGACGAGACAAAGATGGTGATTGAATCAACGTTCATTTGAAGTGCAACCTGGACCATGAAGAGTGCGTTCCCCCTTCTTCTTACCTCACGTCTTAAATCTCGGGACGAGATTCTTGTTTAGTGGGGGTGAGTTGTCACATCCCTAGCTACTGGTACTGCTTAGTGCTAGCAGTTGGTGTTGCATCATGTTTAAATTCCTTAGAAACTTGAAATGGGGATGACAGAACCCCCAACACCCCCCTTAAACCAACTAGGGTTTACTAAAATCATTTTCAATGAACCCAAAATGCCCTTCTAAAATGTTCATCATTTTTGCCTTGGTCTAGAACCTCTGACAAAAATGGTGCACAAATTTCTAGGTCATCCAAAGGTCACTGGATTAAATCATATGTTATTTGAATTTGGGAATTTAAATGCTAGTAATTTTTTTAAATGCACAGATAATCCTAAACTGAAATGTTCCATGTTGGATATATTCTATACAGTGGGCATGTGCAGTTTGGTGATTTTTGAAAGGGTCTAGGTATTTTTAGAAAAGCCACAAAAGATTACTGAAAACTAGAAAACTGAAACAAAATAAGAGAGAGAGAGAGAGAGAGAGAGAGAGAGAGAGAAAGGAACTTACCTGGGCTCACCTCGCCTGTGCAGCCACCTGACGGCCCAAGTGGCCGGCCCAGCCCAACTGGCCCCCTCCCCTGTCGTCTTCCTCCTTTGCCAGGAGGATGGGCGCGTGGCCGACGCATGCCGGCGCACGCCCGGCCACCTTCTGCTTGCCGCTTTGCCCTGGCCTCTTCGGGTGATGCCACACACCCCTACCGACCTCTCTCTCACTCTCCCCGTGCTTCTCCCCTCCTCTGTCTCTCTCACGCACAGCCGCCCGAACCCGCCCGTCACGCCGCTCGCCGTTCCCGCGGCCACCGGCCACCCCACGCCTCACTGACACACGCCCAGAAGCTCCGCCATGTTGTCTTCTTCGTCCATGACGAGCCATGCGAGCCGGGAGGGCCTGGAATGTCACCACCGCCGTCGTCTTCATCGTCAGCCGCCCGAGATCACCGTCGTCATTTCGTGTCACCAAGCCATCCCCGAGCCCACTGAGACTGTCGTCGACGCCACCGCGAGCTCCTCTTCGATTCCCCTCTCTCCCCGCGCGTTTTTGCTCGCTCTAGCCACGCCAATCACAGGATCCGTGAGCTTCCGGCCGCCGTCCATGTCGCCGCCACATCCACAGTCGCTGGTGCTCGCATTTGAGCGTGTCACCGAACTCACCGTGCTCCCATGAGCCAAGAACGCCCACCAGCTCGCCCCCCCGTGCACCGTAGCACCAACCCCACAAACACCCGAACTCTGGCGCCACCGCGAGCCCCGTTCCGGCGAGCTCCGACCACCCCGCGTCGATCCGTTGCCTCCCCTAGATGCGGCCGAGCCTAGGCTTCGTCCTGGTGGTCTCCGCACATCCATCCGCCGCCTGTAGCGTAGTTCCGGCGAATTGCCGCCACGGTTTTGGTCACTGCCGGCCGAACTCCGGTGAGGCCGACGTGGCGCCATCATTAGCACCTAACCACCTCCTAATAACCCCGCTAACCAACCCCACAGCCACTGACACATGGGCCCTATGCCCTAATTAACCCCGGATTTATTCCCTATTTAGTTTAGGTTAATACAGCCGACCCCACGTGTGAGTTTGACCCGGCCACGTCAACGTTGACCTGGACCCACTGGTCAGCCTCTGTTCCTGCCATGTTACACTCATGTGCGGACCCCACACGTCAGGTTTGACCCGGGCCAGCCCCTGTTGACCTGCTGACGTCATAGTGATGCAATGCTTATGCAGTAAAGCATTTTCGGGATTTAAGTTTATTCCAGGAAATTCCAGAAAATGTCTTAAACTTCTAAAAATCATAGAAAATCAACCATAGCTCAGAATGAAATAAGTTAGATATGAAAAATTATCAGAAAAATCCAATATATCCATCTGTACTGGTTTCATGCATGTTAAAGCAACTTAACCTTGATGTTTAGTGCAAAACATGATAAGCCACTATTTAAATTCATAAGTTGAGTTTGGATTTGAACTTTTGGTTCAAAATGGCTCAAACCCATCTAGTTGTAGTTGCATTAGCCCAACACACTCATTCTGCCATGTCATGATCATGCATCATATTGTGCATTGCATTGATTGTGTTTCTTCTTTGTTTGTCGGTGCTTGTCCCCTCTCAGTAGACGTGTACCGATGATGTGATCGATCACACCGATGAAGAACTATACTATCTTCAGAAGTGCCAGGCAAGCAAAACCCCCTTATTCATTCCGATACAATCCTAATCTCTTGCTCCTGCTCTCTTTTACTGCATTAGGACAACAACGATTCATCTGTTACTTGATGCGGTAGCTGAACCCCTTTATCCTCTGCATGACCTGTCATTGCCATAGTAAATAGATGAAACCCACTAGCATGAGTAGGAGTTGTTTGAGCCCTGTTGTGCCTACTCATTCATGCTTGTTTGTCATGCCTGCTACTGCTTAGAGTTGAGTCAGGTCTGATTCATCGGGGATGAATCTGAGGTGTGTGAACATGTCCTACTATGTGTGAGCTAAGTGTGTGAACACGATTTGGTAAAGGTAGAGGTGAGAGGCCATGTAGGAGTACATGGTGGGTTGTCTCATTGAAGCTGTCCTCAGGAACTGAGTTCTGTGTTTGTGATCCATGAAACAACTACTACCACGCATTGGGCCCAAAACCAATGGACCCTCTCGGCTTCTTAACCACCCTTGTCCTCTGTCCAGGAGTTGCAAGTAGTTTCTGGTGTTTGTAGTATGCTAGAGACCGTGCGTGGCGCTAACCCGAGTGGTGGGTTGTGATGCGGTAGGCATGTGGCCGGGTATGCCGGGCGCCCGTTTGGTGTCGCGGAACCCTGTACACATCGTTCGGGGCCGTATGTGGAAACCTCAGCCGGACTCCCTACAGATGGAACCTGAATAGGCGATAAACCTGGACTAGAGACTTGAGTGTTTAGGTAGGCCGTGGCCGACACCCTCGTTGGGCTTCCGCTTGAAGGTTGTCGAGTACATGTCGTGTAAACGGCGGTAAGTGGTGAGAGCGTGTGTGAAGAAGTATTCCCCTGCAGGGTTAACATCATCTATTCGAATAGCCGTGTCCACGGTAAAGGACTTCTGGGTTGCCTGTATAGTTCATAGACAGGTGATAGTGGATACTCTAAAATACGCAAGATAAGTGTGAGTGCTATGGATGGCGTTCTCGTAGGGAGACGGGAGCGGATCCATAGTGGTGTATTGATATGGTGAATATGTGGACTCGTGTGCGTCACCTCAAAAGAGTTACTTGTAGTCGTAGTTCAGGATAGCCACTGAGTCAAAGCTGGCTTGCTGCAGTTAAACCCCACCATCCCCTTGATTGATAATGATGCACATGTAGTTAGTTCTGATGTAAGTCTTGCTGGGTACAACTGTACTCACGTTTGCCTATTTATGTTTTGCAGAGAGACTTCAGTCTCACTAGTAGTCCCGCGTGGACTTCAACATTTAGCTTGTTACCTCAGCTACGATCTTGTGCCCTCGGCAGGATCTGCTAGATAGTCAGGCTTCTCGGCCTTTTTCATTTATAGTTGTCTGTACTCACACATGTTAAGCTTCCGCATGTGCTTTGACTTGTATGCTCTGAATGTGGGGTCGTGAGACCCATGTTTGTAATATCTCGCTCCTCGGAGCCTAATGAATGAATACTTGAGTTGTAGAGTCATGTTGTGATGCCATGTTGTATTTGCACATATCGAGCATATTGTGTGTATGTTATTGAAATGCTTGGTATGTGCGGGATCTGACTATCTAGTTGTTTATCCTTGGTAGCCTCTCTTACCGGGAAATGTCTCCTAGTGCTTCCACTGAGCCCTGGTAGCTTGCTACTGCTCCCGGACACTTAGCTGGCCAGCATGTGTCCTTCTTCGTTCCTATGTCTGTCCCTTCGGGGAAATGTCACGCGGTGTCTACCGGAGTCCTGTTAGCCTGCTACAGCCCGGTTTACCAGAGTCCTGCTAGCCTAGTTGCTACAGCCCGGATTCACTCGCTGATGACCGACACATTTGTTGTTGGGTCATGTATGCATGTCCCTGTAAGTTAGTGCCACTTTGGGTTTACGAGTAGCCATGTCAGCCCGGGTTCTTTGTCATATGGATGCTAGCGACACTATCATATACGTGAGCCAAAAGGCGCAAATGGTCCTGGGCCTGGTAAGGCGACACCCGTGGGAATACCGTGCGTGAGGCCGCAAAGGGATATGAGGTGTTACATGCTAGATCGGTGTGGCATAAGATCGGGGGCCTGACGGTTTCTTTTAATGGAGCATGGTATAGTGGTACCCCTAGATCTCCAAGTTTCTTTGGTATTCCACCCTTAAAAGTATACTTAGAAAGCATGGTGGAAATTTCAGCTTCCGGCATCTTTCTTTTATTTGTAATAATATCCTTCATGTATTTAGCATAAGGATTCACTTTAAGCATATCAGTTAAGCGCATACGTAAGAAGATAGGTCTAATCATTTCAGCAAAGCGCTCAAAATCCTCATCATCCTTTTTCTTGGATGGCTTAGGAGGAAAAGGCATGGGTTTCTGAACCCATTGTTCTCTTTCTTTACCGTGCTTCCTAGCAACAAAGTCTCTCTTATCATAATATTGATTCTTTGATTGTGGGTTATCAAGATCAATAGCATGTTCAATCTCTACATCATTATTATTGCTAGGTTGAGCATCAACATGAACATCATCATTAACATTATCACTAGGTTCATGTTCATCACTTGATTGTGTTCCAGCATCAGAAATAGAAATATCATTAGGATTCTCAGGTGTGTCTACAACAGGTTCACTAGAAGCATGCAAAGTCCTATCATTTTTCTTTTTCTTCCTTTTAGAAGGACTAGGTGCATCTATATTATTTCTCTGAGAATCTTGCTCGATTCTCCTAGGGTGGCCTTCAGGATACAAAGGTTCCTGAGTCATTTTACCAGTTCTAGTAGCCACTCTAACAGCAAAATCATGTTTATTATTCAGTTCATCGAGCAAATCACTTTGAGCTTTAAGTACTTGTTCTGCTTGAGTGGTAACCATAGAAGCATATTTACTAATGAGTTTAATTTCACCTTTAATTCTAGCCATACAATCACTCAAGCGTCCAATCATGTAAGCATTACTCTTTAATTCTCTACCAACATCTTGTCTAGCCATAAAGTCATCAAATTCATCCAAACATTGGCTAGGAAACTTAGTAGACGGGATTTCAACTTTATCATATCTATAGAGAGAATTTACCTTTACTACATGTGTCGGGTTATCAAAACCATGTGTTTCTTCAATATGTGGTAGATTAAGACCATGTATTTCTTCAACATGAGGTAAATTCTTAACGTCTTTAGCTTTAATACCTTTTTCTTTCATAGATTTCTTTGCCTCTTGCATATCTTCAGGACTGAGAAATAGAACACCCCTCTTCTTCGAAGTTGGTTTAGTAATCGGTTCAGGAATTGGTTCAGGAAGTGTCCAATTATTTTCATTAGTCAACATATTATTCAATAGCAATTCAGCTTGGTCGACTGTTCTTTCCCTGAAAACACAACCAGCACAACTATCCAAGTGGTCCTTGGAAGCATCGGTTAGTCCATTGTAAAAGATATCAAGTAATTCATTTTTCTTAAGAGGATGATCAGACAAAGCATTAAGTAATTAGAGAAGCCTCCCCCAAGCTTGTGGGATACTCTCTTCTTCAATTTGCACAAAATTATATATTTCCCTCGAGGCAGCTTGTTTCTTATGAGGAGGGAAATATTTAGCAGAGAAGTAATAAATCATATCCTGGGGACTACACACACAACCAGGATCAAGAGAATTAAACCAAGTTTTAGCATCACCCTTTAATGAGAATGGAAATATCTTAAGGATATAATAATAGTGATACTTCTCATCATTAGTGAACAGGGTGGCTATATCATTTAGTTTAGTAAGATGTGCCACAAAAGTTTCAGATGCATATCCATAAAAAGGATCAGATTCAACCAAAGTAATTATCTCAGGGTCGACAGAGAATTCATAATCCTTATCAGTAACAAAGATAGGTGAAGTAGCAAAAGCAGGGTCATATTTCATTCTAGCATTTAGAGATTTCTGTTTTAGTTTAACTAGTAACTTCTTAAGATCAGATCTATCATTGCAAGCAATAATATCTCTAGTAGTTTCTTCATCCATAACATAACCCTCAGGAACAACAGGCAATTCATATTTAGGGGGAGAACCTTCATCATCACTATCTTCAATAATATCATTTTCAATTATTTCATTCTCTCTAGCCCTAGCAAGTTGTTCATTAAGAAATTCACCTAATGGCACAGTAGTATCAAGCACAGAAGTATTTTCATCATAAGTATCATGCATAGCAGAAGTGGCATCATCAATAACATGTGACATATTAGAATTAATAGAAGTAGCAGGTTTAGGTGTCGCAAGCTTACTCAAAACAGAAGGAGAATCTAGTGCAAAGCTAGATGGCAGTTCCTTACCTCCCCACGTAGTTGAGGGAAAAATCTTAGTTCTTTCGTCTTTCAAGTTCCTCATAGTGATCACTAGATATAAATCCCAAGTGACTCAAAGAATAGAGCTATGCTCCCCTGCAACGGTGCCAGAAAATAGTCTTGATAACCCACAAGTATAGGGGATCACAATAGTTTTCGAGGGTAGAGTATTCAACCCAAATTTATTGATTCGACACAAGGGGAGCCAAAGAATATTCTCAAGTATTAGCAGTTGAGTTTTCAATTCAACCACACCTGGATAACTTAATATCTGCAGCAAAGTATTTAGTAGCACAGTAGTATGATAGTAACGGTAATAGTAGTAAAAGTACTAGTAGCAGTTTTGTAGTGATTGTAACAGTAGCAACGATAAAGTAAATAAGCAAAGCACAATATGTGAAAAGCTCGTAGGCATTGGATCAAAGATGGATAGTTATGTCGTATGTGATTCCTCATGTAATAGTTATAACATAGGGTGACACAGAACTAGCTCCAGTTCATCAATGTAATGTAGGCATGTGTTCCGAATATAGTCATACGTGCTTATGGAAAAGAACTTGCATGACATCTTTTGTCCTACCCTCCTGTGTCAGCGGGGTCCTAGTGGAAACTAAGGGATATTAAGGCCTCCTTTTAATAGAGTACTGGACCAAAGCATTAACACATAGTGAATACATGAACTCCTCAAACTATGGTCATCACCGAGAAGTATCCCGATTATTGTCACTTTAGGGTTGCTGGATCATAACACATAATAGGTGACTATAGACTTGCAAGATAGGATCAAGTACTCACATATATTCATGAAAACATAATAGGTTCAGATATGAAATCATGGCACTCGGGCCCTAGTGACAAGCATTAAGCATAGCAAAGTCATAGCAACATAATCTTAGAACATAGTGGATACTAGTGATCAAACCCTAACAAAACTAACTTGATTACATGGTAAATCTTATCCAACCCATCACCATCTAGCAAGCCTACGATGGAATTACTCACGCACGGCGGTGAGCATCATGAAATTGGTGATGGAGGATGGTTGATGATGACAACGGTGACGAATCCCCCTCTTTGGAGCCCCAAACGGACTCCAGATCAGCCCTCCCGAGAGAGATTAGGGCTTGGTGGCGGCTCCATATCGTAAAACGCGATGAAACTTTCTCTCTGATTTTTTTCTCTGCAAAAGCAAATATATGGAGTTGGAGTTGAGGTCGGTCGACGTCCAGGGGGCCCACGAGGCAGGGGGCGCGCCCAGGGGGAGGGGCGCGCCCCCACCCTCGTGGACACAATGTGGGCCCCCTGACGCTAATTCTTTCGCCAGTATTTTTTATCAATTCTGAAAAGTTGCTCTGTGGATTTTCAGGTCATTCCAAGAACTTTTATTTCTCCACAAAAATAACACCATGGCAGTTCTGCTGAAAAACAGCGTCAGTCCGGGTTAGTTCCATTCAAATCATGCAAGTTAGAGTCCAAAACAAGGGCAAAAGTGTTTAGAAAAGTAGATACGACGGAGACGTATCAATTGCCTCTGTGGCTGATGATGAACAGTACAAGGGAAGAACAACCTCGCGAGGAGAGGTGTTCTTGAGCTGGTGTGGTGTGTAGATGAACTCAGTCTGTCCCTGTCTACGGTGGTGGCTAGTCCTATTTATAGAGGCACTGGTCCTCTCCCCAAATATTGAGCGGGAAGGGATCCAACAACGGCCATTTTGAAGGGGGACAGCAAGTACAGGCTATCCTGACTAAAGGTGGTCTTCGCCTACCAAAGGCTCTGGTGGTGACACCGTCTTGGGCTCCACGATGACCTCCGTCATGCCGTCCTGCTGGTCTTGGTCTTGTTGCACCGATATGAAAACCTTTGCTTGACGCCTCGGTACTCCTCGCCTGCGCTTGCCCCCTTAGCACCAAAGGGGAAACGAGGACACTGCGCACGCTGGCGCCCGCCTGGCCTTGGTCGTCATGGCTTGCCTCATGGGAACCTCGCGAGGTACCCCTTGCCTTGATCTCTCCGCCTCCCTTGCGAGCCTGCCTGGTGAGGCCACTCATGAGGAGGCCCTGTGTCGTCCGCCCTGCGAGGCTTGGCCCCTCGCAAAGGTCTTGAATGTTGGTTGATGAAGACGGGCCGTACTGGGCCACTGGTGGAGCCATGCCGCAGGCCGCAGGCAGACAAGTCTGGGGACCCCCGTTCCCAGAATGCCGACAGTAGCCGTCGGGCCCAAGGCATGCTTTATGTCTACTACACAACCATTTTAGTTGTTGCCAATCAAGTTGAAGTTGAGTTCTACAATACCTTGATGGCTCTTTCCCCCACCACCCACGTCTCCACCTCGGGCGACCATGGCGCCCATCCATGATCCACACCAATCCACCCAACAAAACCCTAAATCCCTCTAATGGATCCCGTCAATGATCCACTCTCCATCGCCCACCAACTGGATTTCTCTTTTGGCCATCGTTTCAGATACAAGGTTCGTGATCTTTTCAAATCTTCGGTTCATCCTGTCTCACCAGATCTGGGTTTTCAAATGGTGATATCCTTCGGCCGTGCATCATTTCGTTTGAATGAGGAGAATGTTAGCATTTCTATATCATCATGCACTGGAGGTGCCTACGACTCATTGGATGTGCTACATATTCATGGCAAAGTATATCGTTTCTCGGTATGTTCTAAGGCAATCGGTTTCTTCCTCGTGCGCAAGAAGTACTTCATATGTAATGCATTCAAATGTTACTTCCACCTATGGAGTGGAGGAGGCCCAAATTGGATGTTTGAAGAACGATCTTGGTATCGTGAACAAGATGCAGAATGTACCACCGTCTCGTGCAAGAAAGGTAACCAACGCCTTCCCACGATCCCTATTAATAATGTTTTAATAGGATTGCAAGCAATCTCCTGCCAAACAGTGGTACTACCAGGGATCTTAACACGAACAATGTATTGACGGGTGCTAATTCACTCCCTATTGGAAATGTTTCTTACGTTGATCATGATCGGAATTCTCGCAATGATCTTGCATGTCCACGTCAACCTACCATGCATAGTAGATCGGCGGTTGTAGGCCAGTCCGGCAACACGGCCCTCCTTGGTGAGCCGACTATAGGCCCAATTATCACTCCCACTACTAGGCCCATCTTTTTGGAAGCGGGAGAGTCCGGGGATCAATCGTTATCTGATATGGAGATTCGCTTCTGTTCCCGATGCCTTGGTATTGATCATTATCGCCCTGCCTGCAAAAACAGAGTAAGATGCAGAGTTTGTTACCAATATAACCACATAGCGAGATATTGCCTCAACAAACTACAAAGGCCGGGTATATAGGGTGAAATCCCAAGAGTCGCGGCCTCATATCCCTGCCCCCTCTGCTCCTCCATCGACTACGTCGCCACAGCTAGCCACCACCACGCCACAACCAGCCGCCACGCCGCCTCTGCCAGAAGCTGTCAGCGCCACCATGGCGTGCTATCCGTGCAACCCATACCCCCACCTTCCACCAGGCACGGCCATCATTCCACCAGGCCCCCTCCGTGAGCAGCATGGCTATGTGGTCGTCAGCGGCGAGCTCCCTATGGCATGTGATGAATGGGCCATTGCCACGCTTGAACCTAGGATCGCTCCTGAGGAATTCCATGGAGCCAATGCCATGATCATCAACTTCTTTGAGAACAGAGGGTGGAGGATCAACTACTCCTCTAGATGCGGTATGGGACCTGTCTTAATTCAGTTTACCACAGCATGCTCTTGTGACACTATAGTTAGCCATAGTCCGTTCCAGATTGGAGATACAGTACTTAGAGTAACTAGACAGGATTGTGGTATTAACTACAGAAGCATTACCTTCACTCATGATATCTGGATGCTGCTGATGAACTATCCTTTAGAATGCTGGGATGTACATGTTATTAGTAGAACATTAGCACCATATGGTCATTTTCTTATTTGGAACAAGGATACTAGGGATAAAACCAGAATTATTGTGAAGGTTAGAGTCATGAATGCACACACTCTCCCACTCAGTATTGTTGTTCTGCGTAACCTGGATGACATGGGCTGTTGAGATTCATGGACATGCCCAGCATATATCCTCTCCAGAGAGCTTATTGGGCAGCAGGGAGGAGATGAGGATCCTCTCCCCCCTAATGGAGGAAATCCACATCCCCTTCCCAATGTCCATGCAGGTTTTTGGCATGATGAAGTGCTTGGCAACATTCCTGTGGAACAAGTTGTGATCAATCCACATAATGAAGGTCTTGGTGCTCCATATGAGGATGTTCACATTGGTGTTGATCAACACAATAATATCAATGCTGCTGAGGGGGAACATGGTCTCACTAATTCCCAGCATGAACCTATTCCTACTGTCATTCATGGTGCAACTCAGGAGGAGGGTACTGATGGCAACATCATGGAAAATAATGTCCTCAACAATCCAGTGGGGAACAATGCCACAGCTATTGAAAACCAGGAGGCTGACAGCTTTATTCCTCTTGATAGCCCTATTTTCCCCCTCACAACAGTAACATGAATTACAATGAACATGTTGAATTTGCTCCAGAACAGGTTGCTGCTGAGGTTTATGAGGATATTGCTGCTCTGCAGGTCTGATTGGCAGTCTGGTATCTAATGCTCAGGATATCATCCCTAAATTGGGTGGTGCCAAAATCATCAATGCTAAATGCAACATTGTTGATGTGGAAGGCACCAATGGAACCAATAAGAGATGTTTTTTGCAAATTCAAACTGTTCATGAAGCTCCACAGAACACTAGCTCTACTAGCCTTGTTGAAATTTTAGAAGAAGAATATGCTGTTACTAGCAAGCAAAACAACATGGGAAACAAGAGAAAGAAAAGTACCATTGTTGATGAGGCACTCTGCAGGAGAAGTGATTGTTTGGCCAAAATCAACATGGGCTTTAAGGACAAAAAATCTACAACTGCTGCCAGCCAAAAGATACAGAGCACTAAGAAGTACACTGAAGGTGAGACCTCTACTGCACAGATGGACAGAGACTAAATTGCCATAAACTTGGGGCCCAAGTTTGACTCTATTGTGATAGACAAGAATGCCCCCCTCCCCCACCAATCCCAGTGCAAACCCTATAGGCCATTGGTGCTGGGGCCTGCAAGATGCCACTTAAGGAGGTGTCTGCCTGTGCTCTGAACTATGATAGTTCTGATGATTACAGCATCTTCAGGGCATCTGGTGATAGATGATCACCTTAAATGTCATCTTTTTATGTTTTCTCTCAGTTTGAATTATGCTATGTTTCCCTTATTATGGTATGTGTACCTGCGTGCACCATGGTTCACATTGCTTTGTAATAATGGTGCTACCGAAAACTTAGGGGTCACTTGTAACGCCCCGGATTCGATGCGCCAGGTGTCCGCCAGTTTTTCATCGTCATTGCCATGGCATTTGCTTGCGTGTTGCATTTTATCATGTCATCATATGCATTGGATCTGCATGTTTTCCAAAACTTGCATCCGTTCGGGTTCCGCCGGTTCTCGGCATTGTCCGTTCTGAGCACAGCCACACTCGCACGCGCCCGCGGCACCTCCGAAATATTATTTTATTAGTGGCATAAAAATGTTCTCGGAATGGGATGAAAGTTGGCGTGCGGTCTTATTATAGTGTAGACAGGCCGCCTGTCAAGTCTCGTCGCATTCGGAGTTCGTTTGACTGCCCAACCGTTAAACTTATAGCAGTACCGTTATCGGTACCTTCGTCGGACGTTTTCGGTATCCGGAAACAGTTGCCGGGCTGCACTCCTTCCCTCTCATCTCAGGCCAACCTCCTCTTCACAGCCCACAAGGCCCAACCTACCCCTCCTCTCCGCCGGTGCCGTCCAATCGAGATCGGAGGGTTCAAAAACCACTGAAACCCCCCAAACCCTAGCCACCTACCCTATATAAACACCCCTCCTTCCTAATTTGGACAACCCTAACCCCCCTAATCTCTCCCCTCCTCATTTTCAGCGCCTCCTCCCACCTTGGGGGCCATGCCTCCGCCTTCCCCCTCCAGATCCGGCGCCGGCCACCTCTTCTCCGCCACTTGGCAGCGCCCCATTGGCCAGCCGCCGCCGCGCAACCGCCCTCGCCCTACCGCCGAGCGCCACCTGTCCGCCTCCCGCTCTCCAGCTGTCGCGGCCCGCTAGGCCCGCGAGGAGCCCACCCTGGGCTGAAACGGGCCCAAGCCGCTGCCCTCGCTCCCGCAACCGCTCGAGGGGAGGAGCCCCTCGATCCAGAGCTTCCGCCGCCGGTCGCCCCGCCCCGCCAGCAACCAGCGCCGCCTGCCGACTCCAGCGCCGACCCCGCCGCCTCGAACCATCGTCGCCTGGCTACCTCCTGCTCACCCCGGTTCGTCGCGCCGCCGCTTGGAAGTCGCCGGATCTCGCCGCCCGGATTTCCTCGCCGTCGCCCGACCGCAGCGCCGCCTCGGCCCCTTCGCCTGGAGCTCGCCACCGGATCCGGCCGCCGGTGTGCGTCCCCGCCTCCATCGAACTCCTTCGGCGACCCCGCGCCTCGCCGGAGCTCCATCGGAGGTGCTCCATCGCCGCCGCCGGCCTCCTGCTCGTCGGGATCGAGCAGGGCGCTCTCCCTCGCCCTCCTGGGCCATGTGGGCCCCGGCCCAGCAGCGCCAGGCCGCCAGCCCAGCGCCCCGGCCTGCCAACCCTCTCCCCCGACCTGGGCCAAGCCCAGTGGTGAGCCGCCTAAATCCCTCCCTGCGCACATGTTACTATTTGACGCTCGTCTTGTTTTTTATGAAAATCGGCTGTCCCGGAAAAATCTTGCATTATATTGCCCTGTTCACGGCATCATAACTCTGTGCATACTGCTCCGTTTCGTGCGTGTAATATATCAACATGTTCATCATGAGATGCTCTACATTTCATTCCATTGTGTCATGTTTTTTGAGTCCATCTTGATACCCTAATCATCGTTGCAAGAGTGCTATATGATGTTAACCTGCTGAAACTGTTATAACTTGGTGATTCGTCATTTTTGTTGCATTTTGTGTGTGCATCTTATGAGCTTGATGTCTACATGTGTTTTGTACTATGCCTTGCCATATTTACTAATCTATGTATTTTTGTGAGTCTTGTACTGAGTGCATCAAGCTTGTTAAGTACGGTACTTGCTGCGACTGTTTTGCTAGGCTGTTTCTGTTATATTTTGTTGTGATGTAAACCTACTGCTACAAGTCATTCTATGCATAATCTGGAGATGTTCACTAAGTATGTTTTGTTATACATGTTATGATATATCCATCCATGCCCCTGGTTGCATTTATAGCTTCCTGTAGATTGTTGTTATCATGCTCCAAAGTTGCTAAATAATGTTGCTGTCAGCCTGTTAACATTAAGTTCAGTTTTGCCATGTGTTTTTCTAGTGATCCATGCACCCTATGAACTTGTTATTCCCATGCTTAGCTTCATAAACATGTCTTATTACTGTTGGTTGCCTTGTCATGCCATGTAATGCTCTGTGGTGAGTGGTAAAAGCTCACCAACATGCCTACTAATTGTTGTTCCTGCCATGTTCGAATCTGTCATTTTATTTGCCATGTTTACATGGGTGCCATCATATCTTCTGTTCCTTTTTGGCTCATGGTCGGTAAAGGACCTCTGTTCTATGCATTCAGTAGATTCATGCCATGCCTTTGTTTGCCATGTTAAGTTCCTGTAACATGTTTTTTGATAGCTCTAAACATTGCAACCTGATGTTATTTCTGCTAAATCTGAAACTGTTATTATATGCAATCTTGCCATGTGTTTTTGAGTATGTTCTAGTGATTTCTGGAGATAGCTCAGTGTTCCTGTTTTGTTATGATTTACCTGTACATCATGCCCATGCCTTTTGTTTTTATGTTGAGGTGCTATAAAATATTATTTTGATGCTTGCAATATGCCTAGTTGCTGTTTTGGACAGATTGATGTTATACCTTGTTTGGTGTGTGTGTGTGTTGAACCGTTGCTCCGTTTTGAGTGTGCTCTATATGAAACTTGCTTAGAATTGCATGTAGTTTCATATTACCTTGTTGCATCCATGTTTTGGTGTGTTTTCTTGATGTTTGAATGCATTTTCCATCAATGCCATGTTTAACTTGTTTTGCTCATATCTTCTAGGCCGTAGCTCCGAATTAAATGAACTTTATATGTAACTTGACTAGAATCTCGTGTAGATCATCTTGGTGCATCTTAACTTTCTGTTTAATAACTTGAACATAAAATTTATTCAGATCTGGACCAATTTCGAAATTTGCATATGAGGACTTACCGGGATTGTTATATGTTGTTTCCGGCCTCATTTAAACTTGTCTTGATGTGTTGCTCTTGTTTGCATCATCTCTTTCCATGAGTAGCTTCATGTAGTCGTGTCTTGCATTATACTTGGTTGAGCATCATGCCTTGTTCATGTGTGGTGTGTTTACCATGTTGTGTGCTTCTTCTCGATAGTTCCCGTTTCATTGCGATCGTGAGGATTCATTTGTCTATGCTTGGTTCGTCTTCGTGGCTTCGTCTTCTTCATGGACTCGTTCTTCTTCGTAGCGGGATTTTAGGCAAGATGACCGCTACCCTGGATCTCACTACTATCATTGCTATGCTAGTTGCTTCGTTCTATAGCTATGCTGCGCTACCTATCACTTGTTCTTCAAGCCTTCCCAAATTGCCATGTCTAACCTTTTCACCCTTCCTAGCAAACCATTGCTTAGCTATGTTACCGCTTTGCTCAGCCCCTCTTATAGCGTTGTTAGTTGCAGGTGAAGTTGAAGATTGCTCCATGGTGGACAGGATTATGTTGGGATATCACAATATCTCTTATTTAATTAATGCATCTATATACTTGGTAAAGGGTGGAAGACTCGGCCTTATGCGTGGTGTTTTGTTCCACTCTTGCCTCCCTAGTTTCCGTCATACCGGTGTTATGTTCCCGGATTTTGCGTTCCTTACGCGGTTGGGTGATTTATGGGACCCCCTCGACAGTTTGATTTGAATAAAACTCCTCCAGCAAGGCCCAACCTTGGTTTTACCATTTGCCTCACCTAGCCCTTTTTCCCTTGGGTTTCCGGAGCCCGAGGGTCATCTTTATTTTAGCCCCCCCCCCCGGGCCAATGCTTGTCTAAGTGTTGGTCCGAACCGAGTAGACCGTGGGGCCCCCTCGGGGAAACTCGAGGTCTGGTTTTACTCGTAGGATGTCTCATCCGGTGTTGCCCTGAGAACGAGATATGTGCAGCTCCTATCGGGATTGTCGGCGCATCGGGCGGCTTTGCTGGTCTTGTTTTACCATTGTTGAAATGTCTTGTAAACCGGGATTCCGAGTCTAATCGGGTCTTCCTGGGAGAAGGAATATGCTTCGTTGACCGCGAGAGCTTATCATGGGCTAAGTTGGGACACCCCTGCAGGGTATAAACTTTCGAAAGACGTGCCCGCGATTATGGGCAGATGGGAATTTGTTAATGTCCGGTTGTAGATAACTTGACACCAGATCCGAATTAAAACGCATCAACCGTGTGTGTAGCCATGATGGTCTCTTTTCGGCGGAGTCCGGGAAGTGAACACGGTTTTGGGTTATGTCTGACGTAAGCAGGAGTTCAGGATCACTTCTTGATCATTACTAATTGACGACCGTTCCATTTGCTCTCTTCTCGCTCTTATTTGCGTATGTTAGCCACCATACATGCTTAGTCGCTGCTGCAACCTCACCACTTTACCCCTTCATTTCCCGTTAAGCTTTGCTAGTCTTGATACCCATGGGAATGGGATTGCTGAGTCCTCGTGGCTCACAGATTACTACAACAACAGTTGCAGGTACAGGTTGTGCGATGATCTTGACGCGAGAGCGATGTTACTTGTTTTGGAGTTCTTCTTCTGCTTCTTCTTCGATCAGGGGATAGGTTCCAGGTCGGCAGCCTGGGATAGCAGGGTGGATGTCGTTTGAGTTTCTGTTTGTGTTTCGTCCGGAGTCGGATGATGCTCTTATGTGTTGTATTGTTGTATTCGTGTGGCATTGTATGCCTTATGTATGTATCCCTATCTATTATGTAATGTTGATGTAATGATATCCACCTTGCAAAAGCGTATCAATATGCGGTTCTATCCTTGGTGGGACCTTCGAGTCTCTTTAGGATAGTATCGCATATTGGGCGTGACATCACTATTGGACAAGTTGTTATGTTGTTATGGTTCTCAATGCAGTTTATTTGCTATGATCTGAGAGTTCAGTTTGCTCCTAGCCAAGATACCTCACATGATGTTCTTCCCAAAAGTTTTTACCTTCCATGCCTCATATCATGCTATGACATATATGAGATTAGAATATTCAAATCAATTTATAATGAATAGAAGCTGGAATGTACTTTGCTGGAATGTGAAAGGTATTAATTCTCAAGAAAGATGGGATGACATTAGACTGAAAATTGAGGAAAGTGCTTGTAGCATTATAGCACTTCAGGAAACAAAAAAGAGATGATTTTGATATTTCATATATCAAAAAATTCTGCCCTAAGAGGTTTAACAAATTCCTACATGTCCCTTCAACAGGAAATTCAGGAGGTATCATAACAATATGGAATGGCGGTCATTTCTCTGGTAAGCTAATGTCATAGAGTTACTTTCAGATTACTGTGGAATTCACATCCACCATGGATAACTCCATTTGGCAGCTTACCAATATCTATGGGCCCTAATTCTGTTGCAGGCAAAAATGAATTTACACAGTGGCTTACCAACCTGGATATTAGCTCTTATAAATACTAGATGTTCCTTGGTGATTTCAACTTCATTAGAGGACCAGAAAATAGGAACAAGGCAGGAGGAGACCATAACAATATGATGATTTTCAACAACATTATTATCAATCATGATCTGGTTGAAATCCCTTTAAAAGGAAGAGCATTCACATGGAGTAATATGCAGGACTCACCTCTCCTGGAAAAGCTTGACTGGATTTTCACCAGCTCTGAATGGACAACTGATCACCCAAACACTATGGCTTTTCCTCTGGCTAAAATTTCATCAGATCATGTACCTATTAAGTTACAAATTGATAGCAAAATCCCCAAAAGTCAACTTTTCAGGTTTGAGGAATTCTGGACTCAATTTGAGGGGTTTATTGAAACTGTGGAAAATCACTGGAAGAACAACACTTTCTTCACATATTCTGCTAAGAATATAGTGGCTAAGTTCAAATCTACCAGAAAAGGTCTCAAAGTTTGGAGCAAGAAAATCTCACAACTAAGCAAAACTATTGAGCACTGTTGTTTCTATGTTAAACTGCTGGATGGTGTGGAAGATCAAAGACTTCTGACTAGGGTTGACAGTAACTTTAGGAAGGCCTTGATCAAGCATACTAATAAACTTCTTGAAGCTAAAATAAAATACTGGAGAATCAGAGCTAACATTAGATGGGAAAATCTTGGAGATGAGAATACAAATTTTTTTCATGCTATTGCTACTCAAGTTTTCAGACATAACTACATTTCCTATATCAAGTCTTCTGATAACATTGAAGTACATGAACATGAACAGAAAGCTGCCATTCTATGGCAATCCTTCAAAGATAGAATTGGCAAAACAGAAGATATTGTGCAGCTTTTTGATATCCAAGACTTGGCTCTACAAGAGATTGATGACAACATAACAAACCCTTGCAAAATTGAGGAAATTGACAATGTCATTAAATGCATGCCAAATGACAAATCTCTAGGGCCTGATGGTTTAATGGTCTCTTCATGAAAAAATGTTGGCACATTATTAAGGAATGTTTTTATAGTTTGTTAAGGACTTTCAAGATGAAAAGGTCAATCTGGAGCCCATCAATAGTGCCTTCATCTCTCTCATTCCTAAAAATGACAATCCAGAGACACCTAATGATTTTAGGCCTATCTCCCTGGTTAGCATGCCTGCAAAAATCATAAATAAACTTTTGGCCAACAGAGCTCAGCAGAACATCCTATCTGTCATCAGTAAAAACCAATATGGTTTCATTAAAGGAAGACATATCCAGGACTGCTTGGCATGGAGTTTTGAGTATATACACATGTGCCACAAATCTAAAAATCAAGCTATAATTTTCAAGATTGATTTTGAAAAGGCTTTTGACAAAGTGGATCACCATGCAATTTACTTCATGATGAAACATCTTGGTTTCTGTGATAAATGGATTAGATGGACCAAAATGTTACTCAGCACTGCCACATCATCTCTTATCCTTAATGATATACCTGGTAAATTTATTAAATGTAGAAGAGGTGTAAGACAAGGTGATCCATATTCTCCTCTCCTATATGTGATGGTTGCAGAACTATTGCAAATCCTGGTGAACAAAGCATGGCAGCGAGGAGAGATTAATCTACCTGTTGAATATCCTGGGGCTAAAAGATATCCTGTCATCCAATATGCTAATGATACACTAATTATTATGCCTGCGACCCTGCACAGTTGATTAAAATGAGAGAGATTCTAGAGATCTTTTCATCATTTACTGGTCTTAAGGTAAATTATAGCAAATCATCAATTGTCCCCATCAACATCAGTGAAACAATTGCTCGTGACCTGGCAAATATCATAGGATGCAAGAAAGAAAATATGCCATTTACATATTTGGGTCTCCCAATGGGATCTACCAGACCTAAAGTTGATGATCTCATGCCCATGGTATCAAGACTTGATAAAAGATTATCTGGCATAGCAGGCATGATGACTTATTCTGGAAGATTGGTTCATCTGAAAGCAATTGTTGCTGCACTTCCTATTTTTGCTATGTGCTCCATCAGAGTTCCTTTCACAATTTTTGATCATTTTGAAAAATCAGGAAGGAGTTTCCTTTGGTATGGTAATGAAATAAACAAGCAGGGTAAATGCTTGGTAAATTGGGAAACAATATGTCTCCCAAAAAAATCTAGAGGTTTAGGAGTTCTTGATCTCAGAAAGCAAACATAACCTTATTAGTCAAATTCCTATATAATTTTTTTAATAATCAGGATATACCATGGGTTGAAATGATATGGGACACATACTACTCTAATGGCTCTGTTCCCACCTACCCAACCAGAGTAGGATCATTCTGGTGGAGGGATTGTTGTGCTATCCTAGATGATTTTAAAGAAATGGCAATCTGCAAACCTTCTAAAGGTAACACTGTTCTGTTATGGAAGGATATCTGGCAACAAGATTCTCTAATTAACATCTTTCCTCAGCTCCATTCTTTTGCAAAGAATGAGAACATCACAATTGCCAATGCAATAGATTCTACTGATAATGATTTCTACAACATGTTTCACCTGCCAATGTCATCGATTGCAGTGCAGCAAAGTCAAGTTCTGTTCAACATATTGAGAAGTATCACCAACAGAGACTATAATGACTCATGGCAGTTCAAGTGCAAATCTAAGCACTACTCCAATAAAAAAATATCTTCATCTTATTGGAAACCCTCCTGAAGCTCCTAAACCTTTCCAATGGATTTGGAAATCATGTTGTCTGCCAAAGCAAAAATTCTTTTTCTGGTTATTGCTACTGGATAGACTAAATACCAGAGATATGTTGATGAGGAAAAATTTCTACATTGAACATAGTTGTTGTGTCCTATGTGAAGAGGAACCCAATGAATATCTAAACCATCTTTTCTTCAGCTGTGATTTCAGTCAAAATGTTTGGTTGAATTTGAACATGGAGTGGAACACTGATTTGAATATCGATGAAATGATAATAGAAGCCAAAAACAGAACCAAACTAATAGGGTTTGAGGAATGCATTATGGCAGCATGTTGGAGCATTTGGAAGCACAGAAGTGCTATCATCTTTGACAACAAGACCAAAGACATTGCATACTGTATATCTTGTTTCAAGGAGCACATCAACACTATCATTAAGCAGGCAAAACCTAGCATTAAAGAGGGAATGCTAGCTTGGTTAGACACATTGTAATTTTTTCATCTTTACACTCCTGGATGTGTTTGTGTATAACCATCTGTAATTGCCCCATCAATTAATAGAAAATGAGTTACAGTGGGGGTCTTCCCCACTGTGTTTCCTCAAAAAAAAGTGCAGAGGTTTGCAGGACAGTAGCAAATTTCCCTCAAGTGGATGAGCTAAGGTTTATCAATCCATGGGAGGCGTAGGATGAAGATGGTCTCTCTCAGACAACCCTGCAACCAAATAACAAAGAGTCTCTTGTGTCCCCAACACACCCAATACAATGGTAAATTGTATAGGTGCACTAGTTCGGCGAAGAGATGGTGATATAAAACATCAAGGTAACTAATGATAAAAGTGAGCGTAAATGGTATTGCAATGATAGGAAAAAAAGGCATAGGGTTCATACATTCACTAGTGGAAGTTATCTCAACAATAATAACATAGATAGATCATATAACAATCCCTCAGTATGCAACAAAGAGTCACTCCAAAGCCACTAATAGCGGAGAACAAACGAAGAGATTATGGTAGGGTACGAAACCACCTCAAAGTTATTCTTTCGGATCGATCTATTGAAGAGTTCGTACTAGAATAACACCTTAAGACACAAATCAACCAAAACCCTAATGTCACCTAGATACTGCATTGTCACCACAAGTATCTTTGGGCATGATTATATGATATGCATCACACAATCTCAGATTCATCTATCCAACCAACACAAAGTACTTCAAAGAGTGCCCCAAAGTTTCTACCGGGGAGTCAAGATGAAAATATGTGCCAACCCCTATGCATAGGTTCATGGGCGGAACCCGCAAGTTGATCACCAAAACATACATCAAGTGGCACGTGATATCCCATTGTCACCACAGATAAGCACGGCAAGACATACATCAAGTGTTGTCAAATCCTTAAAGACTCAATCCGATATGATAACTTCAAAGGGAAAACTCAATTCATCACAAGAGAGTAGAGGGGGAGAAACATCATAAGATCCAACTATAATAGCAAAGCTCACGATACATCAAGATCATGCCATAGAGAGAACACGAGAGAGAGAGAGCTCAAACACATAGCTACTGGTACATACCCTCAGCCCCGAGGGTGAACTACTCCCTCCTTGTCACGGAGAGCGCCGGGATGATGAAGATGGCCATCGGTGATGGGTTCCCCCTCCGGCAGGGTGCCGGAAGAGGCTCCTGAGAGGTTTTTGGTGGCTATAGAGGCTTGCAGCGGCGGAACTCCCGATCTATCTTTGTCTTCGATGTTTTTAGGGTATATGGGAATATATAGGCGAAAGATGTCGGTTGGGAGAGCCTTGAGGGGCCCACAAGAGTGGAGGTGTAGGATCGAAAGTATGTCTAAAGGGGGGGTGATTAGACTACTTGACCAAATAAAAACTTATCCTTTTCCCAATTGTAGTGTTTGGCAGATTTTAGCTATCTTAGCACAAGTCAAGCAATCTTAACACAATTCAAGCAAGCATGCAAAGAGTATATGAGCAGCGGAAAGTAAAGCATGCAACTTGCAAGAATGTAAAGGGAAGGGTTTGGAGAATTCAAACGCAATTTGGAGACACGGTGATTTTTGAGCCGTGGTTCCGATAGGTGGTGCTATCATACATCCACGTTGATGGAGACTTCAACCCACAAAGGGTAACGGTTGCGCAAGTCCACGAAGGGCTCCACCCACGAAGGGTCCACGAAGAAGCAACCTTGTCTATCCCACCAGGGCCGTCTCCCACGAAGGACTTGCCTCACTAGCGGTAGATCTTCACGAAGTAGGCGATCTCCTTGCCCTTACAAACTCCTTGGTTCAACTCCACAATCTTGTTGGAGGCTCCCAAGTGACACCTAGCCAATCTAGGAGACACCACTCTCCAAGAAGTAACAAATGGTGTGTAGATGATGAACTCCTTGCTCTTGTGCTTCAAATGATAGTCTCCCCAACACTCAACTCTCTCTCACGGGATTTGGATTTGGTGGAAAGAAGATTTGAGTGGAAAGCAACTTGGGGAAGGCTAGAGATCAAGATTCATATGGTAGGAATGGAATATCTTGGCCTCGACACATGAGTAGGTGGTTCCTTCTCAGAAACAGCAAGTTGGAAGTGTAGGTTTGTTCTGATGGCTCTCTCCACGAATGAAGAGGAGGTGGAGGGGTATATATAGCCTCCACAAAAAATCTAACCGTTACACACAACTTGCCAAACTCGGTGGGACCGAATTGATAAACTTGGTCAGACCGATTTAGCAAATCTAGTGACCGTTAGGATTTTTGGTGGGACCGACATGCAACTCAGTAGGACCGACATGGTTAGGGTTAGGGCATAACGTAATCTCGGTGATACCAATTACACAAACTCGGTGAGACCGATTTTGGTAATAAGCTAACTAGAGAGTTGGTCATGTAAACTCGGTGGGACCGGTACGCTCATTTCGGTGGGACCGAAATGTTATGAAAAGGAAACAGGGAGTTTACATTGCAATCTCGGTGGGACCGATCGCTCATCTCGGTGGTATCGAAATGTTATGAAGGGAAACAGAGAGATTACAACCCCATCTCGGTGAGACCGAGATCCCTATCGGTGAGACCGATTTGCCTAGGGTTTGTGGCAGTGGCTATGACATCTGAACTCGGTGGCGCCGGGTAGAAAGAATCGGTGGGGCCAAGTTTGACTATTGGTTTAGGTCATATGTGGATATGAGAAAGTAGTTGAGGGTTTTGGAGCATATCACTAAGAACTGTGGAGCAAGAAACTCATTAAGCAACACCTCATCCCTCCTGATAGTATTGGCTTTTCCTATAGACTCAATGTGATCTTGGATCACTAAAATATAAATGTAGAGTCTTGAGCTTTTGAGCTTGAGCCAATCCTTTTCTCCTTAGCATTTTGAGGGATCCACTTTTCTCATCCATGCCATGCCATTCATTGAGCTTTTCCTAAAATATTCATCTTGGAATGATGTTAGCTCAATGAGCTATATGTTGTTAGGAATTACCAAAACCACCTAGGGATAGTTGCACTTTCAATCTCCCCCTTTTTGGTAATTGATGACAACATATAGATCAAAGCTTCGACAAATGATAAAAAGAGTGAAAAACATAGTCGCTTTGAGAAGTATGTGATAATCAAGAGCTCCCCCTAAATTTGTGCATAGTTTAAGATTTGCTTTGGACTGCAAATGCACAAGGAGTTAGGCTCATGGGTAACTCTTCCATGTCACATACATCTGGGTGGAGCGCTCAAAATGATAATAACTGAATACATGCACTCATCACCAAGCAAAGTGAATGATCATATAGAGATAAACGAGATAATGTCATCCAACAAGCATAAATGTAGCATAAGTTTAAACACATGATCATCAAGTATCACACAAACATAGAGTATCTCAAACAAGCAAATAAAGTTCAACCACCAAAGCAAGAGAGAATAAAAAGCAACACTCTCTCTCGAAGCCTATGATCTATACATTTTTCTCCCCCTTTGGCAACAAGTTACCAAAAAGTTCATAGAAAATGCATAGCACTAGACCGACTCTCAGGCTTGATCTTCAGGTGGTGGTGTAGAGATGGCTCCTTGGACGAAGACTTCAGTAGATATAGATGGAGCTGGAGGGGTGGGTGCTGGAGCTGGTTGCACTGGAGCTGTAGGAGCTGTAGCTGGTGCAGATGAAGTGGCTCTGGTGTTTGTCACTAGCACTGCAGCTGATCTCTGAGCTCTAGGCACTCTGGCAAATGCATCAGTGGTTGTCTTGCCCTGCCTCTCCTGCATATCATCCTGAAGCTGCTCAACAACAGACTGGATCTCAGTTACCTTCACATCCAAGTTATAGAACTTCTACTCCATGATCCTCTCTAGGCTCTCCTGGTTTTGAGTTAAGGTGGCCAGCCCTTTCTCAATCCTCAGAGTGGATGCAATCAAGTAGCCTAGTTGATCCTGTTTGCTCTTCAGAAAGTGCTGAGATGCCTCTTCCATTGTTGGCATCTTGGTAGCCTTCTCTGTCCTTGCCTTCTCCTTCTTGGCTTGAGCATGCACAAAAGATGGCTCATCTTCATTCATAACCACTTGGTTATCCTCAAAGTCTGGATAGATAGCAAAATGTTCCTTGTCCAGCAAGTATGTGCATGTGCCCATCTTGGAGTTTATCAGCTCCTGGATCTGTGGGGCATACCCACAACTTCTTTTCTGGTCAGCTGTTGTCCTCTTGATAGTCTCAACAATGAGGCTCGTGACCATGAATTTCTGTGGCACATCAAACAAGTGTAGCAAGTTTACTGCATGGCCTCTGATCATGTTGTCGTCACCTGACTTGGGCAAGAGAGTGTGCCTGAGGATCTAGTTGATAGTTGGCAGTCCTGACAGAAGATAGTGTACAGATCCAAACTTATGTGTCTCAACAGCAGCATCTGGGATCTCTTTGTACATATGTGCCATAGTGTTGTGATCCATCTTCTTCTTGGCATAGACATCCAAGTCATCTTCCTTCTCCTTAGGTGCATTGATCAGATTGGCCCATTCCTCAATAGTTGATTGGTACCTTGTACCTTCAGACATCCACACTATCCTGCCATATGGATAGAAGTGTGCTGCGGAGTAGAATTGCATAATGAGCCCATCATTCCACTTTGTGAGCTTGTGCCCAACAAAGTCTGCAACTCCACAAGCACTGAAACTATCATACACTCCAGGATAGTGTTCCTCATTTTCCTTCATGTAGGTCCAGTCCACCCACCTCATGTCACAAACTATAGGCTTCTTGTCCAACAATACTGTCTCATAGAAATCCTGTTGTTCCTTAGTATGGAACCTATAGTCAACAACAGTCCTTCTCCTGGTAGCATAGGGATCAAACAACCTCCACTATCTGAGTCATGCATCCTTCCTCAGCTTCATGTTCTCAGCCACAGGGTGAGCATCATTGTGATCTGGAATCTTTAGCTTCAACTTTCTCAGAACATGCTCTTCATCTTCTTCTTCTTCGTCAGAGTCTATCCTCATAGAGGGATTGCCAAGTAGTGGTTCTGACTCTCTTCTTCTTTTTGTCATGACCAGCAGCTTCATCTTCTAAATCAATAGTAAACTCCATGGTTTCTCCAGTGGCAACCTTCCTGGATTTGGAAGTGGGTATCCTTCTTGCAGGTGCCTTTTACTGCACTACTGGCTTAGTGGCTGCAGCTGATCCATATTCTTTCTTGACAACCTTCTTCTTGGAAGTGGCCTCATCCTCTACTGCCACATAGTCTTCATCGTCAGATTCTGAGGTTTTCTTCTTTCTTGTTCTGGTGGCAGCTTTAGGTAAGTTGCTTGGGGTGCTCCTGCTGCCCTGATCAGAGGTACTAGAGGGACTAGCGCCCTCACTCATCTGAACCTGCTCCTCTTCCCTGTTCTGGCTGTCACTTTGATCAGACATGTTGCAAACACTGACTGCTGACCCTGTGAATAGATGTAGATGAGATAGAGTGGATGAGCATCACAAAATACAGATGTTTTTGCAAAATAATGAGTCAAAAACTTAGTTTTAGTTTTCCACAGAAAGCATTTCGGATCAACTGATTTGCAAACTCGGTGATACCGAAGCAGCTTTTGGAACCTAAACTAGTGAACTCGGTCAGACCGAGTCACAGTTCGGTGGCACCGAGACTGCTAGGGTTTCACAAAGTCCTGAACTCGGTCACACCGATTTGCAACTCTCGGTCAGACCGAGAATCACTTGTGCAATGGCCTTAGCCGAATCGGTGGAACCGAGTTCTGCAACTGGGTGGGTCTGAGATGGTTTCGGCGGAAACCTAACCCTAAATTTTCAATTCATTACTAAACTATGGATTGTTTTGACTGGATAGAGTAGTTTCAATCGTGGCAAGAATCATGATGAACACAATGTGCTAGGAATTAGACGGGGATAGCACTGTCATCGAGTCCATACCCTAGCTTGGCGATGAAGTCTCTACGGCGGCAACGGCGGGGGTGAATTCTGTTGACGGCAGCGGAGACCAGTGACTGGAGGCGGCTGGCGACGAGGAAGACGATCCGGAGACCCTAGAGGCAGATCAAGCTATGCGCGGGCGAAGGGGTTTGGAGAAAGTTTCCAAATTTTTGCCCGTGAGTATATATAGCCCGACCTTGTCGGTGTGACCAAGTGGAACAACTCGGTGGCACCGAGATGCATAACTGTATACAGTTACAGGAACTCGGTGTGACCGAAAATTTCAAATCGGTTGCACCGTGATTGAAAACCTAGATCGACTTCGTGATCTCAGTATGACCGGAATGGAGGAATCGGTCAGACCAAAATGCACGAAGAAGTTTTGGAAGTTTAAGTCTATGACGAATCGGGGACTCCGAGTGCTCCTCACACAGAGTGGTTCGAATCTGACTTGATCAAATTTTGTGATGTAGCATGAATAGAGTTTGATACGAGAAAAGCATAGATAGCTAGAGAAGGTTCTTAGGCATTCTTGTTCATCCACTTGGCAAAAGAAAAAGAAACCAATCAATCAAAGAAATAAGTGGATGTCCTCGAATGAGTAAAATATGCAACCAACATGCTCACACAATAAAATGGCAAATGAAATATGTGGCAAAGCATGCACAACCAATTCTAGCATCTATCAAACAATTGGCGATGACTAGGTCATCTATATATGAGTATATTGACTTAGGAGTCAAATGATAACATTTGATCATAGGTCATACTCATCGTTTAAGCTCAAGTGGGGTTACCACTTTTACATAATGCATTGATGTGTTCACACCATTAGAGTTGCTTTGACTCAATTATTAGAGTTAAGCTCCCCCTAGATGTGAGATCCCCCCTTAGAGGGATAAACTAACCTTGGGTTTTGTCGATGATGTCTTCATGTAGGTGTTGAAGATGTGGATGCTCAATGTCGATGTAGATCATTTGGAGCAATCCCTTGGAGTGTGTTGCACTTTCAATAACTACACGGGTTAGTCCCACAAGGAACAAACAAGGATATCCATAGACATAGAGTGATGCACACACAAGATGATGTCTATGAAAGCATTAGATTAACTTGTCCCTTGTCTTACCAACAAGAGGGTTTGTGACTCCTTGAACTAGTGCAAGATGTGGAAGTTGATTACACTTGTTGTTGCCAAAATGATATGAGTGAAATATGTTGGCGGAGTCACCCTCAAGAACTCTCTAGCTCTTCTTCTTCGGGATCCACATCATCTTGATGGGAATCCTTGAAGTTGTAGTTGTACTTGATGAAGTAGAACTTGACGTAGTCTTGGGAAGCCACTTGACCAAGGCCATAGGAGCTTCTTCAAATGCATCAATATCCTCTTGAAGCTTGTCCTTGCCTTTTTGCTTATGGTCTTGTGGTGGAAGATCATCTTGAGCTTGTGTCCCCTTGAAGGAAGTAGGATCATACTTCTCTTGTTGAGGAACAAACTTCGTCTTGGGATATTGATCTTCTCCCCACTCAACTCCATTGGCATTGAACTTTCGTTCAAAACCAACACCTTGGTTCTTCCGGTGCCTTCCTTGCTTGCGTACAATTTCCTCAAATTGCTTACTCCCGGCAAGGCTCTTGTAAACACCTTTCTCTATAATTCCCTTCAATAAGCTATTTTCTTGCTCAAGTGTAACTTGGCTAAGAGAATCATTAGTGGAATCAAGAGAACTACTAGAAGCAACAACATTGGATTTAGCATGATTATTGTTACTACTAGAGGAAGAATCCTTCTTGTTCTTGTTAGTGGACTTGACTTGAGGCATGTAAGTGGATAAGAGTAAACGCTTGGCAATGTAAGAAGAACTTTTCTTACGGAGATAATCATTGATTGCCTTTAAGAACTCATGCTCTTGCGGAAGGTTGAGCTTTTCAAAGCGTAACTTCTCATGAGTCCTTAAAAGTTCTCGATGATCTTCTAAGATAGTTTCATGAGCTAACTTAAGAGTGTTTAGTTCTTTAGTTAGAAGCTCAATCTTCTCCTTATCATTGTCATTCATTTTATCTTGATTAGCATGATTAATTGACGTTTCATCATAGTATTCATCACTAGAGTTGTCAACAAGTAAATCATCATCACCTAGCAAGTCATCTTCATCACTATTGAAATCAACATACTCGGGGTGTGTTACCTTTGGGCCTTTAGCCATGAAGCATCTTCCAAGTCCTTCATTTGGTGAATCAAATATTTCGTAGGAGTTGGTTGACACAAGTGCTAGACCGGCAACACCTTCATCTTGAGTATATTCGGAGTCAGAGTGATAGCTTCTCTCGGAGTGATTGTCGGAGTCGGAGCCGGATACCCATTCACCAACATGAGCTTGATGTCTTCGTTTTGTGTAGCTCCTTGATGACTTGTCCTTCCTTTCCGAATCCTTGCTTCTCCGAGATGTTCTTCATTCATAACGATCATCTCTACTCCTCCTCTCTCTTGGTGGTGATTCTTCTTTTCTACTTCTCCTCTTGGGTGATTCTTCTCTTCTTTTGTGGGGTGCAGTACACTCATTGGAATAGTGTCCGGGTCTCCCACAATTGTAGCAATTGTGCTCTCGACTAGAAGATCTTTTGTCATTGTAGGACCTTGACTTGGAGCTTCTTTCTTTGCTTCTACTCTTGTAGAACTTGTTGTAGTTCTTTACCATTAAGCTCAATTCTTCATTGAAGGTTTGTTTCTCACTTGATGATGTGGGGGCTTCACATGAGGCTTTGTAAGAACCACTTGACTTGTTGTGAAGTTCCTCCTTATCCTTGAGTGACATATCATGAGCAAAAATTCTTCCAATGACTTCAGTTGGCTTGAGATCCTTGTAATTGGGCATCATTTGGATCAATGTGCACACGGTATCATATTTTCCGTCCAAAGCTCTTAGGATCTTCTTGATGATGAATTTATCGGTCATCTCTTCACTTCCTAAGCTGGCAATCTCATTTGTGATAAGAGCAAGCCTAGTGTACATTTCAGCGACACCTTCACCATCCTTCATTTTGAACTTGTCAAGTTGACTTTGAAGCACATCCAACTTGGATTCCTTGACGGAGTCGGTACCTTCATGCATATCAAGCAAAGTATCCCAAATTTCCTTTGCATTCTCAAGACGGCTGATTTTGTTGAATTCTTCGCGGCACAATCTGTTGAAGAGGATATCACAAGCTTGAGCATTGTATTGCAGCATCTTCAACTCTTCCGCACTAGCTTCACGGTTTGGTTCTCTCCCATCAAAGAATTCACCTTGCAAGCCAATACACACAATAGCCCAAACAGTGGGGTTATGTCCAAGAATATGCATTTTCATCTTATGCTTCCAACTAGCAAAATTAGTACCATCAAAGTAAGGACCTCTATGGTGATAATTTCCCTCGCTAGACGCCATACTCTCCTAGGTTGTGAAACCAAGGCTATGACCACCAAAAGCTATGGAAATCAAAGCAAATGGAGACCAAAGCTCTGATACCACTTATAGGATCGAAAGTATGTCTAAAGGGGGTGATTAGACTACTTGACCAAATAAAAACTTATCCTTTTCCCAATTTTAGTCTTTGGCAGATTTTAGCTATCTTAGCACAAGTCAAGCAATCTTAACACAATTCAAGCAAGCATGCAAAGAGTATATGAGCAGCGGAAAGTAAAGCATGCAAGTTGCAAGAATGTAAAGGGAAGGGTTTGGAGAATTCAAACGCAATTTGGAGACACGGTGATTTTTGAGCCGTGGTTCCGATAGGTGGTGCTATCGTACATCCACATTGATGGAGACTTCAACCCACGAAGGGTAACGGTTGCACGAGTCCACGGAGGGCTCCACCCATGAAGGGTCCATGAAGAAGCAACCTTGTCTATCCCACCATGGTCGTCGCCCACGAAGGACTTGCCACACTAGCGGTAGATCTTCACGAAGTAGGCGATATCCTTTCCCTTACAAACTCCTTGGTTCAGCTCCACAATCTTGTCGGAGGCTCCCAAGTGAAACCTAGCCAATCTAGGAGACACCACTCTCCAAGAAGTAACAAATGGTTTGTTGATGATGAACTCCTTGCTCTTGTGCTTCAAATGATAGTCTCCCCAACACTCAACTCTCTTACACAGGATTTGGATTTGGTGGAAAGAAGATTTGAGTGGAAAGCAACTTGTGGAAGGCTAGAGATCAAGATTCATATGGTAGGAATGGAATATCTTGGCCTCAACACATGAGTAGGTGGTTCCTTCTCAGAAACAGCAAGTTGGAAGTGTAGGTTTGTTCTGATGGCTCTCTCCACGAATGAAGAGGAGGTGGAGGGGTATATATAGCCTCCACACAAAATCTAACCGTTACACACAACTTGCCAAACTCAGTGGGACCGAATTGATAAACTCGGTCAGACCGATTTAGCAAATGTAGTGATCGTTAGGATTTTCGGTGGGACCGACATGCAACTCGGTAGGACCGATATGGTTAGGGTTAGGGCATAACGTAATCTCGGTGAGACCGATTACACAAACTCGGTGAGACCGATTTTGGTAATAAGCTAACCAGATAGTTGGTCAGGTAAACTCGGTGGGACCGGTTCGCTCATTTCGATGGGACCAAAATGTTACGAAAAGGAAACAGGGAGTTTACATTGCAATCTCCGTGGGACCGATCGCTCATCTCGGCGGTACCGAAACGTTACGAAGGGAAATAGAGAGATTACAACCCCATCTCGATGAGATCGAGATCCCTATCGGTGAGACCGATTTGCCTAGGGTTTGTGGCAGTGGCTATGACATCTGAACTCGGTGGCGCCGGGTAGAAAGAATCGGTGGGGCCAAGTTTGACTATTGGTTTAGGTCATATGTGGATATGAGAAAGTAGTTGAGGGTTTTGGAGCATATCACTAAGAACTGTGGAGCAAGAAACTCATTAAGCAACACCTCATCCCTCCTGATAGTATTGGCTTTTCCTATAGACTCAATGTGATCTTGGATCACTAAAATATAAATGTAGAGTCTTGAGCTTTTGAGCTTGAGCCAATCCTTTTCTCCTTAGCATTTTGAGGGATCCACTTTTCTCATCCATGCCATGCCATTCATTGAGCTTTTCCTAAAATATTCATCTTGGAATGATGTTAGCTCAATGAGCTATATGTTGTTAGGAATTACCAAAACCACCTAGGGATAGTTGCACTTTCAGGAGGGTGCGTCCAGGGGGGTGGGCACGCCCCCCTATCTTGTGGCTTCCTCGATGCTTCCCCGGCTTGCACTCCAAGTTTCTTGGATCACGTTCATTCCAAAAATCACGCTGCCGAAGGTTTCATTCCGTTTGGACTCCGTTTGATATTCCTTTTCTTCGAAATACTGAAACAGGTAATAAAACAGCACTATGGGTTGGGCCTCCGGTTAGTAGGTTAGTCCCAAAAGTAATATAAAAGTGTATAATAAAACCCATAATCATTCAAAACAGATAATAAAATAGCATGAATGCTTCATAAATTATAGATACGTTGGAGACGTATCAACATCCCCAAGCTTAATTCCTGCTCGTCCTCAAGTAGGTAAATGATAAAAGAAAGAATTTGTGATGTGTGAATGCTAGAAGGTGCACAAGTTTGATCAATGATAATTTCAATCACCTTTTCTAGCATAATTATATGTCATAACAGTAGTTCATCTCATAAAAGTTCTCACGATCTAGTAACAAACTATTCACATGTTAAAGCATAGACCATAAAATTTCTTGAAAACTAAACTTCATTCTTAGTCATCAAACAATTGCAATTCATCTTATTTTCAGGAATAGCAAACTTCACATACTCAACTATCATATAGTCTTCTACAATTGCTAACACTCACGCAATACTAATGGTTATGGAGTTTTAATCGGACACTGAGAAAGATAGGGGCTTATAGTGTTGCCTCCCAACGTATTCACCTCTGGGTGATGTCAACAATAATAGTTCATGCTAACTTACATCCAATTGGATATATATATATATATATATATATATATATATATATATATATATATATATATATATATCAGGATCTTTCCAACACGAGGTGCTTGCCAAAGGATAAAATGAAAAAGGGAAAGGTGAGTATCACCTTTGACTCTTGCATAAAGTAAAAGACATAAAGTAAAAGATAGGCCCTTCGCAGAGGGAAGTAGAGGTTGTCATGCGCTTTTAGGGTTGGATGCACAAAATCTTAATGCAAATGAACGTCACTTTATATTGCCACTTGTATATGGACCTTTATTATGCAGTCCATCGCTTTTATTGCTTCCGTAACAAGATCGTATAAAGCTATTTTCTTCACACCAAAAGATCATACATATTTAGAGAGCAATTTTTATTGCTTGCACCGATGACAACTTACTTGAAGGATCTTACTCAATCCATAGGTAGGTATGGTGGATTCTCATGGCAAAACTGGGTTTAAGGATATCTGGAAGCACAAGTAGTATCTCTACTTGGTTCAAGGAATTTTGGCTAGCATGAGGGGGAAAGGCAAGCTCAACATGTTTGAATGATCCATGACAATATACTTTAACTGAGATGTGCGAAAACATAACCCATTACTTTGTCTTCCTTGTCCAACATCAACTCTTTAGCATGTCATACTTAATGAGTGCTCCCAATTATAAAAGATGTCTAGGATAGTGTATTTATATTTGAAATCTCTCTTCCTTCAATATTCTTTCATGAATTGTTCAAATGACCAATACGATGCTTGCTAACCTTCAATAAATTTACAACCTCTACTTCTTAGATGTGAAGTCATTACTCCCCATGGGGTAAGCAAATGAGAAATATATAATTTAAGATTTATGACAATCAACTCATTCAATAATTTACTCATAGGATATAAGTGAAGCACATGAGTGAAAGAAAAACTACTCCAAAAAGACATAAGTGAAGATCAATGAGTAGCTAAATAATCATGTAACTATGTGAAGACTCTCTCTCATTAAGGAATTTCAGATCTTAAGTACTTTATTCAAACAGCAAGAAAAGCAAAACAAAATGACATTGCAAGGATAGCACAACTCATGTGAAGAAGCAAAAACTTAGGCTCAACTGATACTAACCGATAATTGTTGAAGAAGAAAGGTGGGATGCCTACCGGGGCATCCCCAAGATTAGATGCTTGAGACTTCTTGAAATATTATCTTGGGGTGCCTTGGGTATCCCCAAGCTTGAACTTTTGTGTCTCCTTAATTCCTCTCATATCATGGTTTCTCTATTTCTCAAAAGCTTCATCCACAACAAACTCAACAAGAACTCGTGAGATAGGTTAGTATAAACCAATGCAAAACCTTATCATTTTCTACTGTAATAAATCACTAAAAATATTATTCAACATTGCATACTAAATATCTCTACATAATTAATACTCCTATCCTCAAATAGAATCATTAAACAAGCAAACACATGCAAACAATGCAACCATAACAGCCATCTGTCAAAACAGTACAGTCTGTAAAGAATGCAAGATTCATCATACTTCCCTAACTCCAAAAATTATAAGAAAAATACTAAGCTGTAGAATATTTATCAGAGCTCATTATGCAAAAAGTTTCAACATTATATCATTCTCTGACTTTTCTAGTGAATTTTTGCAACAGCGGTAAATTTTCTGTTTTCAAACAGCAACATGTATACTAGCAAAATAAGCATGGTAAAGGCTATCCTTGACACTTTTATTGAAAATAAAGATGCAAAACATTATTCTAAATAACAGCAAGCAAATACTAACAGGATAAAATGAAGCTCCAAGCAAAACACATATCATGTCGTGAATAAAAATATAGTTCCAAGTAAAGTTACCGATGAACGGAGACGAAAGAGGGGATGCCTTCCGGGGCATCCCCAAGCTTAGGCTCTTGGTTGTCCTTGAATATTACCTTGGGGTGCCTTGGGCAGCCCCAAGCTTAGGTTCTTGTCACTCCTTATTCCATAGTCCATCGAATCTTTACCCAAAACTTGAAAACTTCACAACACAAAACTCAACAGAAAACTCGTAAGCTCCGTTAGTATAAGAAAATAAAACAACCACTTAGGTACTGTAATGAACTCATTTTAAATTCATATTGATGTAACATATACTGTATTCCAACTTCTCTATGGTTCATACCCTCCGATACTACTCATAGATTCATCAAAATAAGCAAACAACACATAGAAAACAGAATCTATCAAAAACAGAATAGTCTGTAGTAATCCGTATCAAATGTATACTTCTGGAACTCCAAAAATCCTACCAACTTAGGAAGTCCTTAGCAATTTGTTGTACCAATCCAGAGCAAAACGAATCAGATCAAAATCACGTTTCTATGAATTAACAAAACTAATTTACTGGGTGCAAAAGTTTCTGATTTTCAACAGGATCAACACAACTATCAACGTAAGCTATCCTAAAAGTCTTACTTGGCACTTTATTGAAACAAAAGCTATAAAACATGATTGATACAGTAGCATAATCATGTAAAAACACAAAAACAGTAAAGGTAAATATTGGGTTGTCTCCCAACAAGCGCTTTTATTTAATGCCTTTCTAGCTAGGCATGATGATGACAATGATGCTCACCTAAAAGATAAGAATTGAAACATAACGGGAGCATCATGAAGCATACGAATAGCACATTTAAGCCTAACCCACTTCCTATGCAGAGGGATTTTGTGAGAAAACAACTGAGGGGAACAATAATCAACTAGCACAGGAAGGTAAAACAAGCATAGCTTCAAGATTTTAAGCACATAGAGAGGAAACTTGATATTATTGCAATTCCTACAAGCATATATTCCTCCCTCATATTAATTTTCAGTAGCATCATGAATGAATTCAAAAATATAACCAGCACCTAAAGCATTCTTTTCAAGTTCTACAAGCATAGAAAATTTACTACTCTCCACATAAGCAAAATTCTTCTCATGAATAGTAGTGGGAGCAAACTCAACAAAATAACTATCATGTGAAGCATAATCCAATTGAAAACTAAAATCATGATGACAAGTTTCATGGTTATCATTATTCTTAATAGCATACAAGTCATCACAATAATCATCATAGATAGCAACTTTGTTCTCATAATCAATTGGAACCTCTTCCGAAATAGTGGAATCATCACTAAATAAAGTTGACACTCTTCCAAATCCACTTTCATGTTCATAACAATAAGATTCAACATCCTCCAAAATAGTGGCATCACTTCTTCCTAAAGTTGACACTCTTCCAAACCCCCTTTCATCAATATAATCATCATAAATAGGAGGCATGCTATCATCATAACAAATTTTCTCATCAAAACTTGGGGGACAAAAAATATCATCTTCATAAAACATAGCATCCCCAAGCTTGTAGCTTTGCATATCATTAGCATCATGGATATTCAAGGAATTCATACTAACAACATTGCAATCATGCTCATCATTCACATATTTAATGCCAAGCATTCTATGTAATTCTTCTTCTAGCACTTGAGCACAATTTTCCATTTCATCATACTCATGAAAGATATTAAAAAGATGAAGCGTATGAGACAAACTTAACTCCATTTTTTTGTAGTTTTCTTTTATAAACTAAACTATTGATAAAACAAGAAACAAAAAGATTCGATTGCAAGATCTAAAGATATACCTTCAAGCACTCACCTCCCCAGCAACGGCGCCAGAAAAGAGCTTAGTTGACGGGGTGTGAGTGTCGCTTACCTAGCCTCCCCGGCAACGGCGCCAGAAAAGAGCTTGATGTCTACTACACAACCTTCTTCTTGTAGATGTTGTTGGGCCTCCAAGTGCAGAGGTTTGCAGGACACTAGCAAATTTCCCTCAACTGGATGACCTAAGGTTTATCAATCCATGGGAGGCATAGGATGAAGATGGTCTCTCCCAAACAACCCTGCAACCAAATAACAAAGAGTCTCTTGTGTCCCCAACACACCTAATACAATGGTAAATTGTATAGGTGCACTAGTTCGGCGAAGAGATGGTGATACAAGTGCAATATGGATGGTAGATATAGGTTTTTGTAATCTGAAAATATAAAAACAGCAAGGTAACTAATGATAAAAGTGAGCGTAAATGGTATTGCAATGATAGGAAACAAGGCATAGGGTTCATACTTTCACTAATGCAAGTTCTCTCAACAATAATAAAATAGATAGATCACATAACAATCCCTTAGCATGCAACAAAGAGTCACTCCAAAGCCACTAATAGCGGAGAACAAACGAAGAGATTATGGTCGGGTACGAAACCACCTCAAAGTTATTCTTTCGAATCGATCTATTCAAGAGGTCGTACTAGAATAACACCTTAAGACAAAAATCAACCAAAACCCTAATGTAACCTAGATACTCCATTGTCACCTCAAGTATCCCTGGGCATGATTATACGATATGCATCACACAATCTCAGATTCATCTATCCAACAAAGACAAAGTACTTCAAAGAGTGCCCCAAAGTTTCTACCGCAGAGTCAAGACGAAAACCTGTGCCAACCCCTATGCATAGCTTCATGGGCGGAACCCGCAAGCTGATCACCAAAACATACATCAAGTGGCACGTGATATCCCATTGTCACCACAGATAAGCACGGCAAGACATAGATCAAGTGTTCTCAAATCCTTAAAGACTCAATCCGATAAGATAACTTCAAAGGGAAAACTCAATTCATCACAAGAGAGTAGAGGGGGAGAAACATCACAAGATCCAACTATAATAGCCAAGCTCGCGATACATCAAGATCGTGCCATAGAGAGAACACGAGAGAGAGAGAGAGATCAAACACATAGCTACTGGTACATACCCTCAGCCTCGAGGGTGAACTACTTCCTCCTTGTCATGGAGAGCGCCGGGATGATGAAGATGGCCACCGATGATGGGATCCCCCTCCGGCAGGGTGCCGGAACAGGCTCCTGAGAGGTTTTTGGTGGCTACAGAGGCTTGCGGCAACGGAACTCCCGATCTATCTTTGTCTTTGATGTTTTTAGGGTATATGGGAATATATAGGCGAAAGAAGTCGGTCGGGGGAGCATGGAGGGGCCAACAAGAGTGGAGGGCCCTCCCAGGGGGTGGGTGCGCCCCCTATCTTGTGGCTTCCTCGACGCTTCCCCGGCTTGCACTCCAAGTTTCCTAGATCACGTTCGTTCCAAAAATCACGCCGTCGAAGCTTTCATTCCGTTTGGACTCCGTTTGATATTCCTTTTCTTCGAAATACTGAAACAGGCAATAAAACAGCAATATGGGTTGGGCCTGGGGAGAAACATCATAAGATCCAACTATAATAGCAAAGCTCGCGATACATCAAGATCGTTCCATAGAGAGAACACGAGAGAGAGAGAGAGAGAGAGAGAGAGAGAGAGAGATCAAACACATAGCTACTGGTACATACCCTCAGCCCCGAGGGTGAACTACTTCCTCCTTGTCATGGAGAGCGCCGGGATGATGAAGATGGCCACCGATGATGGGTTCCCCCTCCGGCAGGGTGCCGGAACGGGCTCCCGAGAGGTTTTTGGTGGCTACAGAGGCAGCGGAACTCCCGATCTATCTTTGTCTTCGATGTTTTTAGGGTATATGGGAATATATAGGCGAAAGAAGTCAGTCGGGGGAGCCTCGAGGGGCCCACAAGAGTGGAGGGCCCTCTCAGGGGGTGGGCGCGCACCCCTATCTTGTGGCTTCCTCAATGCTTCCCCGGCTTGCACTCCAAGTTTCCTGGAGCACGTTCGTTCCAAAAATCATGCTGCCGAAGGTTTCATTCCGTTTGGACTTCGTTTTATATTCCTTTTCTTCGAAATACTGAAACATGCAATAAAACAACAATATGGGTTGGGCCTCCAATTAGTATGTTAGTACCCAAAGTAATATAAAAGTGTATAATAAAGCCCGTAATCATTGAAAACAGATAATAAAATAGCATGAATGCTTCATAAATTATAGATACGTTGGAGACGTATCAGCGCTCCAACTTGGCTTAGCGGCGAAGCCAAAGGGCAAGTGCGGAGCGCCGCGGGCCCCAACAGCGTGCGGCCTTGGTTGACGCATGGCGACTGATTGGACATGGGCGTCTCCGCTTCCCCACGCTGCCTCGGCAACTGCCCGACTTGACGAGTCCCTGCTGCATGCAAAAAGAGGAATCATTACCTGCTATCATGGAGGTCGACGGTTGGCCTCCTTTGGGCTATAAATGAGGAGGGGCGATAGCCCTTGTCGCCCATCTCTTCCCATTCTGCTCGCTTCTTCTCCCTCGCTCCTGTTGCTTGCAGCACCCCCCATGGCGTGTGCGAAGAGGTTTTCGGCCGTGGAGAAGGGGAAGGCTCGCCAGGAAGGGCATGTCTCTCCTCCGCACAAGCGCAGACGTGGTCGTCCTCGCAAACACTCCGCGACCCCTGTTGTGGCTTCCCGCGGTCGCGGCGGTGGCCCTTCGCGTGGTGGTGGCCGCCCATGTCAAGGTAGTCCGGTTGATTGGGGAAGGCGTGCTGTGGCTGCGCGGCCTCCCCGGCCACGCTTCCACTCGGTAGAGGTGCTGTTGGAGTTTGTTGTGTGGTCGGATAACCCGGCCGGCAACTGGCCTCAGCTCCCTCGCTCCTTCGTCGGTGAGCTGCCGGCCGCTGGCCCAGGCGGGCTCTGGTTGAAGGCGAATGGCTGCTACAGCAGGGCCTCCTGGGTAGCGGTGGAAGTCTCCGTCGCTGGCAACGCAGCCTGGCCCGAGGCTGGCAGACGTTCGCCTGCGCGCGCGGTCTGGGCCGGCGGTGCACCCTCCACTTCAAATATGATGGTGATGCGACCCTCTACGTGAGGGTGTTTGGAGAGGACGGCCACCGCATTGGGTGCTTCCCAGAAGACAACGAAGGCGACGAGGTGCTCGGTCTTGGTGACAGTCGTGATGAGGGTGAAGGAAAACTTCCTCCCAGCGGCGACCAAAGCTTGTCAAGCTACGGCGGCTCTTCCTCCAGTGGCAGCTTCTCCAGCGGCGGCTATGATCAACCACCATGCCACCGTGCCCGCCTCGAGGGCGGCAGCGGGTCGTCCCGTCGCCGCGCTTTGATGAAGTGCGAGGTGGAGTCTGGCTGAGCTCAGGAGGACGCCATGGATCCCTCCTCGCGAGCTGCTGCGAGGCACGTGTTGCTTTTGTTTTGTTTTCCTTCTTTCCTGCATCGAGAGAGACAAGTATGGGAACCCGTGGGGGCGTGCAACAAATTATGGTTTCCTAGTTAACATGTTGCATCCATTGTTCATGTGCTGTATCACGGCGTCGTTGTTGTACATTGGCGTGTAGGAATGACTTAGCTTGGTATGTTTGAAGTAGTTTCCGCCTCGCGAGGTGCCTGCCTCAGGCCTCATCGGGTACCTTAAGAGCTGCAAAAACTCTGCAAAAACTTGTTGCGAGACTATCATTTTCCGAACCTTGTTGGTCGCTAGGGCTGCTGGCCATGGTCCGGCGCTTTTTGTCGCGATGCCCGAGGGGCACGGACTAAGAGGGGTGCTCCTACTGCAAACTCGAATGGGAGAGCCTCGCGAAAATCAGAAGAAAAAGGCTTGCGAGGGCACCCGGACAGCCCCCTCGCGAGGCTTGTGAGAGAGAGCAAGACAGACAAAGAGCTGAAGACATTAAAAGGAAGCAGGAAGCGATTCGAATAAGACCGGCAAGGAACATCAGAAGCAACTTCAACCAAAGTTCAAACAAGCAAGAATGAGCCAACTGCAGAAATCATATGAAAAGCCGCGTCCGGCACCTAGTCTAGTCTTCGACGTCTTCTCACCAGCGCGGAGCTAAGTGCTGCCACTGGGCATGGGAGGGAGCCCCCGAGGCCCAAAGGCGGCACTCCTGAGACTCCGGGGCATGTACAACCCCACTCATTATTGCGTGAGAGTGTCACGGGCGGCGAGCTTCACAGGCACTAGGCCTTCTTCACAGGCACCGGGCCTTTCTTCGGGCAGCGGGCTTCACAGGCACTGGGCCTTCTTCATAGGCATTGGGCCTTTCTTCAGGGGTAAAACTTCTGGAGGTGCTGGATGTTCCAGGCGTTCGGGATGGGCACCCCGTCCTGGGTCTCCAAGCGCGCGGAGCCTGGCCTGGAAACGTGGACGACCTTGAACGGGCCCTCTCACATGGGTGAGAGCTTGTGCAACCCTTCCCTGGAGAGCACCTGCCTCAGGACGAGGTCACCTACCTCGAGCGTCCTGGGCGGATGTTACGACAGTGATACCGTCGCAGCGCCTGTTGGTACCTTGCCGCCCGTAGTATGGCTTCACGGCGGCGTTCCTCCCCCAGCACGAGGTCCATCCCCCACATGATGTCATGTTGTGCCTCATCAAATGCCAGGACCCGTGCGGAGCAACACCTGACCTCGTGAGGGAGGACCGCTTCTGCTCCGTAGATGAGGAAGAATGGGGTCTCTCCCGTTGGTTTGGTGGCGGTGGTGCAGATGGACCACAACACTGACTGGAGCTCGTCGTGCCAACCCCTGTCGCAGGCCTCCAACTTCTTCTTGAAGGTCCTTGTCTTGAGGCCCCTAAGGACCTCCGCGTTGGCGCGTTCGGCCTGTCCATTGCTCCGGGGGTGCGGCACCGAAGCGTAGCAGATCTGCGTTCCAAGGTTAGCACAATATGTCTTGAAGAGATTGCTAGTGAACTGTGAACCGTTGTTGGTGATGATGCGGTTAGGGACCCCAAATCGGCTCACGAGGCCCTTGATGAACTTGACCGCGGAGCCAGCTGGGATGTTGCAGACGACTTCCACCTTCGCCCATTTGGTGAACTTGTCGATGGTGACGTAGAGGTAGCGGTAGCCCCCAGGTGCTCGAGGGAATGGGCCCAAGATATCCAGCCCCCAGACCATGAATGGCCACGAGAGCGGGATGGTCTGCAGGCCCTCAGCTGGCCAATGGATCTGCTTGGCGTGGAATTGGCAGGCTTCGCAGGACTTCACCAGCTCGGTCGCGTCGTTGAGTGCCGTAAGCCATTAGAATCCAACACGAAATGCCTTGCCGACGAGGGTCCGTGACGATGAGTGGTGCCCACAATCTCCATCGTGTATGTCGGCCAGCAGCTCTTTCCCCTGTTCCCTAGAGATGCAAAATAGGGAAACGTCATTCGGGCGCTTCCGGTGTAACTCACCATCTTTGATCTAGTAGGTCGTGGACTGCCGGGCCCCGCGTTCTGCGTCCTCCTCTTTTTCCGGCATCATCCCTTGTGTCAGGTATTCCTTGAATTCCGTGGTCCAGCATCCCTCCTGAGGCTCCAGCACCAAGAGTAGGCGTGCTCCTGAGGTCGGGCCACAGGTCGGGGCTCATGTGGTAGGTGGCTGAGGGAGTTCTTCCCGAGGTTGTGCCGTGCTTGAAAGTGATGGTGCCGCCCATGGCTTGAAGAGTCGTTCGTAGAAAACGCCAGGCTCCTGAGGCAGCCGTCGGGACACCCTCCTGGCGATGTCATCAGCCTCTTGGTTGGTGCCGCAGGGCACATGCTGCAACTCCAGCCCCCAGAACTGCTTCTCCATCTTGCGTACTTCCATAAGATATGCTTCCATGTGCTCGTACTTCGGCTCATACACCTTGTTGGAGAAGTTGAGGAGGAGTTATGAATCACCCTTGATGATGAGGCACTTCACTCCCAGTGTTGTTGCAGCTCTCAGGCCTGCTATGAGGCCCTCATATTCTGCTATGTTGTTGGAGACCTTCTCGCCCTGCTAGAAACAGAGTTGTACATCGTAGTAGATGTAAGTGCATCTAGTGCCCCTTAGTGATTTTGGTGTATTGAAGACTTATAGGTTAAGGGACTAATGCGTTTGTGAGTGTACATAGGTCTATAAGTCTATGAGGAGTTTGATATTTACAGAGAAATTCGACCCCTAAAAATGAAGTTCTTCATCTGAAGACTTTGATATTCTGAAGACTTTCTGAAGACTTTGAAAGTGAAGAAATTGGTGTGACCTTGAAGACTTGGTATTCATTTGTGGAACATGAAGCGTGAAGACTTTTGTTTTCGTAGTTTCATTTTCTCCTTCTTGAGTCATAGGAAACACCGTACTGTTAAAGGGGGTCGAGGAAATACTAAGGAAAAATTTCCATGTGATGCTCAACTCAAAATCCTACACCTACCAATCCCTTCGAGTGAAGCCTTTGGAAATCTCATACAGTTCAGTCACTTTCTTCAGTGACAGAGACGAAGTTCTTCTGGTCACTGATGAATTTGTTCTGACTGAGGAGTTAGGAATTCGTCAGTGCAAATTACCTACACAGTGAGGAACATGATAGCCTTGAGGAATTTGAGAGTCAAATTTCCGACCGTTGCTGTGCTGCGCGCCAGCTGTCCCAAAATATCTTATCCACCTAACGGTCATATCATTGAGGGGCATTTATGTCTTATCATGTCGGGCTGCTCCCTAGGCTATAAATAGCTGCCCCCTACAACCACTAGCTGGTTGGCTGCTCCGAGAGAACTTGACACTTGTCATTTGAGAGCAACCCATCCTCCAAGGACTTTGAGCGAGAATCATCGAGTGAGGAAAACCCAAAACCAAACCCCTACAAACCCAAAGTGATTGAGCATCACTGAAGAAATTGATCCTGCGTGGATCCGACGCTTGTTACCTTTGAAGACTGTGCTTCTTCCAGACGGTTAGGCGTCAAGGTCTAGAGCATCCAAGAGGAATTGTGGATCGCCGAGTGACCAAGTCTGTGAAGGTTTGGAAGTCGCCTGAAGACTTACCATGAGTGATTGGACGAGGTCTTGTGACCTTAGTTCAAGGAGAATACAGTGAGGACTGGGTGTCCTGAGCTGCGTGCTCAGCGACTGGGTGTCCGGGACTGCGTGTCCTCGACTTTAAATACTCAGCCGCTCCAACCAGACGTACAACTAAGATAGCAGTTGGAACTGTTCTACCAAATCATTGTCTTCACCAACCTAACTGGTTCTTTTTCCTCAACCCTTTCATTTCCTCATTACTGTGTTGAGTGTTTGTTCATATCTGTGTTTGAAGACTGTGTCTGAAGACTTTCTCAATTTCCTCAGTTCAATTTCTTCAGTCTGTTTGTCTTCATCTTGTGTTATCCTGTGATTACGCTTTTTGTACTCTGTGCTAGGCTTCATTTCATCATAATGACCATGCTTGTATTCTGTTATGCTTACTTCTGAGTACTTATTCTGCTGCTAATAGTTCTTCGCTAAGGAATTTCCTCACCGGCAAATTCCTCAGTGAAGAATTCATAAAAATCGCCTATTCACCCCCCTCTAGTCGACATAACGCACTTTCAATTGTTATCAGAGCAAGGTACTCCCTTGTTCTGTGTGATTTTGGTTTAACCGCCTCGAGTTTTAGTTATGTCGACCGCAGGTATGAAGAAAGTGACATGCCCTATCTTTGACGGTCATGATTATCCCAAGTGGAAGGCCATGATGAGGAAGCGCCTCATGGCAAGGGACAGCGAGCTGTGGACCGTCACTGAGATTGGTCTTACTGATCTATGCAAGTCGGCGAACGCAGATGATATTCGCAAATACACTCGACTTGACTTCATGGCGAAGGATATCATCTGTTCCTGCCTATCCAGAGATCAATTCAGGCACATTATGCATCTTTGCAATGCAAAGCTTATCTGGGACCGAATCTCCGACGTCTATGAAGGTCATCGAACCCGTCATGATCCTTGGTTTGAGGACTTCAAGGAATCTCTCAAAACGATGACTTTCGAACCAGAATCATCATCTTCTGCATCATGTCTCATGGCAAAGGGTGTCGAGGTAACCGAATGTTCCTCATCTGAATTTATTAACTGTGAATTTGATGATGATGAATCTGATGATGATATTGAACCTAGCTATACCAAACTTGTTTACATTTCCACCAAACAACAACATGCCTTGGAAAAGGTTCAAAACATGCTAGACAAAAGTGATGATATGTTGGGTGAAGAAATGGATCGCACTAAAGCCCTGACTGAAAATCTTCAGAGACTTCAGTCTAGGTTTGATAACCTTCAAAGTCATCATAACACTCTCTTATCTGATCATGAGAAACTTTCTTACGAATTTCTTCAAAGAAAGCAAGATCTTGAGAAGCTAAGAGTGAGTTATGAAGATCTTCAGAAGGAGCGCGATTCATTACTTGCTCAACAAATCAGCACTTCTCAGGAAGAATTTGTTCCTCCATGCTTAAAGTGCATTGAACGTGAATCTGCTAATTCTTCACCTGAATGTTCAAATGCTTCAACTATTACAAATTCTTCACCTGCCTCTACTATCACTAATTCCTCATCTGAGGACATTGCTAGTATCACTGACGATGCAGGGCTGAAGGAATTGTACATGATAGGCATGTACAAAAGCCTCAAAGGGCACATATTCTTTGTGATGTGCTCAAAAAGCAGATCCTCAACAGAAACCCTAGGAAAGAGGGTATTGCCTTTGAGAGGAAACTTAATGCTGATGGAACATATTGGAAGCCTGAGCAGTACCCCAAAACCTCATGGGTTGCTGCAAAGGGACCTCCAGTTGATCCATCCAAGTTATCTGGATTTACATGTGAATCTCCTCATTCTTCTGATGAGTCATTTGACTCCAACTATAAACTGTTCAAAAATCAGAATGGTGAATTATTTGCTAGATATGTTGGGACTAACTGCAGGAACGGTTCCCCTATGAAGAAAATCTGGGTTCCCAAAAGTTATGTTGAAAGTCTTCAGGTGAATGTCCTCATGACACCACCTGTGAAGAATAGGAACCCCAAAACAAACTCTTCATATGGACCTAATTCTTCATATGGATCCAAGTCCTCATATGGATCAAATTCCTCAAATGGATCAAAGTCCTCATATGATTATCATCGTGCTAACAACTCTCTTTCGCAGGGTAGAGCTAAGGGCTACGAATATGCACATTATTCTTCAAATCATTATGTTCATAAGTCCTCGAAGAATTTCTTTGCTTATTCATATCCTTACCCTAACCCCTCTTATGTGAAACGAAATGGTTTGGCTTCTATGCCACCATTCTTGTATGGTGCTCGCAGAGTGATGAACTCTTTGCCACCCCTTCAGATGTGGGTGGTGAAGAAAAAGAACTAATCTCTTATGCAGGGTCAGGTCTCCAGACGTGCCTTAACGTCTGAAGAATTTGCTGGGGGCCTGACAAAATTGCCTGAAAGGACGCAGGCTAACCATGATGAAATGAACTTTCATTTCACACGTCCTCATACTGCTATATCTGTTTACCGCTTGATGAAATTCATCTGATGAACTTGATATCATATTCTTCACTGATGAAGCATATGAGATTGTAAGTTACACTAATTCATCTGCAGGATGATCAACCCAAAACCACTGAATGGGTCCTCGATAGTGGATGTACAAATCACATGACTGGTGACAAGAATCTTTTGATGGATGCTCCCTTATCACCGTCACATCTGAAGCATATCATCTTTGCTAACAAAGGCAAAAGTCAGGTATTGGGTCTTGGTAAGGTTGCGATCTCTAAGGATAAACACATGGACAAAGTCATGCTTGTTGAGTCCTTAGGATACAACCTCATGTTAGTCTCAATGCTTTGTGATCTTGATATGGTTGTTGTCTTTGGCAAGTATCGCTGTGTTGTGATTATGGAAGCTGACCATTCCAAAGTCTTCGAAGGCTTTAGGAGAGGAGATTTGTATATTGTTGATTTCTCTACAGGACCACAACCAGCCGTGTGTCTACTTGCAAAAGCTTCAGAAGGCTGGCTATGGCATCGACGACTTGGTCACGCAGGCATGAGGAATTTGCACACGCTTGTGAAGAAGAAGCATGTCATTGGCATTGAGAATGTCAAATTCCTCAAGGATCACTTATGCGGAGCCTGTGAAGCTGGAAAAATGACCAAGGCCAAGCATCCAGCAAAGACTATCATGACCACTACTCGTCCATTCGAATTGCTTCACATGGACCTCTTCGGACCTAATCATTACTCTGCAGTCTCTAATGCTGCATCTCTATATGGTTTTGTCATTGTTGATGATTACTCTCGATATACATGGGTACACATTGTTACTTACAAACATGAAGTGCAGGAAGTCTTCAAACGATTTTCCTCGAGGGCTTCAACCAACTTTGGTGTGAAGATCAAGCACATTAGAAGTGACAATGGAACTGAGTTCAAGAATTCCGATCTTGATGACTATCTTGATGAACTTGGTATTACTCATGAGTTATCTGCTCCTTATACTCCTCGGCAAAATGGCGTCGTGGAGCGCAAGAACAGAACTCTTGTTGAGATGGCTCACACTATGCTTGATGAATACAAAATGCCTCATCGTTTTTGGATTGATGCAATTGATACTGCGTGCCACATCATCAACAGAGTATATCTTCACAAATTCTTCAAGAAGACGGCCTATGAACTCCTCACTGACAAGAAACCCAATGTGAGTTATTTCAAAGTCTTCGGTGCTAAATGTTGGATTAGAGATCCTCACCACAATTCTAAATTTGCACCGAAAGCACATGAAGGTTTTATGCTTGGTTACGGAAAGGACTCGCACACCTACAGAGTCTTCAACATCGCTCTTCACAAGATTGTTGAAACTGTAGATGTGCGGTTCGATGAAACTAATGGCTCGCAAAGAGAGCACCTACCTTCTGTGTTAGATGAACCAGCACCTGAGGATTCTATCAAGTTCAAGGCAACTGAGGATGTCATTCCTACTGAAGAATTTGCTGAAGAATTCATTCCAGTATGCGAAGAACGTCGAGCTGACGCACCTGAAGATAATGCTGAAGACAATGGTGCTGAGGAAAATGATCAAATACCTCAACGACAACCAGCTCATCCTCGCGTTGCAAAAGAAGTACAAGTTGACAAGATCATCGATGACATTGAAGCGCCAGGTCCTCTCACACGCTCAAAAGCTTCACATTTATCTAACTTTTGTGGGCACTATGATTTTGTCTCTATCACAGAGCCCACTAAGGTAGATGAAGCATTTTTGGAGCCGGAGTGGATTCAGGCTATGCAAGAAGAATTACATCAGTTCGAGCTCAACAATGTCTGGGAACTGGTCAAACGTCCAGATCCTCGCAAGCATAATATCATTGGCACAAAGTGGATCTACCGCAACAAGCAAGATGAAAAATGGCCTTGTGGTAAGGAATAAGGCATGACTGGTAGCTCAAGGCTACACACAGGTTGAAGGAATTGATTTCGATGAAACTTTTGCACCTGTTGCTAGACTTGAGGCTATTCGCATATTACTTGCTTATGCTAATCATCATGATATCATCTTATATCAAATGGATGTGAAAAGTGCATTCCTCAATGGTAAGCTTGAGGAAGAAGTATATGTTGCTCAACCCCCAGGTTTTGAAGATCCAAAGAATCCTGACAAAGTCTTCAGACTTAATAAGGCCCTCTATGGCCTCAAGCAAGCCCCTTGGGCGTGGTATGATACTTTGAAGGAATTCTTCGTGAAAAATGGCTTCACACCTGGTTCACTCGACCCTACTCTCTTTACTAAATCTTATGATGGTGAACTGTTTGTGTGCCAAATATATGTTGATGATATTATCTTTGGCTGTACTGACCAACGTTATAGTGATGAATTTGCCTATATGATGAGTGAAGAATATCAAATGTCTATGATGGGAGAGCTGAAATTCTTCTTACGTCTTCAAATTCGTCAACAGCGCAATGGCATATTCATATCTCAGGAGAAATACCTCAAAGATGTACTGAGGAAATTCGGCATGCAAGATTGCAAAGGCGTCAAAATTCCTATGCCCACAAAAGGCCATCTATGCACTGATGAAAATGGTATTGACTTCGATCACAAGGTATACCGCTCCATGATTGGTTCTTTATTGTACTTATGTGCACCTAGGCCAGATATAATGCTTAGTGTTTGCATGTGTGCCCGATTTCAAGCTGCACCGAAGGAATCACACCATAAGGCTGTGAAGCATATTCTTTGATATCTAGCTCACACACCAACACTAGGATTATGGTACCCCAAGGGCTCTGTTTTTGATCTCATTGGATATTCTGACTCTGACTATGCTGGTGATCGTGTGGACCGCAAGTCAACTTCTGGCACTTGTCATTTCCTCGGACGATCTTTGGTCTGTTGGTCCTCGAAGAAACAGAACTGCGTATCACTGTCTACTGCGGAAGCTGAATACATTGCTGCTGGCTCTTGCTGTGCTCAACTGCTTTGGATGAAGCAAACACTCAAGGACTATGGCGTCAACGTGAAGAATGTGCCTCTCCTCTGCGACCATGAGAGTCCATCAAGATTGCTCACAACCCAGTTCAGCACTCGAAGACAAAGCACATTCAGATTCGTCATCATTTTCTTCGTGATCATGTGTTGAAGGGCGACATCTCCATCGAGCACGTGAAGACTGAAGAACAGCTAGCTGATATCTTCACTAAGCCCTTGGATGAGAAGAGATTTAGCAAGTTGCGGTGTGAGCTAAATATCTTAGAATCTTCCAATGTTCTTTGAAAAGGACACACATTCTAACATTTACAAAATTGATGACTTAGATGTGCAACACATGAAGAAACGTTTTTCTTCAATCAATGAAGAACAACACTGTAAGTGTGAAGAAATTAATGAAGAATTTGATTCTCAGAACCCTACGACATTTGTACGCGGTGTCTGAAATCATAATTCTTATACGGTGGGTCACGCCACCACAAAAAGTTGAAAATCTTCAATTTGAGTTTTTCCTCAGTTTTTGAAATTCTTCAGTTTTTCAAATTCTTCAACTTTTCAAAATCTTCACTGGTTCCTTCATTTTTCTTCATTGGCTATATATATATATGGATTTATGTCCTCTACAGCATTCACTTATAGCTATTTCTTCAAGTTTTTTTTTGCTAAGTGAATGTGATCGGACCCTTCCCCCTCTATGCTATACTCAACCCAATCTATTCACAAATTCTTCATGTGCGTTCTATTTGAAACTCGTTCAAAATCTTCACTGTGTCCTGGTCAGCTGAAGAAATTGCGAACGAAACTTTAAAACAAATCTTATCCAAATTTTCGGTTTTGCCGCTCAAACCGTTCCGCATCCCACAATGCATTATTTTACTCACCCACGATCGTACACGATCTCCACTACACAGTACGTGGGTGACACATGTCGTGAGAAGGAGAATGGTCAGGGGCACGTTCGTCCCAAATCTTCGGGCGAACAGTTTTTCACCGTCTCTATAAATACCCCTCTCTCCATCCTCACTTCTTTTACTCCGCTCGACCTCTCTCTCCTGCTCGAGCTCCTCAAACCCTAGCGCCGCCGCTACTCCATCGTCGCCGGTGAGGAAGAGCTTCGCTGCCTCGACCTCGTCACCGTCATAGGCACGCCGACCGCGGAAATCTTCACTCCGCCGCCGCCATAGCTGTCTTCCTCCGCCGAGTTAGGGCAAGGAAGATCTAACCTGACGAACTTCCCATCTGTTCTTCTCAGTTCATCGTGTTCTTCACTTCGGGTAATTAAAAGTTACTTTTATTACTCGCTTTGATTCTCAAGCTTTCCTGAAAATCTTCAAAGGTGTTTATTCTTCAAATCTTCACACATATGAACACCACACACATCATATGATCTTGAACTGTTTCTCTAAGCAATCATTTTCTTCAAGATTCCCTAATTGTGTGGATCTTCGATCTGTACAACTCTGGAACCTAAGACAAGAACGCTTTGTGAAATTCCTCAAGGTTCATCTGGTCAAATTCCTCAAAACTTGTTCTTTTCGAAAAACCTTCTCAGAACGCATATGACCTCTCCGAATTCCTCGCACCTATACTCTGTTCACAGGTACTCATGTCTGCTGTTGAATCACTAGGTTCTCATCAACTTAACTCATTTGCAGCGTTCCTCGAAGAAAAAATGCATACTTCTTCAGAGAACTCAATTGTTCAAATTCCTCAACTGAAGAATATGGCAGACGGTAAGAAGCCGCAGAAAGGAGGAAAGAAACCTGAGGTTATGACTGCATTTGAAATCCCTGAGGAAATTTATGCTGACTATTGCACACCTGATGAAGCAAAATTTGGCAAAGAAAACAAAAATCAGCGCAAGGTGCGCATTCAGAAGATTGAACGGAGATGGGCAAGGGAATGGAGGGAATACAGATATGTGACTCCAAAGTACATGAAGAAATTCGCCCTCAATCCTCCATGCCCAAGAGCTCCATTGGCACCTGGCCAAGTAGCTGATCCCACAAGTATCAAACGTGATGAGGACTTTCCTGAAGAATGGGCTAAGCGCCAAGCTAAATTGGCAAGACAAGCCAAGGAGGCAGTGAAGAAATTCAATGAGGATTCTGCCACTGCTACTGCTACTGAGGCCTCGGTCAAACCGAGGAAATCCATGCCAAAGAAGCCTGCTCGTAAGCCAAGTGCTTCACCAACAGCGCCCTCACGGCCAAGTTCCTCAGCAGCGCCCCCACGGCAAATTCATCACACTGCTACAGCTCCACCAAAGTCCTCAACAGCTCCTTCAAAGTCCTCAGCTCCTGTGCATCTGGCTACGTGTCAAAGGACTGCTGGTTTCTCGATTGCCTCTGGTGTTTCAGCAAGTTCCTCGGCTGCACCAAAGTCATCATCTGGCCCGACTCTGCTGAAGACCAAAGCAACAGCTGGACGAGGTCCTCGGCCAAGTCCAAAGAAGAAACAGGTCACATTCCATGTGCCTTCTGATGATGAAGCTTCTGATGATGAACTTGCGGAAATCATCAGAGATCGCCAAGAAAGGGCCACTAGAGCCAAAGGCACATCTGTGCCACTACTGTTGGATCCGAGGAAAATCCTCGATTATATTAATCTCTGGCACAAGGATCCAAACACCACAATGCCTGATTTTCATCTGACCCCTGGACAAAGTCATATGTTGACCCATTTCATCGCTGAAGAGAAATGGAAGTTTGAAAAGGCAAGAGAGATCAAGAAAGCTCAATACAAAAAGGAGAAGTTCCTGAAGAAAAACATTGTCAAAATGACACCTGAGGAACTTCTCAAGGCTCAGTCTGAAATTCAAGCCCTCAGCAATGACTTTGATGCCTACTATGCTGATTGGCAAGGAGCTAAAGTCAGATTCGTCAACCTGACAAAGAAATTCACCAATGTTGCTGCCCCAACGCAACATGAAATTCCTCAGGCTGGAGTCTCAGCTCAGCCGACTGAAGAACATGCTAGCACCGCTGATGAAGTTCAGGCTGCTGATGAAAATGCTAGTTCTAGGGATGATGATCCCATTCCAGCCGCTGAAGAAATTTCCAGGGCATCCACTAGTGGTGCTCCTGAAGAAACTGAAGAAGTCAGGGCAACTGCATCAGTTGCGCCTGAAGAAAATCAACCAGATTCCTCAGCTCCATCTGCACCTACACCAACTCCAATTCTTCCATGTGCATTCGATGTGAAGAAGACCAAGGCTGCAGAGCAAGCTGCAGTGAAGAAAAGGAAGGCATCAGCTGCGTCAAACTCTTCGGCTGTGAAGAAAATGAAGCCAATGACCAGCTCACTCGAAAATCCAATTGATGCTGTTCCGATTTCCTCCATGCCATCAAATGACCTTGTTCCTTTTGGAGAAGACTATGAGATCCCAAGCGGATCTGATGTAGAAAATCATTCTGCTGCTTCGTCGGAGCAGATTGATGAAGAAATTGAAGTGGAAGCAATCCCTTCAACCCCAATCATTTCCTTGCCTATGCCTCAGTTCACAGCTGAAGAGGCCGGTGTTGAGGAACTTGAAGAAGATGTGGATATTGCAAGCACAACGCCAGTGATGAACGATGACTTTTGGGAAAGTCAACATCCAAATTCTCCACTCTTCACCCCACTCCAACAGATACCTCAGTCCCCTGCACCAACAGTTCAAATGGGCTCTGAAGAAACTCATCCCACTTCATCTGTCCATGAAGAAATTCCAGCCACTAGTGCTGATGAACCTGCTGCTACTGATCCTCAGACTGCACCTGTTGAGGAACAAGAAATTCCTCAGCCTGAAGAACCTGAGCTCGCGATTCCTGAGGTGGTGATGCAACTCACTGACACCCCTCTGCCAAAGCCAAAGAATCCGTTCTCAAGCAAACAGAAGTTCAAGGCTGAAGATTTCTTTGCCGAGCACGTATTCTTCACTGATTATAATCCATATGATTCTGCTCGCATAAGGAAGAGGCGTTTCTGGACTGCCAGCCAAGCCAATTTCTATTCCTTAGTGCTCTTCAACAAAGACAAAGTCTTCGATCATGCACATATTCCTCATGTGGACATGGAGTCTCTGCCCGGCTTTGAGCCAGTCCTCAGTGTTCTTCATGACGCAGGACTTCTGAATTTCTGCATTGATATCTGTGACTGGAATGAAGAACTCATTCTTCAATTCTATGCAACTCTGCACATCACCGGAGACGCTGAAGACGTGAACTCATGGGTATTAGACTGGATGTCTGAAAATACTCACTACAAGGCACCAGCAACTGAATTGCTTCGTGCTCTACCACTCAGTCCTCCACTTGATGGTGCTCGTTGTATCTACAATGAACCAGAACTTTCAAATCACTATATGCAAGTGCTGATGAAGCCTTTGAAGCCAAGGCAGGCCCCACGAATCAAATTCGTTGTCAAGGATTACTGTATGTGCCTCTGACTGTCTATCGAATTCTGACGAAGACAATGAGTCCCATCAAAGGCCACGACTCAAATGATGAAGAAGTCGTTGGCATCATGAAGAATATGCTTTTCAACATCATTCATGGCATTCCTGTCAACTTCCATGATTTCTTCATGAGGACTCTGGCCAATATTGCTATGTCACCATTCGAGCTGAAGCCCTATGCTCCTTGGATTATGAGATTCATCAGGGCAAGATATTCACTGAATTACAAAGCTAACACTCTGAACCACGGTAGCTATTTGCCTCCCATTGAAGTCCTCAAACAGATAGTTTCATCCGCTGATGATAAAGGCAAGGCCGCTGCTGTGATCGATGAAGGCATTTGTCCATTGGATGGTCAATTTCGCAAGGCTGCATCTTACTCTACCAATGACGATTCCGCCACACATGACTCTACCGCAAATACCTCAGCCAAGCAAAATCCTCAAGCCACAGCACCCAGGGTGATGACTGACCGTGAGTTACTCCTCAGTCTTCATCAGAAGGTTGATCGCAATCATAAATGGGTCAAGCGTCAGTTTGGTTCAATTCTTCACAACATGACCTCAACACACAATGCAGTGAAGAAAAACCAATACTACCTCCATGAAACCTTCAACCGTACCTGGGTTGTTCTCTCTCATGTCTACAGCGCTACAGATCTGAAGAATATGGGTCTCAAGGAAGAATTTGACTGGTCTGCACCTCCACCGAAGAAATTCAAGAAGGTCAAAGTTCCTTCCTTGGTGGCCAGCTCTTATTCTTCATCGCGTGACACTGATGAGTATGAAGATTTGGACGACACTGCGGCAGGCCCTGCTATAACAAACAACCCCGACAACACTGGCGCTCCTCCATCGACTTGAAATTCTTCAGGGGCGTTAGTCCTCAGTTTCAATCCTTTTGGTCATTTGATGACAAAGGGGGAGAAATCTAAGTTAGTCTTCAAGCGGGTCTATATTAAGGGCATTTTTTTAAGTTACAACTCTCGTTCTTCTGAAACTTTTATTTGGATCGAGTTGTAATCTTAAACCCGATGGTGCGCTGATACTTTTATTGCATTATGCTCTGCATGCTTATTCCTCGTTAATGACATTGCACGCATGCGGAATCTCATCAGGCACCATATTTCATCATGCATTTCAAATTCTTCATATTATATATCGAATGCGTGTATGACTTACAAGATATAGGGGGAGATCTCCATGATTCAACTCTTCAAATGTGTGTTGCCTCAAAAGCAAATTCCTCACTATGCACATCTTCAGGGGGAGTTCTACTATATCTTGTAATCAAATTCCTCAATATCAGTGTATACACTTCATATGTTTATCCCCGTTGAAAACTTAACCTATGTTGTCATCAATCACCAAAAAGGGGGAGATTGTAAGTGCATCTAGTGCCCCTTAGTGATTTTGGTGTATTGAAGACTTATAGGTTAAGGGACTAATGCGTTTGTGAGTGTACACAGGTCTATAAGTCTATGAGGAGTTTGATATTTACAGAGAAAGTCGACCCCTAAAAATGAAGTTCTTCATCTGAAGACTTTGATATTCTGAAGACTTTCTGAAGACTTTGAAAGTGAAGAAATTGGTGTGACCTTGAAGACTTGGTATTCATTTGTGGAACATGAAGCGTGAAGACTTTTGTTTTCGTAGTTTCATTTTCTCCTTCTTGAGTCATAGGAAACACCGTACTGTTAAAGGGGGTCGAGGAAATACTAAGGAAAAATTTCCATGTGATGCTCAACTCAAAATCCTACACCTACCAATCCCTTCGAAAGCCTTTGGAAATCTCATACAGTTCAGTCACTTTCTTCAGTGACAGAGACGAAGTTCTTCTGGTCACTGATGAATTTGTTCTGACTGAGGAGTTAGGAATTCGTCAGTGTGAATTACCTACACAGTGAAGAACATGATAGCCCTGAGGAATTTGAGAGTCAAATTTCCGACCGTTGCTGTGCTGCGCGCCAGCTGTCCCAAAATATCTTATCCACCTAACGGTCATATCATTGAGGGGCATTTATGTCTTATCATGTCGGGCTGCTCCCTAGGCTATAAATAGCCGCCCCCTACAACCACTAGCTGGTTGGCTGCTCCGAGAGAACTTGACACTTGTCATTTGAGAGCAACCCATCCTCCGAGGACTTTGAGCGAGAATCATCGAGTGAGGAAAACCCAAAACCAAACCCCTACAAACCCAAAGTGATTGAGCATCACTGAAGAAATTGATCCTGCGTGGATCCGACGCTTGTTACCTTTGAAGACTATGCTTCTTCCAGACGGTTAGGCATCAAGGTCTAGAGCATCCAAGAGGAATTGTGGATCGCCGAGTGACCAAGTCTGTGAAGGTTTGGAAGTCGCCTGAAGACTTACCACGAGTGATTGGACGAGGTCTGCGTGACCTTAGTTCAAGGAGAATACGGTGAGCACTGGGTGTCCTGAACTGCGTGCTCAGCGACTGGGTGTCCGAGACTGCGTGTCCTCGAGTTTAAATACTCAGTCGCTCCAACCAGACGTACAACTAAGACAACAGTTGGAACTGGTCTACCAAATCATTGTCTTTACCAACCTAACTGGTTCTATTTCCTCAACCCTTTCATTTCCTCATTACTGTGTTGAATGTTTGTTTATATCTGTGTTTGAAGACTGTGACTGAAGACTTTCTCAATTTCCTCAGTTCAATTTCTTCAGTCTGTTTGTCTTCATCTTGTGTTATCCTGTGATTACGCTTTCTGTACTCTGTGCTAGTCTTCATTTCATCATGATGACCATGCTTGTATTCTGTTATGCTTACTTCTGAGTACTTATTCCGCTGCTAATAGTTCTTCGCTAAGGAATTTCCTCACCGGAAAATTCCTCAATGAAGAATTCATAAAAATTGCCTATTCACCCCCCGTCTAGTCGACATAACGCACTTTCAGTAGAGCTTGTCCTGAGTGGGGGGATATAAGCACTACTCCGGCCCCCGCGCCCTGCCGCGAGAATGCACCATCGAAGTACATGACCCAACCATCTGGTGCCTCACTTCCTAGGGAGAGGGACCGATCCTCGCCCGCCTTGAGCCCTGGTGCTTCCGTCCATTCAACCACGAAATCAGCAAGTGCGGCTCCCTTGACGACCCTGGTTGTGTTGAACTCCAACTGAAATGCCTGCAGCTCGATGTTCCATTCGGCGACTCTCCTAGCGGAGTTGGGGCTCCTGAGTGCCCTTTCCAAGGGGTAGGCCGAGACGACCTTGATGGAGTGACCTTGAAAGTAGTGTCGCAGCTTACGCAAGGCCACCAAGAGCGCGAGTAAGAGCTTCTGAGGCATGGGGTACCATGCCCTTGCATCCCGCAACACTGTGCTGCAGAAGTACACCGGATGCTCAACAAGAGTGGGTGCACTGATGTGGCATGTGTCTTTCGAAGGTCGAGGCGCTTCCTGAGACGATGGAGCCCCCAGCACCTGGTTTCTTCGTGCAGCCTCTTCAGCCCTGGGGGCGTCTTCCTGCTGAGCTTGGTCCCCTGCTGTCATTGTCGTGGTCCTTGCGAGCCTTTCCTGGTCTTGTGTCGCCCTGGCTGAGGCCATGGCTGGGCGAGACGCGGCCTTAGCCTGGCGTTCCTCCTGAACCGCCACCAGGGCTGTGCTAGCGGAGTAGGGAGTGGAGGCAAGGTAGAGCACCAGGGACATGAGAGGGCGCGGTGCCATCATCACGGGAGGGCTGGTCAGATATTTCTTGAGGTCTTGAAACGCTTGGTCTGCTTCCTGTGTCCACTCAAACGGGCCCTTCTTCTTCATCATCTTGAAGAACGGCAGGGCGCGCTCCCCCAGCTTGGAGATGAAGCGTCCTAACACAGTTACGCGACCGGCGAGCTTCTTCATTTCTCTGAGGGTTTGCGGCAGACTCATGTCTTCGATTGCCTTGACCTTCTCCGGGTTGGCCTCGATCCCCCTGTGGGACACGTGGAAACCCAGCAGCTTGCCAGAAGGGACGCTGAACACGCACTTCTGCGGGTTGAGTCATAGGTCTACCTGACGAAGGCTCGCGAAGGTCTCCTCCAAGTTCTGGATCAAGGTCCTTGCCTCCCAAGACTTCACCACAATGTCGTCGACGTAAGCCTCGGCGTTTTTCCTGAGCTTCCGGCCCAAGGCAATGGGCATCCGCCGCTGGAAGGTCACGCCCGCGTTGCGCAACCCGAACGGCATGCAAGTGTAGCAGTACACTCCACATGGGGTCAGGAAGGCTGTCTTCTCCATGTCTTCCACCGCCATCTTGATTTGGTGATAACCCGAAAACGCATCCAGGAAACACAGCAGGTCGTACTCCGTGGTGGAGTCAATGATCTGGTAGATGCAGGGAAGCGGGAACAGATCTTGAGGGCAGGCCTTGTTGAGTTTGGTGAAGTCGACGCACATGCGCTCCTTTCCTCCCTTTTTTGGCACGACAACGGGGTTTGCCAGCCATTCGGGGTAGCGAACCTCGCGAATAACAGCCTCTATCTTGCGGGTTTCTTGGACGTTGAAGGATTGCTTCTCCGTGGACTGCCACCTCGCTTTCTGCTTCACGGGGCGTACATTGGGGCACACATTCAGGTGATGCTCAATCACCTCCCTTGGGACCCCCGCTAGCTGCTTGGGTTCCCACGTGAACACCTCCTTGTTCGAGCGCAAGAACTTTACCAACGCCTTCTCTTGGTTGGGGTCGAGGTCGGCACCTATGGTGAAGGTGGCTCCCGAGGACCCGTCTTCCTCAACTGGCACCTGCTTGGTCTCCGCCTTGTCCTCAGTGAACAACTGCTTCTTTTTGGTCGGTGCAGCCTCCTTGGCCTTGGAGGCGTCCGCGCCGGCGGGCTGCGCCGCCACAGCGGCCTTGAGGTCCAGCTTTAGCACCAGCAGAGCCTCCTTGGTATCTCCAGCTACAGTGAGGACGCCGCTGCTCCCGGGCATCTTCATGAGGTTGTAGGCCGGGTGGGTTGCCGCCATGAACTGAGCCAAGGCAGGGTATCCGAGGATGGCATTGTACGGGAGGCTGATGTGGGTGATGTCGAAGTCGACCAGCTCCATGCGGTAGTTGTCGTGGGTGCCGAAGGTCACGGGAAGGTGGATCTGCCCCAAGGAACTAGAGGAACCGCCTCCGACACCCGAGAAGGTCTTACTGGGTCGGAGCCGCTCCAGCGGTACATGGAGGAGGCTGAAGGCCTCCACCGAGAGCATGTTGAGGCCGGCACCGCCGTCGATGAGGGTTTTGGTGACGGCCACCTGGTAGATGGTGGGCGTGCAGAGCATCGGGAGCGCACCCGAGGAGGCGGTGTTGACGGGGTGATCTTCTGAGTTGAAGGTCAGGTCGGCCTTGGGCGCCACCCAACCCGGGGGAGCTCCTTGCCACGCGAGGGTGGCGCCAATCTGGCGAAAGAACGGCTTGGCATGGCGGTCCGAGGGTGGCACATGCGAGCCGCCCAGGAGAGCTGCGACGACCGGGGGCGCCGGTGCTATGTAGTGGGCGAGGAAGAGGTCGCGCAGTTCCTCCCAGGAGGCCACAGGAGACACCGGCAGGTTGAGCAGCCAAGCGCGGGGGATGCGAGTGAGGGCCATGGGAAGCCAGTTGGCCATGACCTTGTCGTTGACCCCTGCCTTGAGGACGGCCTCCTCATATGCCAACAGGAAAACCAGTGGTTCCATCGCGCCATCATAGCGCGGCGGCATCTCTGGCTTGAACTTGTGCGGCCACTGCACCTACCGTAAGGCGGGGGCCAAATCTCGGAGCACCCTGGCCCCAGCGTAGGCACCGGCCGCCGGAGCCGGAAGCGCAATGTTCGCCATGAGGGCGAAGTGCGGTGTTGGTGGAGAGCGGGTCGACGGAAGGAAGAGCTCTGGCGCACCCCTACCTGGCGCGCCAAATGCCAGATATCGGGTTCCGGCAAAACCCTTGAGGTTCGAACACTCGGGATCGCTCGAAGATTTCTCCCTACCGAAACACGCCCTCAGCCTCGCCTCTATCTCTAAGCTAGCTCGATGAACTCACAACACAAGGGACACAAGATTTATATAGGTTCGGGCCACCGTTGTGGTGTAATACCCTACTCCTGTGTGGTGGTGGTGGATTGCCTCTTGGGCTGATGATGAACAGTACAAAGGAAGAACAACCTCACGAGGAGAGGTGTTCTTGAGCTGGTGTGGTGTGTAGATGAACTCAGTCCGTCCCTTTCTACGATGGTGGCTAGTCCTATTTATAGAGGCCCTGGTCCTCTCCCCAAATATTGAGCGGGAAGGGATCGAACAACGACCATTTTGATGGGGGACAGCTAGTACATGCTATCCTGACTAAAGGTGGTCTTCGCCTGCCAAAGGCGCTGGTGGTGACGCCGTCTTGGGCCCCACGATGACCTTCGTCATGTCGTCCTGCTGGTCTTGGTCTTGTTGCACCGATATGGAAACCTTTGCTTGACGCCTTGGTACTCCTTGCCTGTGCTTGCCCCCTTAGCACCAAAGGGGAAACGAGGACACTGCGCACGCTGGTGCCCGCCTGGCCTTGGTCATCATGGCTTGCGTCATGGGAACCTCGCGAGGTACCCCTTGCCTTGATCTCTCCGCCTCCCTCACGAGCCTGCCAGGTGAGGCCGCTCCTGATGAGGCCCTGTGTCGTCCGCCCCGCGAGGCTTGGCCCCTCGCAAGGATCTTGAATGTTGGTTGATGAAGACGGGCCGTACTGGGCCACTGGTGGAGCCACGCCGCAGGCCGCAGGCAGGCAAGTCTGGGGACCCCCGTTCCTAGAATGCTGATAGCCGTGAACCCTTGGAAGATCAAGTCTCCTCGGGTGTCAGCGACATAGTTCAGGTTTCCCAAACTGATCTGATGACCAAGGGCGTAGCTGTCGATCTGCTCCAGATGGCCAATCGAGTTGGCACGCAGTGCGAAGCCGCCGAATACAAAAACTTGGCCGGGGATAAAAGTCTCCCTCAAGGTGGTATTGTTGTAGATGATTGATGGAGCCATCAAGCCTTCTAGCGATGGCACAATGGAACTCTCAATGAAAGCACCAATGTCGGTGTCAAAACCGCCAGATCTCGGGTAGGGGGTCCTGAACTGTGCGCCTGAGGATCGAAGGTAATAGGAGGCAGGGGACATGATGTTTACCCAGGTTCGGGCCCTCTTAATGGAGGTAATGCCCTACTTCCTGCTTGATTTACTTTTATGTGTATAGGGGTTACAAGAGTTGATCTACCTCGAGATCGTAATGGCTAAACCCTAGATGTCTAGCATGTATGATTATGATTGCCTCTAAGGACTAAACCCTCCAGTTTATATAGGCTCCGGAGGGGACTAGGGTTGTACAAAGTCAGTTTATAGAGGAAGGAAACTACACATCCGGGTGTCAGGCTTGCCATCCACGCAAAGGAGAGTCCCATCCGGACACGGGGGAAGACCTTCTATCTCGTATCTTCACGACCCATCAGTCTGGCCCACGTCACATAGGCCAGCTCCCCGAGGACCCCACAGTCCAGGACTCCCTCAACGACCGATAAAGATCTTCGTAGAATATGTGGGAACCAATATGAGCATCCAGGTTCCGCTACTGGTTATTGACCGGAGAGGTGTCTCAGTCATGTCTACATAGTTCTCAAACTCATAGGGTCTGCACGCTTAACGTTCGATGCGATTTTGTGTTATATGAGTTATGTGATTTGGTGACCGAATGTTGTTCGGAGTCCCGGATGAGACCACAGACATGAGAGGAGTCCCGAAATGGTCGAGAGGTAAAGATTCATATATAGGACGATAGTATTTGGACACCGGAAGTGTTGCGGGGTTACCGGGTACGTATCAGGTCACCGGAAGGGGTTCCGGACAACCCCCGGCAAGCTATATGGGCCTAATGGGCCAAGAGAGGGATAGGCCAGCCGCAAAAGGGGCTGGTGCGCCCCCTATAGGCCTAATAGGAAGAGAATGAAAGGAAGGGAAGGGAGAAGGAAGGGAAAGGAGAAGGAAAGGGGAGGATTCGGCCTCCCCCTTTCCTTCCCCTCCCCCTCTCTTTCCTTCCCCCTCCGATGTATATGGAAGGGGGGGAGGCCGACTTGGAGGAGGCGCCCAAGTAGGATTACTCCCACTTGGGGCGCCCCTTGCAGCCCCTCTCCTCTTATTCTGCTAATATTAGCAGAATAGACCGTCTGTATATATAGAAGAATAACTATTCTGCACACCACTTCGGCACTGCACGCTCAACAGAAGCGCACTACGTCATTTTGACGACGAGCACTGCAATAGAGACTAGTGAACTTCTCGTCGGAAAAAACTGCACGCGTTATTTTTTCTGTACTATTTTCGCTCTAATTTTTTAACGGTTTATCGGAATGAGGCGTATAATATACCATTGAAAAGCTATGGATTAGGCGCAACTTCGACATGTTGAACACTTTTTGAGATTCCACACGGTTTAAGAGCAGTTTTGAAAATGGTGCGGCGGATGACGAGTGGCAGCGAGCGTTTTTTCGCGTTTTCTTCTAAACCGCTCATCGGAATGAAGCAAACGATACGCCGTTGGATAGATATCGTCGAGGCGCATCTTTTTCATATATAAATGTTTCTCTAATTCGTTACGGTTTAAGAGCAGTTTCAAATTTACTAAATCGCGGAATTCTGTTTTTCAAATTTTTTCAAATTTTTGGTACTGTTTTGGCTCCAGTTTTTTAACCGCTTGTCGAAACGAGGTGTGTGATACGCCATTGGAAAACTACGAATGAGGCACAACTTTCATATGTTGAAATATTTTTGAAATTCCTTACGGTTTTAAGTTAATTTTGAAAATCGTGCGGCGGATGACGAGTGACAGCGGTCGTTTTTGGCGAAATTTTTGCAAACCGCTGGTCGGAATGATTCAAACAATACGCCGTTGGAATTGTATCGATGAGGCGCAACTTTTTCATATATAACACACTCTCTAATTCCTTATGGTTTAAGAGGAATTTCGAATTCACCGAAATGCGGACACTCTGTTTTTCGCGACACCCAGATCGACGTGGGTACTTCATCCAACTGAAAACCGCACTACAACAGACGACAAACCGCACTGCATCAGACGGCTAAGAGAACTGCACGGTCTCTTTTATTCAAACGTATTTTTTTCCAAGAACGAGGAAATAGAGTGCACTCCACATCGGGTGTGAATGAACCACAACACTATCAAGAAGTGAACCGCATTACTTTTTTTCGCTTTTGTAACAATTTTTTTGCACTTACGAGATGAACAACATCATACGGCCGACCGCACTGCTTCCGAATGAAAACCGCACTGCATCGGATGGGCAAGCGAGCTGCATAATTTCTTTTGTCGGACGTAAATTTTTCTCAGACGAGTTTTTGTTGTCTTTTTTTCAAAAAAATTTGAAAAAGGAGTGGACCGCAGAGACGAGGCAAGTGAACCGTGACACTATTGAAAATTGAAATCCATCTGATGACGAAGCGCACTTTAAGTGCCGATGCAATTAGCTGCTTTGAAACACATGATAGTCCACAAGACGTATGCAGTGCAAATTGGGAAGGAAAGTGAACCGCAACACAAATAGAAGTAAATGACATGATTTTTTGTCATTTACAACCATCAAGCGAGATGTGAACCTCATGCATCAGGGTGGAGAACTACAAATCCCTGTGTCGTGAGCTGCGGGCTGCTTATAGAGCACACATTTTTTTCTTAAAAAAAGATAGGAACCCCATTAAAAAAGATAGGACCACACAACGAGATGTGACAATTGGAATAAAAAAATCATGAAAGTGCACTGCAATGGAACCACACAAGGCGCACTGTACTGGAATCTTAGCGGCTACAGTCACCGTGGACACGCACTAATGTCGTTTGATAATGAACTTCACTTTTTTTTCATAGTGAACAACGAAGGGGTTATACAATGAGTGCAATTTCTCCTGTATTATACAAATTTTTTTCAAACACTGCCATTTTTCTTTTTACACAACAAACACCACACATGAAACCTTCACTTGCTTTTTCAGTACTGCATTAGAGAACTATGAGCACTGCAAGGCGTCCACTCACGCACTTCAACTCGCGATGATCTATAGTGGGCTGCATGCAGTTGCGTAATATATGTCGTCCGGCTGGTCTGCAAAGCCCGTCCTACTGAATCCGCACATATGCGCTGATGAACGGCTGTCAAACGGCTGTCGGCGTAGTGGCACCAGACTGCAAATGAGCTACCGAGCAGTACCATACGAGATGCCGCACTGCGTGCCTGCCAAAACTGAGCTGCATGGGACGCGAGCTGACGAACACTGTCGAAACTGCACGCCGGCGGAATCCGAGCTACTCCCGCTGGAGATGTGGGCTGCGACAAGCAATGCCCGCATACAAACTGTGTGCGCACACACGAACACACACATACCCTCTACGACACACAGGCTGCTAGAGCACAAGAACATACAGAGAGCAAAAAATCACAAGAACTCTACTGCACTGAACTTCATAGAAACGAAAACCAAATCTGAAAAAAATGCTCCGCCGCACCAGTGCACAAGGACTTCATCGAGGCTGATCAATTACCACCTGCACACATGGAGTGAACCGCATCGGTGCGCCACTGGAGCTGGACGGGGCGCAAAACTGCATGTCGCACACAAACTAAAAGTTCTTACCGGTGAACTACATGCAGCGCTGTCGATCTCCAGGGGTTGCTGCTAACACCGGCCTTATTCTGCAGCAGCTTGGGGCGGTCGATGGAGAAGGGAGAGTGGAGGAGGACCGGCAGTCCGGCGACCAGTGGTGAAAGGGGCAACATCAGAGAGGACCTGCAGCTTACTGATGCACGCAGGCAGCATGCCCCTACCCCCTGGTCACAGCTAGATCTGAGGCCAACAGGGGAGAGTGCCCACGGCCAGATCTCGCCGGGAGGGGAACCGCGCCATCTCCATGGCAGAGGCAGATCCGGGAAACAGTGGGGGAGGGAGGTTAGGGGAGGGAAGGCACAGAACTTGCACTCGCCGGCATTAGGACGCAGTACTGGGAGGGATGGGGCAGGTGGCGGCTCGCGGGGTGGAGGGGCGGCGCGCCACGGGGAGAAGGAGGTATGGGCGCTCCGACATGGGGAGGAAGGAGGGCACTCCGGCGCCGAGAGGAAAGAGAACAAGCCGCGACGGCTGGCGAGGAGGTGCGGTGGCCGGGTGAGAGGCGGCGGGCCGGCGTGAGCCCTGGCTGGCGACGGGGTGGAAGGCAGGTGGTGCGGCGGCCGGTTGAGGAGGCAGGTGGTGCGGCGGCGGACTGGGTGGGGGGAAGTTGCAGGGATTGGATGGAGCACGATGAGAGAAAGGAGTGGGTGGGTTCGAGAGGATAGGGTCGGGGGTGGGGGGGTTTTTTACTGCGTAGTTCGGTCGGTTCTTTTGTGTAGTTAGTTTTCTAGCTACGGGGTGGGTCGGGGGTGTTAGCAGAATAAGCGGGTTTGATGTGCAGAATAAGGTCTTAAGGGGTGTTATATATATTCTGCACATCAAACCTGCTTATTCTGCTAACACTTCACCACTGCGCCAGGTACAGAAAAAACACCCCAAAACACAAAAATGAACTTCCCCCCACCCTATCCGACCTTCTTCTCTCTCCTCACAACTCACGCACCACCCCGATCCCCAGCTCCCTCACCTTCTCTCTCCCACTCACGCCTAGCACCGCACCGCCCGACCCCCCAATCCCCCTCACCTTCTTCCGCCGTCGACGCCAGCCACCAGCTCTGTGTCGGTCGGCCACCCACCACCGACCGGCCTCCCACCGCATCTAGCCCCCTAACATCCCGCAGCGCCCCGCCCCACCACGCCACGACTCGCTCCCAGACCAGCCGTCGCCCTCGACGCCAGCCAGCGTGGTCGCCTCCTTCCCTGCGCCACACTAACCTCCACTACACCGGCGATGGATCGAAGCAGCCTTGCCTCCCCCGTCATCAGATCCGAGAGGCCCCGACCACTACACGCCGAACCCGCCATGGATCCGTGAGATCCACTGTCACCTCTTCTCCAGCAACCCGATGTGTCGTGCCCCTGCCCCCCGGTGGTTCCCCGATGACGGATCCGGCTGGGTCCAGCCCCTAGCCACCTTTCTCCTGCCCCAGGACGGGCCGTAATCGGTGCCGCGGTGGTGCCCCACGCTGCTGACCAGCGCGAGGTGCTCACCCGGCGTGGTAGTCGCCAAGGCTTCCCCTCCCACGGATCCGGTGGCCATGGCCTCCGCTAGCTCCTCTGATGCTTCCTCTATGCAGTTCGACAGAGAGCTCCGATGGCTCTCCATCCACGGATTCGGCCGTCCCCCGACCACCGGACCACTGATGGTGAGTTCCTCCGGTGAGATCTCCTCTGACGGCCTGCACTCCACAGCTGCTCCCGCATGTGTGCAGTGAAGGAAGAGTGCGCGTGCAGTTTCTTTGGCATCGCGGCGCCGCTCTCTTCTTCATCCCGAGCAGTTCCCCCTGCGCCCTAACTCCAACTATAGCATGACGAGGGCGATGAGCATCCCCGCCGCCAGTACCTCCCCATGCTGCTGTCGGATCTGGGCGCCCCCATGCGGCGACCTCCCTTCCCAAGCCCATCACGATGCCCAACCACTGGCTCCTCTTGCTTTTCCTGGGACGCCGACATGCGAGATCCCTGGATCCACGAGCTCCGTTAACAAGTAGCTTCAGCCCCCCTGGTTCCCATTGACATTCACCAACACGGGGATGTGCGGTGTGTTGTGTGCTTTTTTGGTCATGGATCACATTTTCATCAGATTCTATGTTTTTGCAATTCACTGTATTTCATATTTTCTCACATGAATCACTCTTGTGTAGCCCTGTTGATGCTCTCGTGCAGCTCAGGTGCAGGTGGGGTCGATCTTCCCACCGACGCAACCCTGCCTCCTTCCACCTCCCCCATCTTGATGGGAGGCCGAGGACAAGCCCCGTGTGCCACAAGCAGCTGGACGGCAACCTTTCAAAATTGCGAGCAGCACGCCAACGAGCTGCATGCCCGCACCTACAGAACCACATGCTGCAGGCTAGTAGACTGGACAGCGACTATGCCCTCTTCATCGTTTGTACACCCAGAGATGAGAGACTGAGGCATCTCATGCTCTTCCCGCATGCGCATGTAGTACATCTTTTCATGGAAAAGTTGGGCGACACAGTGCACTCCATCCATGTCTTGCATTTTTTTGAGAATTCTTTTTGAAGTTCACTCAATTTGTGTAAAAAAGAATATGTTTCATCACCCCTATGTATGAAGTGCAATTTGTTTCGTGTGTTTTGAAAAATCAGTCGATTATGTTATTACATGCAGTGTGTTTGGTCCTCGGATGTGATTTACTTTTAAGAGTGATGCTGTTCACTTGCGCCCAACATGAAAATGTTATATTTTTAAACAAAACAACAAGATAGCAATGAGGTTCACTTTAACATATGTCGCGGTTCATTTGTCCTCGTCTCTACAGTCCACCTCTCGTTCATAAAAATTGTTGAAAAAAAGACAACAAAAACTTGTGTGAGAAAATTACGTCCGACAAAAAGAAATGATGCAGTGCACTTGACTGTCTGCAGTGGTGCGGTTTTCCGTTTGAAGCAGTGCGTTCTTTCATAAAAAATGACGACAAAAACACGCAAAAGCTCATCTGAGAAAATTTACGCCCGACAAAAAAAATCATGAAGTTCGCTTGACTCTTTGATGTAGTGCGCTTTTCCGTCTAAAAGCAGTGTGGTTTTCTTCCTCGTCTTCAAACATTTATGTCCCACAGAAAGGAAACCATGCAGTTCTCTTGCCCATCTAATGTAGTGCGGCATTTCGTCCGATGCAGTGCAATTTTCAGTCCGATGAAGTACCCACGTCGATTTGGGTGTCGCGAAAAACAGAGTGTCCGCATTTCGGTAAATTCGAAATTCCTCTTAAACCGTAAAGAATTAGAGAGAGTGTTCTACATGAAAGAGTTGCGTATCGTTGATATCTTTCCAACGGCGTATTGTTTGAATCATTCCAACCAGCGGTTTGCAAAAATTTTGCCAAAAAACGTCTGCTGCCACTCCTCGTCCGCCGCACGATTTACAAAATTAACTTAAAACCGTAAGGAATTTCAAAAATATTTCAACATATGAAAATTGAACCTCATTCGTAGCTTTCCAACAGCGTATCACACGCCTCGTTTCAATAAACGGTTCAAAAACTGGAGCGAAAACAGTACCGAAAATTTGAATTTTTTTGAAAAACAGAATTCCGTGATTTAGTAAATTTGAAACTGCTTTTAAACCGTAAGGAATTAGAGAAACATTTATATATGAAAAAGATGCTCCTCGACGTTATCTATCCAACGGCGTATCGTTTGCTTCATTCTGACGAGCGGTTTAGAAAAAAACACGAAAAAACGCTCGCTGCCACTCGTCATCCGCCGCACCATTTTCAAAACTGCTCTTAAACCGTGTGGAATATCGAAAACTGTTCAACATGTCGAAGTTGTGCCTAATCCATAGCTTTTCAACGGTATATTATACGTCTCGTTCTAATAAACAATCAAAAAATTAGAGCGAAAACGGTACCAGAAAAATACTGCATGCAGTTTTTTCCGACGCGAAGTTCACTAGTCTATATTGCAGTGCTCGTTGTCAAGAAGATGCAGTGCACTTGCGTTTAGCGTGCAGTGCGGAAGTGGTGTGCAGAATAGTTATTCTACTAATATTAGCATAATAGACCGTCTATATATATATATATATATATATATATATATATATATATATATAGGTAAAACTGTGTCTATCATAGCTTGCCATAGAACTAGTTAAGACTTGCTAAACATTTAATGGTTTAAAAGTAAGTAAAAATATGAACTAGTTAAGACTTGCTAAACATTCTATTATAATAAGATGATCCAACGGTTTGATTGTGAATATATGCATTTATGTGTCCTCAGCGAAAAAAACAAGCATTTCAGCTC